>NC_090732.1:111758524-111801024 GCF_036898095.1 Palaemon carinicauda
AGAGAGAGGTTGTGACTCAAAGGCAGGAAGCAATCAACTGAGTTGTTTATTAAAGAACACTCTCCTTTATATACAAAATCTCAAAGCAACCAGAATTTTCATGTTCAAATATTGACAATGTTACAGAGGAGAAAAGCAGACATGTTCTATTTAGTGCGAGGGAAGAGCAAAGATACAAGCATAATATATAAAAAGGAATTATGTACAATTGTGTGACACACGGTTGGTACATAATCTTAACAAATCTGATAAAAATCACAGACTTCAGACAAATTTCGTGACACTTTTTTTTTTTTTTTTTTATAATAATGGCTGTTTCATAACCACCTGTTCTATTAAAATCTATTCGGATACTGGATACATACTGTAATTGTAAAATTTTTCTCTTTAATCAATTTAAAAAGAAGAAATCTAATGACAAAGCTTTGTTAGTCTGTTAGACCTCCGCAAAATGTATATTTTCCGAACTGGAAACTAATACCTGAAAATGACAGTTACATTGCTTTTCCTCTTAATTCAGTGTTATGGGCATCAGTCTAAAAACTCAAAAAAAAATTTACTATGTATTCAGTAAATATAATTAGAATGAGATGATTCGAGAAATACCCGGCGAAGAGTTTTTGATCTACAGGCTTGCCATTGTGAGTGTTAGAAACGATTTGTTTGATATCTAATTGGAGCACAACATATAAAAATAGGTAGTGGTGGCGTGGTAGTGTATCAGATGGCCTTATGCCATCTCTGGTTGGGTCACTTCTGAACAACCTCGGAAGGCGGAATGCTTTGTGGATCGGCGCAATGCAAGAATGTTTTCTGTAAACTTAATGACTCCTTGGGTAGGATACACTGTGCAGAAGAGGTAGCGTGTTTTGCAAAGCCTACGGTACATAGGCTAGTACTAAGCCCAATGTGCCGTCTTAGTAAACCTTAATTCTTTACTATCAATTTATTTTGCTCACATTTGTTCCCTTTAATTACCTTCCCGCCTACACATCATTTATAACTTTTCCTTGCCCCAATTTTTATATTACGTTTAAGAACAAACCCAGCGGCAACGCCCTGTGATATTCTACAAATGCATCTTAGCAAGCTGTTTAAAGTGATGCCACTGCTACTTCGTGAGATACTTCCTGCTTTAAGTTCTTTCCCACCGTTACCTCTACATTAAGGGGTCGGTTGCCTGATGCACCCTCTCTAATGCCTTCTATCAAAGGCTCTTCCACTTAACCTCTTCTCTCCATATCCTCCATCACCTAATTTCGCCATCTAATTCTCTGCTTCTCTTTTAATCTTCTCCGTCTAACAGGTTCCTTCCAATCCCTCACTCCCTGCCCACCATCACCTTTAAGATCTTGGTCTGAAAATACTTCCCCAAATGTAGTTGGATATATCCTTGACAAATCATAAATTTCATTCGGGTTATTTGCATTTTCTTGGTGTATATATTGATTTTTTTTATAGAAGTAACATCAAACAAATATTGACTCAAGAATATTGTATATTTTTTCTCTTTGGATTGAGGAGATATTGAGTTTTATCATTGCTGTGTTTACAGATCTTATTAATAATTTTTAGATAAATAATTTTTAAAGAAATTTAACCTCACATTTATCTAGATGAAATTTTTCCATTCATATGAAAACTACAAGAAAGAGTTTTATAATAGTGAAATATTTCGATTCTGCCATAATAGTTATTTCAACATTCTTAATTCCTTTCTAATTTTTTAGAGTAATTTTGAACTTGAAAATAATAAATTTACATTTCTGCTTTAGTAATAATTCATTTAACGGGGACCTTATTTTAAAAAATCTCATTATATGAAGCTTTTATCCATTTTGACACTATAAAAATATAGATAGAATCCTTATATCATGAAAATCATTTTTGCCTAACTTTTTTTCTTTACCATTGCATAATATAATTTTCTATAACCAGGATCTATCGTGTTCCAGGTCCGTGGATATTACCGAGCAAGGCAAGAAAATGCTGAAATGTATGTTGACTTAGCGCCGTCAGCATTGGACCATGTTTGGGATTTACACATGCAAACCGTACTTCCCACTCCTGATAAACTTGGCAGAACTGTTCTTATTTTCAGGACAGGTAAGTGGCGTGTGTGTGTTTGTGTGTTTTTGCGGCGCATAGATTAGCTTTAGAACATGTAGCTGGAAAGGAAAACACTTATTTCACGGGACAGGGTAATGGTGTCATTGCTAATCGTACGGATCAATATGAGTGTTAAGGTTAGGTAAGTGATCCATGAGTGATAAGCGCATAGACAGTCTCAAGCACTGGTAGACATTGTAACGCTGTTCCTGGAGGAAGTAAGCAGACACAAAGTCAGAATTTAAAGAACTTATTAATTATATGGGAAAAACGCACTTACATTTTCGGTTCTGTTAACTATGCTCAGTTACGTTAACATTTAACTAATGCTGAGAAAGCCTTTATGCCACCCAGCCCAAAAATACGCAAAAGCAATTTTGAAATTTGGAAACATAGTTGTCAATAAATAATAAGTCAAGCTGCATTGAGAGAGACCTGATAACTCCATCCAAAATTATACAGTAGCGAGTGTTTAATCATTTGACGCTATGCAAATGAAGCCAATAGTAGGCTATACCCCTCTCTTGCCGTATATGTCGTGATTGACGTTCTGAATGAATAGGGAACGGGAAGATTGAAGTTACAGGGAAATGGAGAATGAATGAATGTGAAGAAAGAAGAAATAGGCTTGCCGACTAAGTTTTGTTTGTTTTTCATTTTTCTGGAAATAAGACCTAGGTAACTTGAAGTAAAATCACGAAAAAAAGTTGATATGACAGTAGAAGTAGGAACAGATGAAAAAGGTGAAACTATCCTACACTTCTAAGGTTCTTCAGTCATAACGAGAAGTACCATGGATGTTCATTCTGCGGACATCACTATTTTACTTGACCTGAAATTTTTTCGCTCGGCTTTACTTCCATTCCCACATCCTTTTCAATATTGCTATTATTTCACAGTGCAACTGCGGGGTTTACCCCCAGTTGTACGGGGGCCCAAAAATATTGTTCTTCGTCCCCAGCGGTAGGCCATATGGCTCAAATTCCCAAATCTCCCTCTCTCTCTCTCTCTCTCTCTCTCTCTCTCTCTCTCTCTCTCTCTCTCTCTCTCTCTCATATCATCATCATCTAGTCCGTTTATAATTCTATTTCCCTTGTAGCATCAAGCTCGTTTGGTGGGTTTAAGAGAGGTTAGTAAAGGTGTAACGTTTTTCTAAATATTTTTGAACATATCTTAAAACCAAGATGTGTCCAATGATTCCAAAATACTATCGTCAATAAACTTCACTTCTTGGGACTTGATGTAACAGTCTCATTAATCCGATACGTATTAATGTCCGGGATATACCAGCCACCTGTTGAGATATTACCGCTAGAATTATTGAGTCCTTTGACTGGCCAGACAGTACTACACTGGATCCTTCTCTATGGCTACGGCTCAATTTCCTTTTGCCTACACACACACTCTTATTTTTCTTCCTCTTGTTATTTTTTTAAGTTTTAATAGTTTATATGTGAAAGATTTGTTTTGATGTTGTGCTGTTCTTAAAATATTTCATTTTCATTGTTAATAACTTTTAATTTCCTTATTTCCTTTCCTCACTGGTCTATTTTCCCTGATGGAGCCCTCGGACTTAAGCATTCTGCTTTTCCAACGAGGGTTGTAGCTTAGCAAGTAATAATAATAATAATAATAATAATAATAATAATAATAATAATAATAATAATACTATACAGCACATGGTTTTCTAGCTTATAAATCAAAATATGTACATAGAGCTTTTTGGCTCTTGTATTACGACATTCTATACAGTTGTCAATTGACTTATCCCCTTATTCTTACTAATTAACTGTTATTTTCAGGAGCTTGGCTGCCAGAAGTATGTACCTTGGACGACGTTTTCCGTAGCCAAGTGATTATGCTGGAGCACATAGTCCGAGTTCCAATAACTCAGCTTCGTGGAATCACGGCCGTTGTCGACTGCGCTGGACTTTCCATGACACACGCATACTACTTGACACCAACTCACATCCGAAGAATGATTTCGGTTATCCAGGTAACTACAGCTGGTTTAGGTTTTGTCTAAATTGGCTTTGGCATCAGGATTTTAAGTTGACTGGAAAAATGGTCGAGAAACTTTGTAAGTGCATTGAATTTTTACTGCTAACCCTTTTAAAGCAATGGGAAAATTCACTTTACTTGGCGTGTTTCGAGAAGTATTGGTACACATTTCATAAAGTAGGAAATTTGCAGATAGATCCCCCACCTGAGGATCTCTCTCTCTCTCTCTCTCTCTCTCTCTCTCTCTCTCTCTCTCTCTCTCTCTCTCTCTCTCTCTCATAACCTTTACTAACGTAGGTTCTCAAAGACAAAAAGATAATTGATGAACAGAAATCGTAAAAGGGAAAAACATAAATCCGCTAATTTTCTTCCAAATTTTTCACCTTTATCTTCATTACTTGTTTTCGTTGCAGCGCTTTTGATATTTAACTTTAATACGATGTTTATTTAATTTCAGATTGATAGACCGTTTTCTTTTACAAATCCTGATCATTATCATCATTTAGCTGCTTGACAGACATCTTGCTCAAAACCAGTGGGTGGGTTGTGATAGGTGACCTTAGAGCAAATGCTAGATGTAATAATGAACTGGGACAGGTTGGGAAAACCCGCAAGTTTGGGGAAAGGAATGAATTGGAGCTTGTTAAGTCAGTTGTTAATCAGAAAAAAACTTTCTTTGGCGAAATCATCTCCATATCTCAAGATATATAACAGTAACTTTTGACATCTGATGGAAACTACTGATATCAAATTCATCGATGTTATGCTTTTATAGATGTCTACGCAAGAAAGTATCTGCTTGTTGTGAATCGTATTTTATTACATTTCAATTTCTACATTTTTTTTGGTGTATAAATGGTAAAATATATTTTTAAAAATATGTATACGAATATGTGCAAATATGCTTAGTTTTCTTGGCATAAGCGTGTGCTTTTGTATATTTTAATAATTGTGATTTTTGACAAAAGTTTATTTATAACGGTTTTCATTCATGATGGCGATGAATGGCCTCACCAGCCCCAATGTAATGTCCTATGTTCTAAATCCACCCCTCTCTCTATCCAACCTTCAGCCTTTAAGGTTTGCAAAAACTATTTCAGCAAGTGCTAGCAACTGTTCTACACTTATCACTTGCGGTAAATTGTCATATTCTAGATATTCAATATGAAGACTGAAAACTTTCTTTATACTACACTATCTTATCTTCAGATACATTTTATACTCTTTGTAATTTACTAACTAGGAAATGTGTTCACTGACTGGGTGTGTACATTGATCTGCCACATTGGTACTGTCTTGGGTATTAATTCTTTGGTAAGTAACCTAGTATGAACCTAGAATATGAGTTTATTACAGGAAAGGATTTGAAAATTTCTGGTATTTTAACGCGAAAAATCATGGTTTCAAAGAATTTTCCCTTAAATATATTGAACTTTAATGTTAAGCTAACTTTTCTCAAAAAGTAGTAATTACTCCTCCCTGCCAAAAAAAAAAAACCAAGTCTGGAACATTTAGCCTCGTGACTTTATGGTGGTTTATTGCGGAGAATTAATGCTCTTCACTTTCCATAGTTTTATAAAATAATAGGGACCATTATTGAATTAAAACAGTTTTATTTTTTTTATTCCACGGTAGCTTTTACTACTTTATTTCTAAAGATATTACTAAGTTAATCATCAGTTTTAGACTCTATGAAGTGGCTTCTTGTTAAAACAATGCAATATTATTTTGCCCGTGTGAACAAAATAACAATGAGATGTGGATAAGAATACTGCTGAAAGGGGCTACATCTAAAAGTGAAATGAAAGAAGATAATGCCATTAGTGTATCCATTTCGGTATACTACAGGTATAACTTAACGGCCTTTTCAGCATTTTAATCTAAAAGTACACTTGCATTATACCCAAATAATTTCATTTTTGCTTTCTTTCTTTTATCTTGCTGCCCAACCTCTTCTAACTTTTACCTCAGTGTAACTAGAGTTTTACCCTAGGTCCACTTGGTCGTTGAATGGCCTCACAGGTCAAGCACTGGACTATGTAACTCAATCCATAAATCTCTAATCCAAAGGACAATGCACCTCGAATTAGTGTGAGGCAATCGTCTTGACTACATGTGCTCATAAAGATTAAAAAGAATAGAGATTCGTTTTTAATGGCAACAGTAGAATTTTATCAAATCTCCAAGAATCTTGTAACCATGTCAGTAATATGCAATGGACTCTAATAATTAATGTTCTTTCAGTAACCTCACTTGTTAGTTTTTAAAGTTTCTACGCATATTATGTTCTTATATATTTTTATACAATGTATTCACTTTAATCAGGATTTATAAAAGACCATTTCGGTTGTTTGGTATATTAAGTCGAAATATACTATAACCCATTGCTTACTGAAAAAACAGGAGTACTGGTATTTTGATACAAAGAATCCAGCAAATTCAAAAGAAGATTCAGAATTAACTAAGGTTACAGTAAAGCGTTTATTGTTAAGCGTTTATTGGTAATGGGCACATCTATTTTTAGTTAACGGGTACAATATCTTAAATTATTACTTTAACTTATAACTATGAATAAAATAAGAAACATTGATACAAAAACCAGGCAGGGACAACACTTTAAAGAGATTATACTGATTTTTTATTCATGAACAAAATTAGAACTCATCTTATTAAAGGGAAGACTATGATAATGATAATTATTTTAGGAACTGTACTTTTAAGGAGTTGCTATAGGGAATGTTCTCAGTTATAATGGTGTTTAAATAAAAACAAAACCATATTGGAGTTAGGCCAGTTTTTTTTTCTTTAATGGGGATTAACCCTGCATTGTCTGAAAGACGATTATTGTTACCAGGACACGATGGGAGTAGCAATGAGTTCTGATGTCAAAAGTGAGAACACCGCAGACAAACAACTTCACTGTTGTGTTAGTGTTCATTGTCCATGCAAGGAACGGAGACATTGGCAGGCACATGATTCCAGAAGTAACATGTTTACTTTATTAAATATGGCTTGTAGTTTTTGTTTTTGTTCCATATAAGTATTATCATGATGGTCATAAAGGGTTGTACCATCTCTGAGGATAGTAATATGTTGCGGTTTATTCTCATTTACTTTTTCTAACATATTACTTTTTCTAATTGCAGTCCATGTAAAATTGTTACACAAGTTCTCCTGGCAGCTCTTCCAGAGTGCAGCAGTTATGATTCTTCTGGGTCATTCTGTTTTTCATTTCAATCTTGGTGTTCATCATGGCAATAATATCTGATTGCACTAGAATAAATCATCTCACTAACATTTAAGCCCAAAAGTTTGACTTGAGTCGAGTACCTGTGTGTAGACTTAGGTTTTCAACTGATCCCCAGTCTTTATATAGTGAACGAATAGACACACCATGGGGCTGAGCAAGATCTGGTAACGCTGTTTGTATCCAGAATCAGGCCTTTGGTTTTTGCGTTTCTGAATTCATCACCATTCATCCCTCTACCTGTATCAGTTGGTAATGTTTTTTGCCCGCATGTCACTGCCTGTGTACATTGTACACAGTTCCTCCTTTACTTAAATCAGACGGCTCTGCCACTGTCCAAAGGAAAAAAACAACCCTTTTGGCTGATGTGTTTGACAGTAAGCAGAGCAATGAGAAAAAAAGGTTGTCCTCATTTATGTTTTCCGAGCCTAGAATAACAAATTTAGCTTCTCAATCCCGTGAAATTGAAATCATTTTATGAATCTTGATGCTCATGGAAGTGTAGACCCAAATTGTATTTTTACATTGCTTTATTTAGATGAACACTTCTGATTTCTTTGCTTCTAAGCTGTTAGTTCTTTTCTGTAGGTTAGTAAGAAGAGGACCTTTTTGTGTTTCTAGAAGAATTTGTAATGATACTCTATTACCACCCAATATCCATAATTCACATGTTTGAAATTATCTGTTCTCTAGTTTGCAATTTTGCTTTTGCAAAGACCTTGGAGCATCTGATGCTCTCACAATTTCCATGCTGTACAGAAATCACTTGATTGTGATCAGAAAGTTCGTATGATTGGCCGTGATTTTAGTGCTGCCTTTGGCCATGTTAATCGGGAGGCCCTTGTCTCTAAACTTGAACAGTTGTGAATAGGGGGGGTCTTTTCTTAGCATCGTTGCTGATTTTTTATTAGTAGATTGCAAAAAGTAGTTGTTTATGGGCACCATAGTAAGTATAGGAATGTGATATCTGGTGTTCTTAAGGGTAGTGATCTTGACCCATTACTTTTCATTCTATATATACACAATAAGTGGTTTGGTTTAGAAAATCAGCTTGTTGCAATTGCAGATGATGCTACTTTATTTGCTTCAATTCCCTCTCCTGGAGTTGTAGAATCCCTTAATTATGGGGCATGAACGTGATCCTTAAAACAACTCAAGTATAGTTGCAATTAGGTCTCTCCACATTAATGTGTTTTTAACTATATACAACTCCTTCAAAATTTTAGATGTGATTCTTTATTGCAAATTTACTTTTGAGAAACATGTCTGTTTTTTCTTCAAATGCCAAAAAAAAATTGGCTTAAAGTCTTAAGATTTTCGGTGATCAATATATTCTGAAGAATTGTTTTAATTCTTTCATCCTGCCTAGTTTCGAGTATTGTTCTCCTCTCTTGTCTTCAGCTGCTGAATCTCATCATAATTTGTTGGACAAAATATTTTGGTCTATTAGATTTTTTATTCCTGAGCTAGATGTTAATCTCTGGCACCATCATTCGGTTAGTTCTTTATGCATCATGCTTAAGATTTTTCATATTTCAGACCATTCCTACATTCAAATCATCCCAGGCAGCACTATCCTGTACATAGATGATGCTTAAGATTTTTCATATTTCAGACCATTCCTACATTCAAATCATCCCAGGCAGCACTATCCTGTACATAGATGATGCTTAAGATTTTTCATATTTCAGACCATTCCTACATTCAAATCATCCCAGGCAGCACTATCCTGTACATAGATGATGCTTAAGATTTTTCATATTTCAGACCATTCCTTACATTCAAATCATCCCAGGCAGCACTATCCTGTACATAGTACTAGGTATGCAGTTGATTTTAAGTCTTGCCTTCTCCATCATAAGGTGCAATACTACACAATATTCTAGAAATTTTATTCCAACTGTGACCAGATTGTGGAATGATCTTCCTAATCAGACAGTTGAATCAGTGGGACCTCAGAAATTCAAACTTGCAGCAAATGTTTTGAACAGGCTAACACACACTTCATAGCTTATATATGACGGAACTATTTTTACGTTGTTGCGGATTATAAAATATCATGTATCCTTTATTTGTTAGTTCTCATATAATGTTTATTTGTTTCCTTATTTCCTTTCTTCACTGGGTTAATTTTCCGTGTTGAAGCCATTCGGCTCATAACATCCTACTTTTTCAGATGGTATTGTTGCTTGGCTAGTAATAATAATAGTCATAATTATGTTCATTAAGTACCAAAGTCAGCCTGTCAGATAGGGAAGTGCGAATATGACTGGGAAGATGTCCTCAGTGGCAGCTTACTGTCTCAGCCAATCACCTTAATATAGATAAAGACCTTGCAATTAATTTTATAGATAAAGACCTTGCAGTTAATTTAAAAAAGCCTTAAGCTACCTGAAAGAAGCGAAAACCAAGGAGGATCTGCCTTAAAATCATCTTATCTGATTTTTCATTATATTTATGAAAGGGTGCACATTCCACCATAACGTGATGAATAACATTTATGCCTTTAAGGACTTTACAAAATTTACAATAAGTCCAGAAATTCAGCTACATAGGAGAAATGCTAAGATCTGTCCAAAGGGAATTCTCAATATCTGCGTGTTAGATTTTAGGCGATCTAGAAGTATGAATAAAGGAAAAGATGGAGTGATAAATTTTACTATGTAGTATATACTAAAAGCTCAATAATTTTGTCTATGTTTCATAGGTCCACATTTAAAGGCATAATGTTTCTAAAATATGATTTGTTTATTTTACTCAACTACTTTGTTTTATTAGTGTGTTTTATCATTATTTTTTCCCTTTCAGGAAGTATTCCCCCTAAGATTCAAAGCACTTCACTTTGTCCATGAACCTTCTATATTCGACTGGGTGTTTAGTCTGGTCAAACCTTTCCTCTCTGATACAATTAAAGGAAGGGTAAGTCAATCTAAATAAAGTAAGTTTACTCCATTATATTTACACTAGATGATTAGCACCATGAATACCATGAAATAATATAAAGTGTGAATAGTGCCTTCCATTTCTGTGTTTGTAAGTATTGTCTTATTCAACCTATAAATTTTTCTCCCAAGATAAAAAAAAAATTGTTTAATGAAATTAGGAATAGTGTATAGCATTATGAATTTCTAGAATATATTTCAAAGTATAGGATTTAGAATTTCTTTAATAAAGGCCCAAAACATTTCATAAGTGTATTTACTTGCAATGGTAGTTCAGTTATTTACTGTTAAGTGTAGTTTTATTGCTTAGATTTAAGTATTCATTTTATTCAATTCTTTATAGTAATGTGTGCTTGTCTTTTTCATTTTTAAAAGTGTAGACGAATGTCAGTATAACTATTCTATGGTCATACCCTGAGAAATTTTTAGAATTATTATAGTTTGGAAGGTCTTGGTGAATGTTTGGTCGCATCAGAATAAACGATTATAAATTTGTACATTTATTTATTCTATTATTTAATATATTCATTTGCAATCTGTTTGGGACCCCTGAGACATATGTAGGATCAAATTTGGAAATTTTAATTACTTTTCTATTTTAACAGCTTCACTTTCATGGCGAAGATCTTCAAAGCCTCCACCAGCACATTCCTGCAGAAGAATTGCCTGAGGAATTGGGGGGTACTCAAGGACCGATGGATAATTCCGAATTTGTTCAGAATTTAAAGCTTCATGAAGAATATTTTAAAGGTACCAATAGTCAAAATCAAGATAGTTTTATATATTTTTTTGTCCTTAAATTTTACATTTGCTTTAATCACTTTATATCTCAATATTTTACTTTATAGCATTCAAAAACACAGTTGGCATCTACAAAATAATATTCGTTGATTATAGAATCTTGCTCACTTTATCAAAGAAGGCATTTTGGCAGTATATATTCATTAGCATAAGACTGGAGTAGTATCAGAAAAGGGTAACAGTTGTGTTAACTGTAAAACTGGCATTAGCATCATTAGCAATACTGCATTATTGTCAGGTATTTTTGTCCTGCTATTCGTTGGTTGAAAAACTATTATAGAGAAAAATGTTGATTTGGTTGATCACTTTACCCTAACTAATATGAATGCATATAGCTGAATAAAATATCATTTTTTTTTTCGAAATACTATATCATGTTAACATTTCAGAACATTTCACTTACGGATTCGAAGCCCCTGAAGAAGCTCCACGGCAGGGGACTATGATGGAGGCAGTGACTGATATGGGTAGTTTGATAGGCAGTTACTATAGAAGAATGTGCATAGACTAGTGTTAACTAACTGCCTTAATTCCTTGGCTCTCAGTCATCTTTGCATGGTTTATTAAGAGAGATTTACAGTTATTCAGATTGGTAAATGTTGGTAAGTAATGTTACTGTGTGGGTTATGTAGCTAACGGTTTGCATTACTACTTCCTTTACCAACGTGGCCTTGACGAGTTGAAACATCATGAAACTAGGTTGATGTTCTCAGGGATGACTTAACAACCATATGAAGTCAGGCAGTTTTGGAAGCCAAAAGTTAAGGCAGATTCTTACATTATTTCAGTGGACACTACTAAAATACCCAGTTTCGTGATTCAATGCATTTTATGGATCATGGTTTCTTATTGATTTGTGGGATCACGTATTCCATGTGTATGGATTGAATTAGTGTTTGATTGTACTTAATTTACTTATGTAAAAGAATATTGTATTCAACCAGATTATAGTACAGTGTATTGAGTTATTTGATGAAATGTATACTTTTATAGGACGTTAAAGACTAAACATTACAAACTACTCCTGCATTACAAAATATATACAGATGACCATTCAGAGGTCTGCGCAAGAGAGACGGATGATATTTGTAAATTTTAGAATCAATAGCAATACAATATACTGTATGTAGATATTGGTTGTTTTTTATAATAGTGCTGTATTTTGGTTCAATGTAGCTACATGACAAACACACAAGTACAAGGTGTGTCCAACTGCAATGTCTATAGTATTTACTTTTTTAAAGTTCTGCAGTTTTATCCTAGCTTACAACAGCAGTGAACTATATCAAGTGCTTATATTCTCCTTTTCTTTTCTTTCATAGAGTTCTTGTGATTGTTTACAAGTAACTAGCTGACAACAGATTAATAGCCTAAATAGGCATATTTGAACTAGGATATTGACTTCATATATGATCAGATTGGTGTATATTGGTCATTTTTACTTAATTGGATAAGTGTATACTGGATATATTTACCCAGTTCATAAATGGATGTTGATTTTTCCCGGGGAATTTCTTGTACAGTATAGCATATCCTCCAAATTCTCTGATTGTGAGCTTCAAGTTCTAGTTCATTCTTCAAGAATACAAAAAAATCCCATATAGGATAATAAAAAAAATTCTTTGATTTTTGTGAATGGTCAGGGATAAAACCTAAATTTCTGATCAAGGATACACGAGTGTTGATAATGAAAGGATTTTATGTAGTTTCAGTTAAACATTGACATTAAATTTCCAACATAAATAATAATGACTCTCATCAATATTTATGGTGGGAAACTCTTCAAATTCAAGTCATAGATTTTAAATGATTTTGGGAGTCGATTTGATGTTCAATTTATAATCTGTTTTGTGTAGTAACTTAAAGAAACTGTTGAAACTAGTTCTTTTTTATATAAAATGTTTACTGCTGTAATTTGATTTAAAATTACTTTATTAATAAATTGATGATAATAGTTGGTAGCAAACTTAAAGCTTTCAATGACAAAATATTATACTACTTGAAAGTAACTTTCACTCATGAACTCTAGATTTTCATATAGAATACTATAGTACTGTAGTGGTATTCCAATATATTGCAAAGCAAAATATGAGTGATGGGGAATTTCAAACATAAACCATAATTTATACTAAGTGTTTTTCATAGGGCTTTAATCTATCAGAACACTTTTCCTTGAAACTTTAGTCAAATATTGAGTTGGAAAGCATATGTATAAAATTAGGACCTCGTCAATTATTCACCATTATTGTTATTTAACATAGTTTCACGTTATTTCAATGATAGCATTTATACGAAATAATGTAATTATTAGAATATTACTCGACAGTGAATTTGTTACTGTCTCTGGACAGACTTATCTTGGTAAAGTTGTGAAGGTTCCTTATTTTGTTTATAGTGCTTCAGTAAAAAAATTTGTCTTTGAGATACCAAAGTCATACTATTTCGCCAATAAAACATTTTAATACGTGAATAGGTTGTAGAACATTTCATAGAGAGTGGCTATATTTTTATATCTCCTAAAAGTAGGGTTATTTGTAAAAGCTATTACTTTTATCTAATTTCTTTGTGATAAATATTAGTTACCAAGTTAATATTTTGTATTGTAATTTGAACTTGGCTGATTTTTTGTTGGTAGCTACAGTTTTTTTTATATATATTTTAGCAAATAGCTTGACTGTTTTATGGTTACTTGTGATATATTATACTTAATGATTCAATGAAGATTTCTTTAATAGCCATTAGGAATGGTTTTTGTAATAATCTACTAGTATATGAATCAAGTTTTTTTCCTGTAATCTTTGGATATTTTTATATCATAAGGTTAAGGTTAATTGGGGGCTAGATTTGAACATCGGAAACAGAAATTTTC
Organism: Palaemon carinicauda; assembly: GCF_036898095.1. Classification (NCBI taxonomy): domain Eukaryota; kingdom Metazoa; phylum Arthropoda; class Malacostraca; order Decapoda; family Palaemonidae; genus Palaemon; species Palaemon carinicauda. The sequence goes on from NC_090732.1 coordinate 111,772,494, forward strand.
AGTAAATAAAACTGAACAAGAGTTTTGGAAACTGAAAAAATTACATAGTAGGCGTATACTAGAACCTAAATATCATGTTGGAGTAACTTTCGTGGAGGAGTCAAGAGAGTTTCCAAGTTATATACTATTTATTTCACATTTTAAATGAACAAGTAAAGAGTTTGGAATATGATTTATTGTTTCTGGTTTGTGTAACTTTGGAAATCTGTTCAGTAATAATTTGACAAGTATTTACTTGTCAAAGCCTCAAGAGCTTTTTGTTAGGTTTTAAGATAAGAAAGCTCCAGGTTGTTTTTCTTGGCTTGATTAGCTTAATTAGTAGAGAATTCGAGTTCTTGAAATGCTCAATTGGGCAACCTCAGTATATTGTTTTTTAAATGAATAAACTTTAAGACCTTCAAAGTTATCTTTCTTACAAAGAGACCTGTGGCAGATGGACACGGTCTCTGAAAAACTGAATTCTTGATAAAACTATCATGACAATTAGCCTATTTTGTATCAAATGTTGTGTGACCAGTAGAGAGATGTTACATTTGTAAGTTAGGAATTTTTCAAATACATTAAATGTATCTTCTGTGTACATTAAAAAGTTTATAATTTATCACCAGTATTGCGCTCGTCTTTGCATTGAAATTGTGACTAGTGTAGGCTAGTAGTTAATATTTCTTACGAGCTTTCTTTGATCGTAGTCATTAATTTTGGAGCATATTTTAGCACTTAAGTGTTCCTTTTAAACATGTGAACTGAACTTTATGGTAGGTAGCTTTTTTAACTGGGGTAAAATTGATGATTAAGGAGTTTAGTCTTGCAGCCTTTTGTCTCAATGCATCTCACAGAAATACTGCATACTTTTGTAATCCAAAATAACTGTCCTTACTTGCATATGCAGTGGGGAGCTTGTTAAAAGTCGAGCATGGAATCAAATGGCGTAATTTTCATTAAAAGAAAGTTTTGACTGATCAAAAGCTTCAGTGGTAGAAAATTTTCTGCTCGCACACCAATGTACACATTATTTGTGGGATTAACGTAATTCTATGTAATAGTGGATAGTTTCCACATTGTTTGGTTTCCCTTCTAACTTGTGAAGTTTTAATGTAATTTATAATTCAATATTTAAGTCCTGTATCAGTGTGAAACAAGAAGGAATTTGGTCTTGAGATAGGTCCCAAAAGGTAGTTAACTGTTTTAATAGTTTGCATAGTTTTAGAACTGCTCCTGTGGAAGTAGCTGTAGTTAAATATTGAAACCTATTACAGATTTCACAATCCATTTTAGACCTTTTATGCATTTTTCTTGAAGAGGAATGTCGAGGTTTGTGTCAGTACTGTAAGAATGCCGGAGTTGAATTTCAAAAGCTACTGTCACTAAAACTGAATACAGTGATAAGAGAGGATTCTGTTTTCAATTAGAATTCTAATTTCAAAGGAAAGTCGTGAAGCTTGTAGGTTAGTTGTCTATTTCAATATCAGTATAAATTCCTCCGAAGTTTTGTTTCACACTTTCAAGTGCTGTAGTATGAATAAAAATGGAGATAAGCTTTATTCAAGACTTCAAATATGGTTAATAGGTGCCTTTCTGTTATGAAAATGAAACTTTTTTTATGAATATTAAATAACCTGTTAATGTTTCACAAAGTCTGTCAACTATCAATCTTGCACCAGGTTTGGGAAGGGATTGGAATTTTTAGGATGTGGAGACCTTAAACAGCAGTGAATTTGTCCAAATCCTGCTTGTGCGATATTGGTAAATTTACCGACTTGACCTGGAGTTGCTGATGAGTAGTTAATCTTGAACCACAAAAAAATATAATGGCAATGTTTTATATCATTCATGCAATGAACTTGTGTTATATGAAGTTAGATATTTAAAAGTTGTAAATCAATAGGAGAATAAGGTCCCAAGGCCTTGTATATTATTATAACTTCATAAAAAAAGCATGACATCATTGTTTAATTTCTTCAAGGAATTTATCATTATACATATAGTGCTATACTTTAATTTCATTTTGATTAATCATTTTCCATGCATCACTTAACATGGAAATTATTAAAATTTAGCATTTAAGGTAGGCATTGATTTATAGTAAAATTTTTACATGTTTGCTATTGTATGACAGCAAATTTTTCATTACTAGAACGAATTAAAATTTTTTGCAAATAAGAACATATTAGAGCTATGATACCTGTTTTGTGTGCTGAAGTTAAGTATGAAATTTCCAGCTTTGGAATAAATTTTCCAATTCGATTATACTGAACATGTGAAATCTTTGGAGTTTGTAGCTCAGAGCTTTAGAGGTGATAATTATTGAGTTTACACCAAACGTTTTAGAGTAATTAGATTAAATGGGAGTAGACTAGACTAAAATGTATTGAAACTATTGGTGACTAGTACTGTATCTCCTTAACACAAAGAAACTGACTACTTGAGCTACCCTTTGTGATTTTCCTGTATTAAAACTACTAAGATAAGGTAAACATGAAAATTTATTAAGTGTGTAGTAAGATCATCAACTATTATGTATTTTACCATTCCATGTTAATGTCAGGGATTCTCTGAAATTAGATGAATAATTAAGACTACCAAAATAGTTGAAGCAATTTACTACAAGTACAGTTAACAACTTTAGATATATTTGTACAAGCTTTACAGATTGTGAAGTAAAGGATACAGCATAGTTTTGTAAAAATAAGCTTAAAACTTCGCCTTACCATTGTTTCTTGGATGTAACTGCTGTACCTAAATTTTACTGAAATCGCTCGACTGTATGTGAAATGTGATTTGATTTTTTTAATTCCTCATCAAATGTATCTTGCTGTATTGGTGTGCAGGTTAGTTAAAATCTGGAAATAATTTGATCACTGTGTAACATGTGATAATTCACAGTAGATTTTTATTGGTAAACAAATATAAAATGATGTTTGTAAACAGTATCAGTATGTCACTTAGATTAACGAAGGTGTGCTACCAATCATAATAGAAGCAATAATAATGAGATTAACTTCCATAGCAAATATAGCTAAATGATTGGGTATAGTCAAAGGCAACAAATATTTGTACTGTACAAATGCCAGTATACTCTAGCACCTGATGTAGAGGTTCAGAGTTGGAGGATTTTCACTCAAAAAGGTTAGCATTGCACGGTATGCTAATTCTTAGTATCAAGTGCCTTAGTATTTTCATACTTTTAAAGGGAATTTTATTCCTTTGTAAGGAGTAGACTGGAACCACTTGAATGCCTTCAATTTCCTAAATTGATGAATATGGCTTCCAAATACAATGGAAAGTAAGAGTTTTATAGTCCTTTTTTAAGTTATAATTTTTTTCTGATGATTTTTTCAATCAAACTTGTTCATTAAAGGACTTTTGACCTAGCAAAGCATTTTCCAACTCATGCTGAAATGTAAGATTTTATATCCTAAATAATATAACAAAAACACTCTATTTTTCTTTTTCGAATTGATCAAATTGAATTTAGTTTCAGAATATTATTTGTATGTTGCTTTAAACCCTTAAACATTTTTTTAGGAAAACCTTGATTAGATTATCAGAAGTTTGAAAATTATCAGATAAGAGACTCGATATACTGTAAATTTTGTTGTCAGTCTTATGAATCTGCAAAGGGAGTAATTCTAACTACCCTAATCATGAAATATTTCTAGTGGATGAATGATGGATGATAAATGCAAGTGGAATGATTGTGAAGGAAATGCAGTTTGCAGGATGCAAATAAGAAAGTGAACTATTTAGTTAGAGTAAGCATTTATTAACATGGTTAAAGCATCCTACATTCTGCACTCGAGTTATATAGTACAGTAGTGGTAATGTTAGGGAGATGTAACAATCATTTGCTCACAAAAAGGTGCCTAAAAGCATCTGATTTTTATATTATGTTGAAAGCACAAATAGCATTAAATTTTTCATACGATGCACGGCCTTTTTTGTAAGTAGAGCTGCTGCTACCCTGAATTTTAAGATACAAACTGTGGCTATGGCATGCGGTTTTTAGAAATGATTCATACCAATTTACGCCTACTGAATTTATGTCAAAGGTGACAAATTGATTCTTTAGGTCTTTTCAACCACTTTTTTCCAAATTTGACTTATGCTACTTTTTGTTCTTATCCAGAAAGTTTCACATATACAGAACTATTTTGTGTTGTGTGTAGTTATCTTTTCAATTATTTAATATACTGTATTCATTCATATTTCAGAAAAAGAATTTATCAACTGAAAATTGTTTTGTGGTGATTTGTATGTTATATAAATATGTGCGTAACATGTTTTTGGTGTATTATGACAGTTCTATGGACAAGAGTAATAAAGATATTTTCAGAAATTTTGCTTTATTACTCCTTAGCAATTGAAAACATTTTCATATGAGAGGGTATTTACAGAAATTATGTAGTTTAGCATATCAAATACATATGTAAGTACTGTATCACAAGAAAAAAAAAGATGAAATTACAGAACTGGTATTCTTAAAGTGCGTCCATATGGTCAGACACTGTCTGTCAAACGCCAAGTGTTTCTAGTTAATAATGGGGAACAGAAAAAAAAGAGCTGATGACATCAATAACGAGTACCAAGGGCTGTAACGTTCAGTAGCCGTGTTTGTTGTAGAGTCTGAGCTTGAGACACACTCTTGAGGGACATGATGACGGAGTTATACTTATTTACCAGATTTCACTTGATTTGTAAATATGGCTCTCTCTGATCTTATTGCGGAGGAAAGCTGCCATTGGGATAGAAAAGAGAGGCAAAGTTGCAAATCTAACTATACCCAAACAACCCATGCCTATGAACCTTTAAAAATGTTTACAAAGAAATAGACGTGTAGCGCCAATAAGGACAGAATATCATAGAAATGGAGAGTCTGTTAATGGTTTAGAAGTCTAAGAAAACTAAATCCATTCAAGGTCAATACAGGAAAGGGCTCTCTCTCTAAGCAAATTACAAGCATAAAAAAGTTGCGGGCTGGTACAGGAGATATATGCACCTCTAACTTAAGGTGTTTCAATGATACAAAATAACAAATTTCAATTATGAACATCCGAGGCTCTCATATGCCTGAAGAAGTGTTTGATCATGAGGGAAGCAAGTAATCTCTCTCTCTCTCTCTCTCTCTCTCTCTCTCGTAATCTCTCTCTCGTAATCTCTCTCTCGTAATCTCTCTCTCGTAATCTCTCTCTCTCTCTCGTAATCTCTCTCTCTCTACACATTTAAATATTTGAAATAGTTTTTCATCCACCATCTACATACCCCTGGAAACTTTTCCATAAACCCTAGGTTAAGAAAGTTTGTCCTAGAAGATCCTAAGTACAGTAAAACCCTAGTATGATGTACTGTACTCTTTTTATTTATGCTAAAGCTAGTAGGAAGACAGTCTTTGAGGGTGATGTGTCTCTCTCTGTATCTCATCTTCAGTACATAGGTGTGACTACAGAGAATGAAAGTCACTCACTCTGGAGGCTTAATTTCCAAGGTTGGCAAGATTGTTCCAAGCTACTTAGGAACATTTAATCCTCTAGCGAGGAAGTGATTTAGCCCTAGCCTTCTATTACAGATATGGAGAGGTGGGATATAAGAAAGTTCCCATCGATTACATAATGCCTTGGAATAGACAGAGTACCCCATTCACAAAACCGATGACAGAAAATTACCTACCTAGCTTGGCAAACCTCTGGGTGAACATATGATGTGGAAATATGTGCCAAACATCTCTCACAAAGTCAAACAAGAAAAGCTTCCCTCCTGAAAGAGATGCTTTATCCTTTTGAGGCGAGTTGTGGGTGTGGAATTTATTTCCGAACTTTATTTCAGTTACTTCTCTTTCGTTTTATATTTAGTTTTCCAGTCCCTGTATTTTATCATTTCGGTTTCTCCTAATAACTTTTTTATTGTATTCTCTCCATTTATTATACACGTAATATTCATTTCTGTCCGTATATTTATCATCCTCCTGTGCTGTTTCACCTTTCATCACCTCACTCTTCCTCGGATGATAATATTTCAAGACCTTGAGCTCACTGTAAGTACCCATATACAGTTTAGCAAAGCAACTTATCAGTTATGATTGCGTACTGTGTCCAGTTGCGTTTACCATTGGTTACTTAACCTTAATTGTCCTGAATTTATGTAACACATTAACTTACATAACTCAATCATTCTACCCATATAGTTATTTATATATCCGTACCTATATATAATTCTGTTCAACTAGGGGTGTTGACTCTGACATACGCCATTAAACACCAATTAATATTTGTATATTCAATTTTATATATCAAACCAGAGGATTTCTCTGCATTTACTTTTCACCTGGAGCTGCAAAAATTATTTTTGTATTTACATAAGCACCATTCTACACAGCACAGTTTGTAGAAAACTAAAAGAGCATCTTAGATCCTTTCGATTGGCAATTCAACAAATTCCTGCCTAAGTATGACGATATGCATGCACGGCTTTTGCTCATCGCCTAGGATCCTGGGAATCAGAAACCTGCCGACAACTTGTTCGACTACAGGACCGGTAGTCATCATTATCACCAGATATAACGCTCTTTGAAAGAGCAGGATTCTTTAAACCCAAGGGCTCCAACAGGGAAAAATAGCCAGGTGAAGAAAGGAAACAATGAAAATAGTAAACTACAAGAGAAGTAATGAACAAATAGATAATTTTTTTAAACAATAACAACATTAAATCATATCTTTCATTTATAAACGATAAAAACTTGATAAAAGAGGAAGAGAAATAAGGAAGAGTAGTGTATACAAGTGTACCCCAAAGCATGAGAACTCTAACCCAATACTGTGGAAGACCATGGTAAATTGGCTATGACACTACCCAAGACTAGAGAACAATGGTTTGATTTTGGAATTTCCTTCTCCTAGTGAGCTTCTTACCATAGCTAATAAGTCTATTCTATTTTTGTCAAAGAGGAAAGTGGCCACTTTAGCATTACAGTGCAGTAGTTAACCCCTTAAGCGAGGAAGAATAGTTTGGTAATCTCAGTATTGTCAGGTGTAAGAGGACAGAGGAGAATGTGGAAAGAATGACTATTTGGTTTATGTGTAGGTAAAGGAAAAATTAGCCGTAACCAGAGAGGGGATCCAATTTAGTGCTATCTGGCCAGTCAAAGGACTCATTCATTCTCTAGTGATACCATCTCAATGGGTGGCTGGTGCTTTGGCCAACCTACTACCTAGGGCTGACATGTGGTTTTTAGTTATCTCCATAATTCTTTAACTTCATAGGCAACACCCACAGTATGGTTTCAAACATAATTGAGTTATAGGACTCCTCTCATAGTCCATCAGTTATAAAACAGTTTATAGAGGACCACAGCTACTCAACTCTATCAGTCTCATACATAAGGTCTGATAATGGTTGCTAAAATCAACCACGTTTTCATGGCTGTGAACACAGGATGAAACTTACATTCTTCACAACTTCATCATCTTCAACCACGTCTGCACTTTGAACCCAGGAACCACTGCCCTGGATATCTTGACTGTATTCAACCATTTTGGTGCAAACTTGGCCAACTCCGTGTTATGTAATCTACATGATCGTGCAAATTTAGTTAGGAAAAATCATGCCTTTGGTTTGTATGACTTAGGTTATCTGTGGCATGTGTCAGAAGTTTTACCTAGTTGTGTTTTCTCACATCTTCTTCACCTTTAACTCTTGGTTGTGAGTAACACGTGGTTACGTTATTTGATTGAAATATTACATTCTTAATTCGGCCATTACATTATTTGAATTTTCCATTTCGTATTTGCTCAAAGTATATCGTACTTTTGTAATTTTATGTGAAAGCTAAACGAAATATTCCTCTTGTAATTTACAGGAATAAATGTAAGTCTTAGACTGAAATATCTTCTGTACTCAACTTACAGCTCATAAATTCATATATGTTTATGAGTTTTTTGTAACAGAAACTAAAAGTGCTTGCTTCAATTCTGTATATTCAACCAGTCTCGTTTTATATTTGTGGTAATGTAAAAGCTATTAGTGTAGGAAATAAGTGTGGAAAATTTACTTAAATGGAGAACTTCCCAACATATCTAGGATCCTACCCTGTTGGGTTGGAGAATTTGGAAATGGAGAACTTCCCAACATATCTAGGATCCTACCCTGTTGGGTTGGAGAATTTGGAGAGTGATCATCACTCCCACACCATCAGGGAGAATGACCAGAGTGATGTTCGTAAATTACACACAATTTCAATTAAGTCGAGCCAGATAATTACTGACAGATATATACTGGATTTATCAGTACCCGTACTACCTCAATGTTCAGGCGATACACTGAGCTCAGAATAGCACATCCCTACTGAGAGTGCTGGACAAAATAATCAATTAAGGGACAATGACGCAAGAGCGTGAATTAGAGTAGCAGCGTAAAGGGAGTTTAAATTTATTCTGAAATCTGTCTGGTGGCCTAAATTTAGAATGAAGATCGTTCACAACAACTACAAGTGCTCACCTTGAAGTATGTTTCGACCATTTATCCCTAACTTAGTTTCTTTCATTCAAATCCTTTGAATAATGTATCTGGAGTATGTACTAGTTTAACTAAATCTGAAAGAAGAATCCAAATGAGCATAATGACTTGCACTGAATAAAAGTTAAATTGACACAATGGATTGAATAAAAAAAGTCGGAAATTCCCTTCACCCATCACATTTCTTTAATTATACTAGCTTACAATTTAGCTTCATGTCATCTTAACTGGTCACACAGAATTCACCAAAAAAACAAATGGTTATTCAAAACAAAAAGCTGAAGAGGTTTGGCAAATAACTTCGATTATACCGTGTTTAAGTGGTTCGTCAAATGAATAGTATAAAACAGTGAACTTAAACCAAAGGTGGATTGTTCATGAATTCATGGGCTTAGTCAAGCACATGGACAACAATCGACTGGAATAGTGTCTGACATCTGTAAGGTTATGGAATAAAAATATGACATCAATTTTTACAACAAAACTCAACATCATGTTGTGAATGTCATGAGCCAGACAATGATGTAGAATCAAACGAGTATCTAATTTGATGGGGAATGTGGCCACATATTGACACCTCTTTGCCTCAAGTGTTAAAGATCCCAATGACCCCGGGTGCACTCCAAACTGGGTGCTTGTTAAGGTCAATTTTAGCCTATTGGGACCGCAATCAACATTCTCCTCTTAACCACATTGTTATATAAACTGAATATCAACATTTGAAAGATTTCCATGGAAAATCCATTTCACTGGTTTAGTTGCCATCCAATTGTGATTAGTAAGAGAGAAGTATGATGATTCATTTTGCTTTAAGCTATAAGTAATAGGAAGAATGAGAAACCCGAACAAGATGGCAGGATTCACTGAAGGTTACATTCTTTGCTTATGAGTTTACTATTCTGGCTGCTAATTCCCATCATTATTTACGATCCCAGCAAATACTGGTATTCATTTATATCTGGATTCACCCCTGCATCAGAGTCTGGTATTAGACCCAGTCTCAGAGATTTCCAGCGTGAACACAAAAATATAGGTTACAGCTTTGTCTCCTCTATCCCCCGTCTGACTGAGCTGAGCTGGTAGAGCACTATTTAGATGATCTGCATTATTCAGTTACACAAAGTTGAAATCTCCCATGTACCTGACTGAGCTAATACATACATACATACATACATACATACATACATACATACATACGTGTGTATACACATATACAGTATACATATAGTATTTTAATAACCACAGGGAATTATTAACCTATTGACTTCAACACACTAGAAAAATGTAGTAAAGCTCAATAGGGATAACATGCTTTTATTGTGTTCTTATTGGAATTTATTTTAATTACAACCTTATTTATATTTAATAAACAAAACAATTATTCAAAACCCAAAACAACTTAAATCAAATAGTAGATCCATAGTAATACTTGGTGATATTGCCCTACATTACCCTTTTCCCTAGACATGTCCTAAGATACAGAATAATATAGTTCACTTATCACAAGGTAGATGTTGAAGTCTTCCAAAATTGTCGTAGTTTTGAGTGATGAACGTTAAGTTTTGTTCGGAGTTAATATCCTATGAAGATGCCGGCCTTTCCACTATGTACTTATTACTGGAACTGTTCGCCGTGGCTGTGGTAACCTCGGAGGTAATTTACTTCTTACCAAAGACTATATACTGAAGGATATAGTCTTTGCTTCTTACCTTTGACAGGTAAATATTACGCACGCGCGAACTTAAGGCCTATTAGGCAATTACTAATTTAAGTCATTTAATTCATAAGTTTAATTTTATTATTCATTTTACTCATCATTAACACTAAGTTACTATACTAAGTAGCATTAAGTTATTTACTTTTAATTTATTAAGAAAAATAGGTAAAGCTTCGAGTCAAGCTGACGACCGAACGGCTATTTCCCACAGTCGGACACAAATATTTATGTTAACTGTAATCCTTATAAGGAAACAGTTTTGCTTTCCATTTCTTTTGCAACTCGTACCTCTATAATTTATTTTTGGTTTCTAACACACTCCCCACAAAGGATTGCGATTTTAGAATTGCAATGAATATCTTAATTAACCATACATTATTTATTAGGATCACCTTAAATCTGGCTACTGTGTTAAACAATTATTTCCAACAACGCTAAATAAAAGTATGGCTAAGTTACTTTAGTACCATCCTCACGTTACTAAAAGTGTAGCATTTTAACTTTAGTATTCCACTTTATTTTAAGTGTAATATTTTATTTATATATTTACACCAATTTTAGTCTTAGCTTAGTTTACTATAGGCTATCTCCCAATTTTACCTTTTATTTATGTATTTAGTTTTATTTACTTATTACCTAAAAATTATTTGCAATGCCCTTAATCCTTGTTTAAAGTTAAAGAATAAAGCATTTAATAAAGTATATCCTCACACTGAAAAAGTTTTCGAGTGTGTAGCATTTTAGTCAAAATAAAAACTTAATTAATAGTAATTACAGTAAATAATATACTGAAAAGCTGTGTTTACAAATTATCTAAATTCTCCCTTAGCATTCTTTCAAATCTTTCGGTAGCCTTTCTCTTGGGTCTTACAGACCTTTCGCCTTGTTCAACGCGAATAGATTCAGGTTTATTTATACTGCCTGTTTCTACCTCAATTTCCATTGAGTTGTCTCTGGTTGGCCTATCTCTTATAGCATGTGTCACTGACAGTTCCATAGGATAAAGATTACAAATAGAATGATATTCTATAGCCCCATTACTTTGCTTTAGTTTCACTGACCTAATATTATTGTCAAATCCTAATACCTTACCCATCATCCAATATGGCCTGGGCTTATTAATTGCTTTAATTAGAACAATGTCACCAACTTTAATTCTATTTTCCCACTTACTTTGGTACAAATTTCTACTATGTTCTCTCAGGCTTAAGAGATAATTTTCATACCACAATTTCTTAAAATTTTCAATAATTTCTTCCTGTATTTCTACAGTTCTCTCTAAAGTAGGTTGACTAGAATCGTCCAACCAAACATCACAATCATCTTTTCTCAAAATGAGGGATGAATTACCATGCAATTTGATAAATGAATTTGGAGTTATAAACTCTAAATTTTCTGAGCTTGATCTATATGTTAAAGGCCTGGAATTTATCGCTAATTGAATATTAGAAAGGGTAGTTAATAATTCAAAGTAAGTTAATTTAGACCTTCCTATTACTTTATAAAGACAATTCTTTAATACCCTAATCAATCTCTCCCAAGCAAAACCAACCCATGCTGAATACAAAGGTATTTTATTGTGTTTAATATTGCATTTACTTAATTCAGATTGAAATTCCTGCGACTCCAAAGAACTTTCAAGGATACTTCCACCCTTGAGAAAAGACTTAGCGTTGTCACTGTACAGGTATTGAGGTATTGTGTATGTATTACAGAATCTTTGGAATGCGAGAACAAAATTTTTAGTGGACATGTCTGGTAACAATTCAAAGTGCACAGCGCGCACGTTAAGACAAGTGAAAACTAAAAAAAATTTTGTGGTCTTGCCACTCAACTCATCCCTAACCCAAAGGTGTCCAGTGAAATCAATACCTACATGCTGAATAGGCTTGACTAAATTCATATGGTGTTTAGGCATATCTGTAAACTTCGGGTATCTGTAAGCTAAGGCATTATACTTCCTACATATATTACAACTACTCAGCTCAGTCTTTACTGCTGACCTATCCTTGGGAATTCAAAATCCCTGTTCCCTAAGGTAGTTCAATGTAGTGCCTATTCCTAAATACTGTACCTTCAAATGACAATGCTTTATCAACAATGAGGTGAACCTATGCTCTTTAGGAAGCAATACTGGGTTATGAACATCAAAGTCAAAGTACAAACACTTGGATATTCTTCCCCTAGACCTGATTATACCCTTTGAATCTAAAAATAGATTTAAATTGGATACTAGAGGAGGTATATTATTAGTAATATTGGCGCTGCTTTGTAAAAAATCTAATTCTACTGAAAAGTATTCTTTCTGTGCAATTTTCACCCAATACTCTAAGGCTTTCTTTTTAGGATCACCACCCTTTAATCTACTACAAAATTTGAACAAGTAACTGGTAATTCTTAACAATTGTTCATAATTTGACATTTTATTTATATTGAGAATACCAGCGTTTACTTTATTTATTTGCATAGTGCATACTGTACTCATTTGATGCTTATAGTAAGGCAATATGCTCAATAAAGGGTAAAGAGGCCACTTGTCAAAATCATTACTCAACCATTCTGGACCTTCTAGCCAATAAGTTGATTTACTTAAATATTTTGTATAGGAAAGACCTCTGGTGATCATGTCAGCAGGATTTTCTTCAGTATTAACATAGTGATATAAGACAGGTAGTTTAAATAGCGTACATATTTCAACTTTAAGACCATCTGCTTCAAGTACTCTATTTTTAACAAATTTAGATTTTATTTTAGTTTCTCTGGTCAATAGCCAATTTAAAACCACTTGAGCATCAACACAAATATTAATGAATTGAAAATTTATATTACTGTAGGCTTCTAATAAAGAAGGTAAACATTTAAAAGCTAGAATTACTCCCATTAGTTCCTAAGTAGGGACACTATGCTCATTTCTCTTATTCAGTGGAGCCAATTTAGATTTGGAGAACAAATAAAAACTTATCATTTTGATTAACCGCGTAGGCCACAAACCCATAGGCCTCTACTGAGCTATCACAAAAAATGTGAAGACCATACGAGTCTAGTTCATCAAGGGACTCTCTAGGAAATTTAAGTTCAGATAACATTTAGAAATCTCTAATAATAATTTTCATTTCCCCACAAATGTCTTTAGGTAAATTTTGATCCCAACCAACATCTAATTTCCATATTTTTCTCATTAAAATTTTGCCTCTTATTGTTACAGGGAGGACTATATTCAAAGGATCAAATATTTTAGAAGTTTGTGACAATACTTTTCTTTTTGTGTCTGCTTCTGGGTCTATTTTACAAGGCGCAAGACTAAAAGAATCATTATTTACGTTGAATCTATAACCCAATACTTTATCCTCTTCGCAAGAATGTTCAACAAGTCTATTATCTGACGCCATTTCTGCTCTTAACTCTACACAATTGGAGTTCCAAGACCTTAAAATAAAGCCCCCTTGTTCCATCCTATCATTAGCTTGCTTATACAAATTTTTCATTTCATCAGTGTTATTTCCAGTTATAAGAAGATTGTCTACATAGAAGGTATTAGTTAATATTTCTTTACACTTATCATCAGGATAACTTTCTGCGTGATGTTTCATAACAAAATTTAATATAAAAGGTGAAGAAGAAGTGTAACCAAAAACTATTGTTTTGTAGCGATAAGATACTAATTTATTTCCCCGTTTCCAAAAGAAACAAAATCTATTTTTATCCACTTCATTTTTTAATTTAATCATCAAATAGGCTTGTTTAACGTCGCTCAACATTACATATTTATTAGTTCTAAAGTAAAAGAGCAATTTCAATATTGAGCCCATTAAATCTATCCCAGGATAAGCTGCTTCATTAAGTGAAGGCAATTCCCCCTAAGTTTTTAAAGAACAGTTAAATACTGGCCTGATTTTTGTGGTAACTTGCTCTTCTAATTTTATAACTGGTCTATGTGGAATCCATACATACTTATGATAGTCAGAAGTATTTACTTTAATTTCCTCGATTATACCATCCTCGTGTTGTTTATCAAAAACTTCCTGGTACTTGATAATGAGACCCTTTTTTACCAAGATTCTCTACTGTTCGGTCTAATACCTTAAGTGAAACAAAATGATTAGATGGGACGCTGTCAATTTTATCAGTATACCAGGGCAATTCTACATGATAGAATCCATTATCAAAAGAGATCCCCTCTCTAAACCTGTCAATTTGTTCTTTATCAAAGGAGATCAATTCTTTTTCACACTTTTTTATTCCCAAGGATTCAAGACTAAAAAGGTGTTCAAGTCCATTGTCTACTTCACTGTCTTCTAATATATGCTCTAATGGATTGAAATAAGATTTTAGAGGATCCATTACTAAATTTACCACGCATTTTGTTTTAACATTCAGGGTTTTCTTATTAACTAAGGAGTCCATAACAGCTTTACTTTCTGCCTCATCCAAAAAGTTGATCACATTACCAACAGGAGCTACCCTATTATTTACGACTAAACAAGTTCCACCCAACATTTTAGTCCAAGTTACTGAAGGTAAAAACTGAATGATATCTATTCCCATTAACATGTCAACCTTCATACTTTCATGGTTTCTGTGGTCACAAAAAGTCTCATCCAATAAAGCAACATTATTTTCTTTAAATTTATTTATTATTATAATGATTAAAGTTAATGCATTTTCCCAAGGTATGGCCTTCAGCTGCACATAATTTACAAGTCAATTTAGTTACTTCATTTGCAAATTTATAATTTTGAATCGTACTTAAACCTACCTTATTTTCTTTAGGTTTAAATGAACTGCTAGGACTAGGTTTACTAGAGGTTTTAGTGAAGGTCTTTTTCCTATTGGAAACAGTTTTAGATAAAAGTTTTGATAATTTAATTATAATTAGAAAGAATGTCATATATATTAGGATAATTGGTATCCAATTTGTGAACCAACTCTCTTTATTGGTATGAAGAGTTTATTAAATACTACATGACTCACAAATTTATGCCCAGAGGATCCCACTTCCAATAAATCAATATTATGTGCTTTCAATTCATGCAGATAGGATTTGATTTCGTTGAGGTAAACTTTCACCGACGAGAATTCTTGGTCATATTCAGCACTTGGAGCAGCACTCAAAATGTTCTTAAAAGTCTCGTCAATAATATAATTTACATCAAGGAATTCTTCCTTTAACATTTCAATTTCCAAGTGGTAGTTAAGGTCAGAAATAGTCAAATGCTCAACTACCGTCAAGGCATAGCCCCTAAGGTACCCATATAAATATATTTGATTGGCAGAATCGGACAGATTTTTTTCTGGATCCAATGACATCATTAAATTGGCTAAGAAATGAATTGAAAGCAAATTTATCTTTCTCCTCACCACTAAAGGTTCCACATTCTAAAGGAGGGGGTTTCCCATCAGACATATTCATTCTAGACATCATTTCTAAAACTTTATCGGCAGATAAGTTGCCAGAAGCCCCACTTGACTCACCTATATATTGTTCATATTGATCGAGCTCTATACTAACCTGAATGCTATATTCTGCCTGACTATCTAACTCCTCATTATAATATTGTTCATCACTGTTCATTATTTCATGTGTCTCCAAAACATTATTAATTTCTTTATCAAAGTGTTTAACCTGCTCGATCTCTTTTTCAATTACAGTTATTTGACTCTTACAAAAGGAAGAAGTTAATCTATTATCATCATGAAGCTCCGTTAGCTTCCTTAAATAAATAGTTATTTTCCGTTTATGTATTCCCCGCATCCTCCTCTAGGATGATATAATATTCATAGGGTCAACAAACTCTTCCTCTTTATCAGACATGATTACTTATATAATTAATAAATTTAATATAAATAGCCTGCAAATATTTAAAAAATAACAGCCCACCTAAAGTTATCGATGCTTACGGGTTACCGAGTACATTATATATGCATATGAAATAGATTATAATACATAATATATGTTACTAATTACGGCGCACGAGTTCCATATTGGTTACCATTCGACAGTTATCCAGTTAGCCGTTTCTATAAAATCACTTATTTCACCGAACGATAAACACATCGAATTCACCTCCGGAATATTATATGGAATGCATCGGCAATTTTGGAATTATATTGCAATTTATTTTTATTCTAACCTTATTTATATTTAATAAACAAAACAATTACTCAAAACCCAAAACAACTTACATCAAATAGAAGATCCATAGTATTACTTTGTGATGTTGCCCTACATTACCCTTTTCCCTAGACATGTCCTAGGATACAGAATAATATAGTTCACTTATCACAAGGTAGATGTTGAAGTCTTCCAAAATTGTCGCAGTTTTGGGTGGTGAACGTTAAGTTTTGTTCGGAGTTAATATCCTATGAAGATGCCGGCCTTTCCACTATGTACTTATTACTGGAACTGTTCGCCGTGGCTGTGGTAACCTCGGAGGTAATTTACTTCTTACCTTTGACAGGTAAGTATTACGCACGCGCGAACTTAAGGCCTATTAGGCAATTACTAATTTAAGTCATTTAATTCATAAGTTTAATTTTATTATTCATTTTACTTATCATTAACACTAAGTTACTAAAGTAGCATTAAGTTATTTACTTTCAATTTATTAAGAAAAATAGGTAAAGCTTCGAGTCAAGCTGACGACCGAACGGCTATTCCCCACAGTCGGAAACAATTTTGCTTTCCATTTCTTTTGCAACTCGTACCTCTATAATTTATTTTTGGTTTCTAACAGTACATAAGGAGAATTATTTTCTCTTGGAAAATTGCCATTTGGAAAATTGCATGTCCGGGAATATTGCCACTTGAAAAATTAATTAAAGATGTCCCAGTCTTACATATTTTTTAATTACTGTTTTGAAAACTGGTTATCTCTTAAAATTTCTTGATAGTTTTTAAAACCACTGTTATTAACTATATTGCTAATTACCAACTGACAATATGACAATTGACTTCCTAACTTTTACTATCTGTTCATTGCTCAGACATAAATCTAGTGTTTCTGCTAACTTCAGTCCATAACGGTATCCATATTTAAGAGTGAATGAGGCAACAACATGCTCATTAATGTGTAACATAAGCATGGAACAAATAATGACGGTACAGTCAACGGAAAAAGAGAGTAACTGCAAGGCGAGAGTACAGTACATAAAAAAATGTCGGATGAAGACTTTGAAATTTTGAAACACACATAAGCACTCGCTAACGAAAGAGCAAGTAGATGCTGAATTGCACATGAATCCTGAAAACACAAAATGAAAATGTCTCATCAATCAAGTTGCGTCCTGGTATCTCAAGCTACTGCGTCTGCCCAGTACAAGTAACATAAGCAGGAATATTAGGAAGTGGAGTAAAATCCAATTCTAATTTTCCTTCCGTGCCATGTGGGAGGACAGTGTATGCGATGCCAACAGAAACTACAATCTTTGATGGTGGGAAAACTTTCCTTCAATTTGATTCTGATAAAGAAAATGGGGATCGCATATTGATATTTGCATTTGATGCTGGCTACAAGATTTGAAAAGTTTTAAGAACTGGGCAATTGGCAGTACATTTAAAGTTACTCCAGAATTTTATTATCAACCTTTAACCATTCATGTGCAGAAAGATAAACTGAGCAGCCCACGAGTCTTCGCTCGTTTACCAAATAAGACTGAATTAACATATAGAAGACCTTATTAAAAAAAAAAAAAAAAAAAAAAAAAAAAAAAAAAAAAAAAACAGTGATCTTCCAAGTAGTGTAGAAACCGAAAATATAGGGTATAGGTCAATCAAGGTCAATCATCCGTCTGCAGTTCACCACCGACAATTTGCCGCCAACAATTGGTCACCGGTAATAATTCGACATAGATGACAGATCGCCACCAAATGATGATTTACGTTTAAAGATGTAAACAAAGATCATAAGAAAAAATGGAAACGCTAAAAATATCATGAATCGTTTTGTCTAAAATTATAAAAGTAAGGCAGAAAAATATTTTTTTAAAACATTGCTATAATCTTATATTTGAAAGAAGCATTCTTTGACATGTAGATTCTATGAAACATTTTCTTACTGCATTGATCACTGCTCGCTCAAAATCACAATGTGGATTTAAGTTGATAACTAATAAAGACATCAGCATTTCAAACGCTTTCACATATAGCCCACTTTATTTGGCAGAAATGCTTGAAAAATAGGATTTGCTCCACCATTCTTTTTTAACTAGAATGGAGAATGCTTGATGAAACAATTGTAGTGTTATATTAGAAGTACCACCCATATACTAACTGGGAGATACAAACAGTATCAGTTTCATGAGAATGATTATTTACTTATATAATTACCGTGTTAGTTTGTGTGTGGATCCTTCTACTGCTGAAGCATCTTTGTTCACATCTATAAATTTCACTATTTCGTCGATCTTTGAACAGTTATCAAATACTGTACATATGTGAGTCCATTATACGTGAACTTTCTTTTCATTTAATACGATTGAGGGAACACTGGCAAATATTATAAGATATGAAGAGGTACAGAAGGTTTTTATTCTAAAGACTTAAAATGTTAATTGTTCCATAACCCAATACAAACCATTGCTATTTACATGGGGTAATTTGGCGGAGCTGAAATGACGAGCCATTAAAATTAAACGAGGGTTAACTAACCCCTTGCTAATTAGCAGGGGGTAGGGAAGGGGTAGCTAGTACCCCTTCCCCCCTCACACACTGTGAATAGCTCAATTCACTTTTGGCTCGGGTGATGATCAGACGTCTCTGCTCTCACCCTCGCTTGACAGCCTTTAATTCTGCTTTTTCTTTAACTAGTGTGTGTGAAGTTGGCCTCGACTCTACGATGCGTACTTGCCCTGGAGTTCCTAAGCGTTCATGTGGTACGTTTATGTCCTCTTTGGAGACGGACCCTCACGCCCTTTGCCCCCTTTGCCGAGGTCAACGGTGTGACAGGGAGAATGTGTGCAGTGAGTGCAGGGAGTGGCCTGCCTCCCAGTGGGAGAAGTTCGGCCGTAGACGCAAGAAGAAGCCCAAGAGAGACTGATCTCCTTCGAAGGTGACTTTGAAGAAGGAGGTCTCTAGGGATTCTCCTTGCGCCGCCCGAACCTCCTCCGAAGGTCTCCCTCGTCCGGCTTCACCTGTGAAATCGCCGAGTGAGATTGCAGGTCCTAGTGGTTTTTGCCAACCTCGTGGTGGTGGAGAGGGCGTGGCCTCCCTTAGCGAGGTTGTTCCCTCTCCTCCCCCGGGGGAGGATTTATCATATTTTGATGAATTCGACTGCACTGTTTCTAATCATGGTTTGTTTCAGCTTTGGGTTTCCTTGGGGCTTAAGGGCACTCCCTCCAAGGAAGGCCTGTTTGACTTGTTGCAGCTGGGGGCTGCAGTCAAACAGTCACCGGTAATTCCGGAGGTTTTTCCTTCGGACATTGTCGATACTGTGTTGTCTGCCCCTTCTGACGTGGCAAGTCTAACCCTTGATCCTGCTGCCTCGGATGTTGCTGAAGTCCCATCTCTCCCTTCCGCACAGCCTTCGGAGGGAAGGGTGGGGCCTCCGGTCTCTCCTGCGAGCTCGTCTCCCCCCCGGGGTAGCGCGCTTTCAGAGACACCCCTTCGAAGGACCGATGACCCTGACTCCTTACCCAGGGGTCGCTTCCGTCGTAAGGCCCGTAGGCCTCTGCGAGAGAGGGGGCTCCCTTCTCCCTATCAAGGGGTGAAGAGGTGCCTCTTTGGGTCTCCTTCTCCTCCACCTGCGGAGGAACTACCTCGTCAGGAGAAGGTCATACCTGCAACATCTCTTGACCTCTCTGCGGATCGTTCACGATCCCCTTCTCCTGCCAAGTCTTCAGTGCTGCCGTCACCTGTAATCCTACAAGCACCATCTCCTTCGGGGGAAAAGGACTCTGGGGTTAAATCCCTGGCCCTTGTGCGCGCACCTGCACGCTTGCGAGCAGTTGAGCGCAGATCTTCGTCTCCTCATCAACCATCACCTGTTCGCCAGCGCTCTCCAACGCGCCAGCGATCTCCTGTTTGCCAGCGCTCTCCAACGCGCCAGTGATCTCCTGTGCGCCGGCGCTCTCCTGCTTGCCAGCACGCCCCTGGGCGCGCTCTTCATCTTGAGGATGGTCAATGCTCACCAACGCGCCAGCGATCTCCTTCTCGCCAGCGCCTTTCTGGGCTCGCTCTTCAGCCTGTGAAGAACCAGCGCTCCCCAACGCGTCAGCGATCTCCTGCGCACCAGCGCTCTCCCGCACGCCAGCTCTCTCCTGGACATCCAGAGAAGGGGCAACGCCTTCCAACGCGCCAGCGATCTCCTTCTCGCCAGAGCTCCACTGCTCGCCAGCTCTCCTTAGGGCACCCCCACCCTGAGAAGCAACAACTTCCTGATGGGCGCGCTGCTCATCATCACTCGCCTGTGCGCGTGCGCAAGCACTCACTAGTGCCTGTGCCTGTTGCACGCCCTGTGCGCCCACGCTCGCCAGCGCCCTCTAGATCTTCGGACTCAGACGCTCGCAAGGGTTCGCCTTTGCCTCGCACGTCGATTCTTGCGCTTCCAGTTGCCCCTGCGCGCCCTTCGATTTTTGAGCGCCTCTTAACTTTGGCGCACTCACGCCTACGATCTCCTACAGCTCGCCCTTCACGCCAACACGCTGTGGGTCCTGCGGGCGGTAAAGAAGGGGCCTCTCCTACATGCGCCCCGATCGCTAACAAATCTGCGCGCCACCACTTGAGGGAGGCTAAGTCTTCTAGGAGACATCTTTCTCCCTCCCACCATCACCAGCGCTCCCCTAAGAGGTCGCGCGGTCACTCGCCAGCTCCTTCTGTGCAGTTTTCTCCTGCGCATTCATATGCATGCTCTCCTGATCGATCTCGTGCATACCCTCCTGCGCGCCATTCTCCTGCGCGCCATTCTCCTGCGCGCCATTCACCTGCGCGCTCCTACATGCATGCACCTGCGCATGCGCGCCATCACTCGCGGCCCTATGACCACCTTTCTCCTTCACGCGAACGCTCGCCCACAGGTCGCTCGCCTACGGTGGGTCATTCAGACCGCAAGGATCCTCAGCAGGATGCTCCTCCTGGGAGGCGTTCCCAGGATTCACCTCCGCGCAAGAGGAGGATAACGGCAGAACAAGGAAGATCAGCAGAGAGGTCTAGGCAGTCATCTCTTTCTTCTCAGGAAGGCCTCGTGGTGACCACTCTTAAGGGTCGCGAGATCCCCTTTTCTCCAGCGGGGATTGCTGACACAGCGTCAGTTACCCGTCTACCATGGTTCCGCCACATGATCAAGGCTGTGGTCCAGGCTATCAAGCCTTCTAGCACTGATCAGAGGCGGGACCCTGGGATGGGTTCTCCACCGTTGAAGAAAAGGAAAGGAGTGGGCTTCGTGGTAACTCCTCCCCGGGAAAAGCTGGTCTCCAGGAACCCCATCAGGCGGACCCCTTCCTCTTCTCCAACCTCTGCAGCTCCACCCCCTCCTGTAGATGAGTTTATCTCGTCCTCGGGGGACTCCTCTGACTCGGAGAATTCTCCCTTGGCACCAAGGGGGGAATTTTCTCCGGATAGGGGAGAGGTTGCACGGGAAGAGGTTCCTCCTCGGGCGTCGGTGTTGGAGTCCTATTTTCCTTCCAGGAGGGAATCGAAGGACACCAAGACTGTTCCGAAATCTTCGTCGAAGATTCATCAAGAACCAGCAATCCCTAGGGAGGACGTCCATGTTTCTTCCCAAGAAGACCTCTTGGGGATGGGAGACTTAGCTGCCAGTCCACCAAAAGGAGAGCACAGCGAGTCAGAACACGCATTCTGGCAGGTCCTTGGTTTGATGAGGGAGCTCAACAAAATCAAGGACCCGGAGACAGCCCCTCGTGAGGGGAAAGACACCGTGCTTGACGAGGTCTTTGGTGTCCAGAAGCCCCCTAAGACTAGTGCAGCTTTGCCCTGGTCTAAAGGGGTGAAAGGCGCCAGGGACAAAGTCAAAGCTCAGCTCTCCGGTCTGGCCTCCTCAGGACGTTCTTCTGCCGGGTTTAGACTCCTCCCTCCTCCTCTAGTCCAACAGAGGAGGTATTTCGAGATCGACGGGGAGTCTTGCATGTCTCTTCCACTCCATCATTCTGTGGAGGAACTAGCTAAGGGAACTTCTTTCGAGAAGCTCTCGACCCGGCAGGTGACGTTTGCGGCGTCAGAGACCCAAAACCTGGAGAAAGTCGCTAAGAGTGCCATGCAGGCAACTTCGTGGCTTGATCTCTGGCTTGGGTCTCTGGGCATCCTATTGCGATCTGAGGATCTGTCCAAGGAGAGCAATAGGAAGACCTTGGAGACCTTCCTCCTCTCGGGCACTCGCTCTATTGAGTTTCTAGCTCACCAGGTCACTAACCTGTGGGCTAACTTGATCCTCAAAAGACGCGATTCAGTGTCCGAGAGGTTCCATCCGAAGGTCCCCACTGCAGATGTCAGCAGGCTCAGACACTCCTCTATTTTTGGAGGGGAGTTACTGGAGCCTCGTGACATGGAGCAGTCGGCTGAGAGGTGAAGGAGGTCGAACCAGGACTCTCTCCTCCAAAAGGCCCTGACATCTCGGCCCTATAAACCTCCAGCTCCTCCACAACAACGTCAACAGCAGCCTCGCAGGACACCTAAGCAGGCTCCGGCAGCTAAGGCAATCGTGTCTAAGCCGCAGTCCTTTCAACCGAAAGACAAGAGACGCGGCAAGTCCTCTAAGGGAGGTAGAACTCCTAGAGGAAGCGGCAAAGGTCGCAAACACTAGGAGTGGCAATTCCCCCGCGTGTCCACCTGTGGGGGGATGCCTAAGAAGTTGCGTGCAGAGGTGGCAGCAACTCGGGGCCGACCCTTGGACGGTCTCTGTGATCGGCCAAGGGTATCGCGTCCCGTTCACAATATCTCTACCTCCCCTGACAGCGAATCCAGTGTCGTTGAACTCCTATGCCCTCCGGGCAGAAGTCGAGACCATACTCAAGAAGGATGCTCTCCAGGAGGTCGACGACGGCTCCCCAGGCTTCTTCAGTCGACTCTTTCTTGTAAAGAAGGCGTCTGGAGGCTCGAGACCGGTCATCGACCTCTCAGCACTGAACAAGTTTGTCATACAGACTCGGTTCAGTATGGAGACAGTGGACATGGTCAGACTTGCAGTGAGACCACAAGACTTTATGTGCACTCTGGATTTGAAGGACGCGTACTTCCAGATCCCCATCCATCCGTCTTCCAGGAAGTACTTAAGATTCGGCCTAGACGGCAAGACCTACCAGTTCAAGGTGCTGTGTTTCGGTCTCTCCACGGCACCCCAGGTGTTCATCAAGGTGTTCACTCTGATCTCGTCGTGGGCTCACAGGAACGGCATCCGTCTCCTTCGTTATCTGGACAACTGGCTGATCCTGGCAGACTCGGAGTCGACCCTTCTGCGTCACCGGGACAGGCTTCTGGAAGTTTGCCAAGATCTAGGGATCTTGGTAAATCTCGAGAAGTCCTCTCTGCACCCTACGAAGAAACTGGTATATCTAGGCATGAAACTAGACACGATTCTCCACAAAGCCTTTCCATCAGACGAAAGGATAGCAAGGCTGAGGAAGGTAGCAGAACCTTTCCTCAGACGAGGAGAGCTTCCGGCCTAACTGTGGTTACGTCTCTTAGGCCGTCTATCATCTTTGGTCCGTCTTGTTCCAAACGGCCGCCTCAGGATGAGATCCCTTCAGTGGCGGCTGAAGTCGCGATGGAATCAGGGAAACGATTCCCCGGACTTCCTAGTTCCCATAGGACCTTCGGAACGGACGGACCTTCGATGGTGGCTGGACGACGAGAACCTACGGAAGGGAGCAGATCTCCTCGTCCTCCCCCCAGATTTGACTCTGTTTACGGACGCGTCAAATCTAGGGTAGGGGGCCCACATTCTGAACCAAAGGGCCTCAGGCCTTTGGTCAGAATCGGAAAGGTGCCTCCACATCAACCTGCTAGAATTGAAGGCCGTTTTTCTGGCTCTTCAACAGTCTCAACAAACCCTGGCGGGCCACACCGTGGTGGTGATGAGCGACAACACCACGGTAGTGGCTTATATCAACAAGCAGGGAGGTACCTTCTCGCAACAGCTATCCCATCTTGCAGTAGAGATTCTGAGATGGTCCGAGACCCGCTCGATCTCACTGACAGCTCGCTTCATTCCTGGCAAGAGGAATGTCCTCGCCGACGGCCTCAGCAGGGCGACACAGATAGTGAGTACCGAGTGTTCCTTGGACCCTCAGATAGCCAACAAAGTCCTGACTTTGTGGGGCTCTCCGACTGTAGATCTGTTTGCGACAGCCTTGAATTTCAGGCTGCCCCTTTACTGCTCTCCAGTCCCGGACCCCAAGGCTTTCTGGCAGGATGCCTTTCAACACAGGTGGGACAACATGGACGTTTACGCCTTCCCACCTTTTTGTCTGATGAGAAGGGTGCTCAACAAGACCAATCTATCGGTCAACCTTTCCATGACACTCATAGCTCCGCTATGGCATCATGCGGAATGGTTCCCAGATCTTCTGCGGCTCCTAACGGAACCCCCAAGAGAACTCCCTCCACGTCACGGGCTACTCAAACAACCACATTGCAACATCTTCCACAAGGCCGTAGCTTCGCTTCGGCTTCACGCCTGGAGACTATCCAGCGACTCCTCACGGAGAGAGGATTTTCTCAGCAGGTTGCGGACAGGATGTCTCGGCACCTGCGAGAATCCTCGGCCAACGTCTACCAGGCGAAGTGGAAAGTCTTTTGTGGTTGGTGTCGTGGAAGGGGTTTCTCTCCGCTCGATGCCTCTATTCCAGCAATAGCGGAGTTCCTTGTTTATCTTCGGGAGGAAATGCGCCTTTCGGTCTCGGCTGGAAAAGGCTATCGCTCAGCCTTAAGCTTAGCCTTCAGGCTGAAAGGAGTGGATATTTCTTCTTCGTTGGAACTTTCTCTACTCATACGCAACTACGAACTTACTTGCCCCCAGTCGGAAGTCAGACCCCCTCCTTGGAACGTGGTTCAAGTGCTCAGGGCTCTGAAAAGAGCTCCCTTTGAACCATTACGCCAGGCGTCTGATCGCCACCTAACGTGGAAGACGGCGTTCCTACTCGCGTTGGCCTCGGCCAAACGAGTAAGCGAACTTCATGGTCTCTCCTACGACGTTGCCCATTCAAGGGGATGGGGGGAGGTAACGTTCAGGTTCGTCCCTGAGTTCATTGCTAAGACTCAAAACCCTGGGGTGTCGGATCCAAGATTCGACTCCTTCAAGGTAACGAGTCTACGTTCTGTAACAAATGACCCAGATCATCTGTTACTGTGCCCAGTCAGGAGTCTGAGGCGCTACCTCAAGAGAACGGCTGCAGCCCGTCCTCATGTGCAAGCTTTGTTTGTGAGCACAGGGAGGACAAAGAGGAGGGTCACCAAGAACTCCATCTCTTCATGGATTCGCAAGGTGATAAGCAGCACCTTGAATCCCGACTCTCCTCCGTCACATCGTCCCAGAGCTCATGACGTCAGGGGTGTTGCTACTTCCCTGGCCTTCAAGAGGAACTTCTCTGTGACGCAGGTTTTACAAGCTGGGGTCTGGAAACGTCAGACGACGTTCACAGCCCACTACCTGCAGGACGTGACCCACAGGAACCTCGATACGTTTTCTATAGGTCCTGTGGTGGCTGCACAACAGCTGGTCTAACCTCAGGCTCCTTATTGGACAAGTAGCAGAAGGTTGAGGGCATTGTTACCCGGTTTTAGTCTGCGTGAATGAAAGAGTATGTCTGGCCCTTACTTCTTTCTTCATTCTCCCCTCTCTTGGGAATAGCAGCATCCAGGCCTTTGCACAGCTGACCTCAACCTCTGCAGGTAAACCATGCTTACTTGTGCTCCTAGTATTAGCTTTAATACTGTCGCGTCCCCCATACCCTGACGAGGTGGTATTGGGTACGTCCTAGCCTAGGGTTCCACATAAGGAACTCCAGGTCAACTTCCTAGGACGAGTCACGTTATTCTCCTTCACACACATCCTAGTAGGCCGCACGATGGTCAAACATGACAGCGTGCGAGGGTTAGGGACTCCCGTTCCTTGAGTTCTACAACTCGGAATTGGAGTCCCCGGGTAAAGCCGAAGCCAGAAGGCTGGGGACTTTCTGCCCTTCCTAAGGGTAAGTCACCCCATGTAAATAGCAATGGTTTGTATTGGGTTACGGAACAAATGACAAATTTCGTAGATAATTTGTATTTTTCCTACCATACAAACCTTTGCTATTTACGCAAATGTTACCCGCCAGCCCTGACCCCCAAGTCAAGTCCTACCTTTAAGTGAATTGAGCTATTCACAGTGTGTGAGGGGGGAAGGGGTAGCTAGCTACCCCTTCCCTACCCCCTGCTAATTAGCAAGGGGGTAGTTAACCCTCGTTTAATTTTAATGGCTCGTCATTTCAGCTCCGCCAAATTACCCCATGTAAATAGCAAAGGTTTGTATGGTAGGAAAAATACAAATTATCTACGAAATTTGTCATGTTTGGAAATACTGGTAAGTAGCAATGTTTTATTTTAAAGACTAGAATTAGAAATTTTCAAGGAAGTGGCTATTAGTAACGACAGTTTGCTGGTGGCAAATGGTAATCATTTGGGGCAAACTGTCTTTGGCGACTAATTGTTAGTGCCCAATTGATGGGGGCGAACTGTGGGCGGTGAATTATCCCTATGCGGAAAATATAACGTTGATTTCGAAAATGCTGTTTGCCCTGACGTTTCCCTAAATGAACATTTCTTCGATTTTTCACAATCGCCCTATAGGAAACTTGGTGGCCTTGGTTTTAAACAAGAATACCACAATAACAATGAATTTTCTTTGAAAATGCTATATTTTCTGCCATTACCTTTGTGCCAAGCAAAGATGATGATGATGATGATGTGATACTAATTAATTTCTCACTTATTTTGAAGTAACACACATGAATTGAGAGAGGAACGCGGAATAAATAGACGAAGAGTTACGACTAAGTTTCTGACCTGCATTGTAAATTCTTCTCCACAGTTAAATAAAAACATGGAGGCGTTTCATATTGTGCTTAATAAATCAGTAAGTAACGCCCAACCCAATATCTGGAGATTAATCGACAGTTAAAAGAATTCATTTAGAGCGAGGCGAATCACTTCCAGATAAAAAAAATACAAAGATATAAATGCCAGAATGAAGAACGTAGTCTTAAACTACGTAGAGTACTTATAGTCCAGCAATATTTGAGTTCAACCTTGAACAAATTGGTAACAACCTGAATTTTTCAAGATTGATGCCCAAATCCATCTTAAACAACAGGAAAGTCCGAAAAGTCCGATTTGTGTTACTTTTAGAATTCAAGATATCGGAGAAGATGACGTCATAATATAGTTTTACGTATACTATCATATACAAAGCACCTAGAATCTTGGTGTCTATCCATAAGTTTTGGAGGCCAAAGAATCCATTTCTGCCATTTACTTTTAATATATTGTTTAGGATGATCTTGGCCATTAATCCTGAAAAATCCAGCTTTTTGCCAATTTGTTCAAGGCTTGACCCCATTCAAGGCTATTACAACTGGACTATTATAATGATAAAATGAGATATTTAGGCTGCGTTCCGTTTCTTATAATATACAATTTTTTTAATAAACAGGTTTTATTTTCTTTGTGTTCCCTTCTCTAGTTCTGTATTTTGGTTTGTTTCTTCTATATTCTGATTTTAGAGAAACTAAATATGCGAATGGATGGCATTGTTCCAGGTATATATATATATATATATATATATATATATATATATATATATATATATATATATATATATATATATATATATATAGAGAGAGAGAGAGAGAGAGAGAGAGAGAGAGAGAGAGAGAGAGAGAGAGAGAGAGAGAGAGAGAGAGAGAGAGAGAGAGAGAAGAATTTTAGATGTCTCAAAGACTTTTTAGTCCATCTGGGGAGTGCGATTTTGTTTGAACGTTCAGAGAGTTTTTATGATCTTGTCTAACTTATTCTTGAACTCATTTACTGTGTTACCGTTTACTACATCCACTGAAAGTCTGTTTAATGTGTTTGCTATTTTGTATGTAGAAAAAGTATTATATTTAAGTGGTATTGTATCTATTCCATTCCAGTTTGTATCCGTTACTTCTTGACTGATTTGTGTTATGCGTGATTAAATTGTTGTAATCTACATTTGTTATTCTTTCAAGAATTTTGAAAGTCTCTATAAACTGTTCCCTTAGTCGTCGAGTTTGTAGATCAATTAAGTCCAAACGTTCCATCCTCCGTCTATAACCAAAATTGCCTTAGTGTGCCTTAGTTTG
>NC_090732.1:111816024-111821024 GCF_036898095.1 Palaemon carinicauda
GCCTTCTAACTTCTTTTGCTCCGACAGAGCATATATACAAGAGACTTGGATTTATTATTATTATTATTATTATTATTATTATTATTATTATTATTATTATTATTATTATTATTATTATTATTACAAGCTAAGATACAAACCTGGTTGGAAAAGCAGGATGCTATAAGCCCAAGGGCTCCAACGGGGAAAATTAGCCGAGTAAGGAAAGGAAACAAGGGCATAAAATAAACTACAAGACAAGCAATGAACAAGCAAAATGAAACATTTTAAGAACAGAAACATAAAATTGGACCTTTCATATACAAACTATAAAAATTGAAAAAAAAAACTCTAAGATATAATAACATGCCCGAATGTACCCTCAAGCAAGAGAACTTTAACCCAAGTGGGTAGGCTATGGCACTACCCAAGACTGAAGATCAAAGGTTTGATTTTGGAGTGCCCTTCTCCTTTCATATTATAATCACAATATCCAACATTTACTCCCAATTAGTCTTCGTATCAAAAAACACCTTTTCAATAGTCTCTGGATCCTCTGGGTGTAGCAGAAGCCTATCAAGGGGCCCAAAGAACGTGGCAATCAATATATTACAGTTAATTCTGCCATAGCTCAGTTTATCTATAATTCATAATTAATAGATATGTCAATTTTTTCTTGTTATTTCTTGGTTAGTGTGCCTCTGAGTTTGGCGATTATAATATTCTTATTAAAAGCTTTGAAAAGTGAGAAAGTACTGTTTTTGGTCGCGTAACTTTCAGGTGGGCATAACTTGACGAAATAGCTTTACATTTCGTTGTCCAGAGCTCAACCAGAAGGCAGTGGTGCCATAAGTAGGATTTGGATCGTACAAATGCAATAACTCCAGGCTTTCCAATATATATTTTTGCTTTAATTTTTATATTTTCACTCAGAGAGCTTAGACAATTATTCCAGAAATCAAATTTTATAAAATCATTCCACTGGGGTTCCAGTGCCAGAAATTTCCACAGAGGTGAAAGTAATTTCAAAGTCCATGGAAACATCAGAAACATAGATAAATGTAAGTCCGGATAATTACAATTGTTGCTCGGTGGAAATTCTTGGCCAGTCATTAATTACTAATTATATCATCATTATTAACGTTGACGGGTCGTTCTCGAATACTATGAACATCACAAGAGCCTTTTGCAATGTATCTAAAACTTATAAACATGTTACTTTAACAGAAAATCAAATTGTGAGGGAAGAAAATAGGCGTCAAAAATCCCCATGGATCAGCCATTCAGGCTAAGATGAGTTGTTTTCATATTTTATTATGAGGTTTCAACATGTTTACATTTTTTACAAAATAAGATTTTACCATCCCTTAATATTGAATTGCAGTGTCTTTATAAATATAAGAATTTCAAAAACTTAATTCGAGCATAGGAGTTGTAATATTCATAGATCTTTCTAGGTGTGTGTTGAGTAACTCGAGGATCATTAAGAGAAAATACGTCACACAACTCAAAAATTAATATTCCAGATATCGTTTGAAACAGTCATTTATGAACAACAGGAGCATTCTTTTTACGCTATATGGTTGTCTAAAATTCATGGTTGATGATAAAACAACTAACGCTAATTTATCGTTTTCGAAAGAGAATTACATTTGAGATATTCTTTTCTTAAAACATTGTGAAAACTCATAAAACTGAGAAATTTGACCAGTCACTCAACATCATGGTGACGTCTGATATTTACGTTTGAGGACTAGAAGTAGAGTATGCAGTATATCAAAGAGGTGATGTTCGAGAACCTGAATATCGCAAAATTCCTCTCATGAGGTTAAGATCTAAACTTAGGAGATGATTAAAGCCGGCCATACACGCAGAGGACTGACCGTGTGGTTAGTCCTGCAGGACTGGAACAGTGCTCCTGTCCTGTGAGAAATGCCCACACATGTTACGGACTAGCCTGCTCAGTTCAAGAAGATTGGCCACCCGCGATTAGGCCTACATGGTTACATTTATGGTACATGTTAACCAAATTTGGTATATGACTGAGTATCAATTACAAATGGTAGCCTACATCTACTTTTGAAAATACCAGATCTTGGTACTTTTTACATTCTTTATTTTTTACTCAATATAAATCTGACTTGAAATAATATAAAGAAACGTGATAGGAATTCTATATGGTGGTGATTTGTCCACCACGGTGTTTATGTACTTATTTTTCTTGAAGTCATTATATGACTACATTTTCCGTTTATCCCTATTAATCCATGTGTCCAAATGACTCTTGGGAAAAATATACAAAAAGGATTTTTGGACCTTATGGAGATTATCTTATGCTGAAGCCCTACTGCCCTTTTAATTAGGCGTACTTGTTTTTGCGTTAATTTATAGAAATTTGAAAACTATTATGTTTATGTAGGCAGAGAGAAAATGTGATAGAGGTATTCACCATAGGCTAATAGAATTATCGGTAGCTATTTAATTTATCCTCTATCCATATTTTACACCTTGGTTTTTCGCACAAGGAGAATTTACAACACTTAATCGCAATATTTTATTTTTCTTTTTGTTTCAGTATTTGCTTATTATCAGAATAAAAGAAACTATTGCACGAAAAAAGCAGAATACTGTGGGGTTTTAATGACAAAACATACTATGAAAAAGGAAAGGAAATTTAGGGAAATCATAACTTGGTGAATGAAAACCTAAGATAAAGAGCAATGAAACAAAATATTACAACTTTGTTTGGGAAATGGATGGTCTGGCAGACAGAAATTTCAAATAATAATAAAAAGAATAAATAGAAGTTACTCTACCGACAAAATTATAAGAAAATGTCAAAAGACAATGTATGGTGATGACTGGATTTTTATCACTTTTAATAAAAAAAAATCATCAATTGTGTGTAATATATGCAAAATTTAAAGATATGTCATAACAAATATAACCATGAATAAATTCTCGAAAGTAATAATATACATTGTAAGAATTGATTTAATACAGTAATAGGTCAAAAGGTTGTGAAATGCAGTCATTGTATCATAATAATATAGAAAATTCTTCGATCAAGGGGCGAAGTATGGAATGCTGTACGCGTCAAAATCGGTGAGTCAACCCAGTCAATGCCCTCACACGCAAGAGACTGGCGGGGCATACTGCCAATCGCAGCAAGACTGGCCTGCCCGGTCAAACATGCTGACAAGATAAGAGGACAGGCTAGTCGCGCCGAGTTTGGTAAGGAGGCGCATTCGTGCCAATCGCCGTCAAATCAGCGCTTAACTTGAAACAACGTGCGCCAAGCCTCCAACCTTGAAGAACCCGACTCAGCGGTGGGTGTCGAATTACACTAATGATTGATTGAATTATATAAAGTGAGGTCCCACCGAGACTCGAACTCGGATCGCTGGATTCAAAGTCCAGAGTGCTAACCATTACACCATGGGACCTGTTATATGTTAATTCAAACCCAGAAGAGAATAGTGATTCATTGTACGTCTGGTCGTAACACCGCGTCAGCCAACTAGGATTCTCGCGCTGGACCAGTGCCAGATATAGTCTGCGCATAATATCGTTACCCAGCTTGATTAAGTAAGAAGTGAGAATTAAATAAGATACTTTTCAGAAACTTATGAAACCCAAATACTCATACACACCCATACAAACGCACACAAACACACACACATACACACACACAGACACACACACACATATATATATATATATATATATATATATATATATATATATATATATATATATCTATATATATATATATATATATATATATATATATATATATATATATATATATAAGTGTGTGGGTGTGTGTGTGCGCGCGCGCGCGTGAGTGTATGTGCTGTGAGGGAGAGGATGAGTTGTAGAATAAAAATACATTGTGAATGAAGTTTATCGTATTCGAGTTACTGAAAGAAAACAAAGTCATGAAGGATCCTATTGATATATCATTAACATATTTAGAAAGGTAGATTTTTTTTTCAATTATAAGAACATCCACCTAGTGTGTTCTCCTTTCCTGACTGAGGCCCACATTTACTCGAGTCCCATTGCAGTGATAGAGGGCATCAAAGATATGACAATTACCACAGTGGGATGTCAGAGATGTAGAAATATTTGCGAGTTTGCCTCTTTGTGAGTTCAGGATGCAAATCGCTTCACTCTTCTGTTGTGTATTCCGTTCCTCTCTTATTAAAAGAACTACTTTGATTTGGGTCATGTTATCAGCAAAAAAAAAAAAAAAAAAAAAAAAAAAAATTCCGATTTATTTGTGCTGTTGCGAAGGAAACATTCCCAATTTGATGGTGTTTCGTGTCTAGTGTAACTATCATCCTGATAGAATTTCTTCGTTCTAAGTAGACTTCTGATTTGAGAATGGTCTTCTCGTGTGCCTGAAAAATTATGACAGTTCTCTTATGAATGTTTCGCTCTTCATAGGAAGAATATAATATTTTGCATATTCATCAAACGTCTCATTAGTTTTTGGAATGCGGCATTAACCAGTGAGGCCCCATCAACATTTCCTTCTGTTTCTTCTACCCACATCAGATGTCTGCAATTGGTTTC
Source organism: Palaemon carinicauda (assembly GCF_036898095.1). Classification (NCBI taxonomy): domain Eukaryota; kingdom Metazoa; phylum Arthropoda; class Malacostraca; order Decapoda; family Palaemonidae; genus Palaemon; species Palaemon carinicauda. Next base: position 111,820,585 of record NC_090732.1, read on the forward strand.
CTGGTTCACGAGTAGCAAACAGCCAAAAGTGAGAGGAAGCTGTTACCTAGCTTAGATCAAGTTTTCTCAAGTATGAGGCAGATGTTCATGGAAATGGATCAGCAATCGGTCAGATGCCTTCCTTTGAAGCCTTCAGCATCTTTGCCTTTTAATTTCTTTTGCTCCGCCGGAGCATATAAACTGGTCTCAGATATTTTTTTGGCATTCAATACACTAATGCTGCCAAAGCTCAGTTTATCTATAATTCATAATTAATAGAAATGTCAATTTTTTCTTGGTATTCCTTGATTAATGTGTCTCTGAGTTTAGCAGCTACGATATTCTTATCATTGAATGCATTAAAGCGAGAAAGTTATATTTGTGGCAACGTAACTTTCAGGCTGCTATAACTTGATGCAATAGCTATACATTTCGTTGTCCAGAGCTCAGCCAGAAGGCAG
>NC_090732.1:111828524-111831024 GCF_036898095.1 Palaemon carinicauda
TTTATTTAATATACAACCTACAGGGTTGACTGACTCCTCTATGAGATTAGAGGCCACTGTGGATTTCTAGAAAATCTATCCTTGACGTTAGGTCATCGGCATAGTTCTGGTCTCTCTTTCAGTGTCAGCATAGGTAGGTCTATGTGTCCTTGTGACAAAACTTCAAGAAAAGTGAACATTATGATGCAAAATGAAGATTAAAATCCAAGACTTGAGTCAAGGGCCTCATCATTATTATTATTATTATCATTATCATTATCATTATCATTATCATTATCATTATCATTATCGTTGTTGTTGTTGTTGTTGTTGTTGTTGTTAAGCTACAACCCTAGTTGGAAAAGCAGGATGCTATAAGCTCAGGGGCCTCAACAGGGAATATAGCCCAGTGAGGAAAGGAAACAAGGAAATGTGAGATATTTTGAGAACAGTATCAACAAATAAATAAATATTTCCTATATAAAATATAAAAACTTTAACAAAATGAAAGGAAGAGAAATTAGATAGAATAGTCTACCTGAATGTACCCTCAAGCAAGAGATCTTTAATCCAAGAGAGTGGAAGAACATGGTACGGAGGCTATGGCACTACCAAAGACTAGAGAATAATGGTTTTGATTTTGGAGTGTCCTCCTAGAAGAGCTGCTTACCATAGCTAAAGAGTTCTTTTACCCTTACCTAGAGGAAAGTGGCTACTGAACAATGACAATGCAGTAACCCTTTGAGTGAAGAATTAATGTATAGTATCAGTGTTGTCAGGTGTATGAGGACCAAATGAACAAAGCAAAGGAAATTATAATGAAACATATAAATCTAGAGGGAATTATCATCATAAGGGAGCTAGACCAAAGAATAGGTATTGCCAATATTGTCAAAGAGGAGGTCACACAGACCAAGAATGTTGGTACCAAGGTAAGAAATATAATAAATAGGAGAGTATGTAAAGAATAGGTCAGACTATTCGGTGAATGTGTAGGCATTTGAAAATGAGCCCTAACCAGAGGGAAGGATCCAATGTAGTACTGTCTGGCTATTCAAAGGACCCCATAACTCTTTAATGGCAGTATCTCAACGGGTGGCTGGCGCCCTGACCAACTTACATAACGAGCCAAGAAGACATATAAGGTTAAAGGAGTGTATAACGTACATTGGGGTCAGAGTTCATGAAACAGCCCAATATAACTCGGCATTCTTCGTTAGTGTAGACGAAGATTATTCACAATTGATCTTAAAGACGGACAATGAAACCGTCTTTCTGAATGAAGTTTGAAATGGGAGACCCCCCAAATACAACACTTCCAAAACAATCGTAACCAAACATCTTGATGTAACAACGTCAGAATACGGAGAAGAACTGAAATTTACTATTGAGCTAAAGTGGATGATGTGATAAAATTTCCAAATAATCCCCACATTGCGAAAATAACGTTTGAAATAACCTTACAATACATACAAAATTAATATATTAAGCAATAAATGTTTGTGAAATTATCATAATGCTATAATTGGTATTCTTATTAGCATCTCTATACGGAATTTCTTAAAGATAAAAACTTCATGTTTTGAATGCTCATCATATGACCATATGTACAAAGAATGTATGGAAAATACAAAGAAATGTATCAACTGCAAATAAAAACATAGAATTTTAGCAGCAAAATGCCCAGTGACGAAAGCTCCAATTAAAAAGAAAATGCAAAAGATAAAGGCAAACAGAGCAGCAACATCCACCACAAACAACGATACAATTTACGTCAAAGTAATAGCTACCAATGCATGGAATTGTCAGGTGAATACAAATAGCCTTATAAACAATATATATAAGTTGACATAAGAATTGCGATAATAACAAATATAGCAATAAAATTTGGGTAGCGTTAATTAATATTCTACCGCTCAATAATAAACAGCATATTAGCAGATAACAATTTACCAACAATGCATTTCTCTGAAGAAACAATTAATAAGCTAGAAAACACCATAAAGAAGAACATAAGACAACATATCCGTAAAAAAGGAGCAAGTCAGTCTCAAGCATTTCATAATATACAACTGAATATACAGTATTCCACACAAGACAAAGAGAGTTTGATAGAAAATTCAGATGACTCATCAGAAAAAGATTTGATGCCTGGAAATCAACGTACTTTAGACTCAAACTCACCAATCAAGAAAAATAAGCACTATGCAAGAAACACAGCATCAATCAATTGGAGAAACAAAAGTCTCACTACAAAGCTCCCAGGTCTCTCCAACCCCGCCCCACCCCCAATTTTGCAAAATTCGCGAGGATTAACCCAAACATGAAAAAATATTTCGTCGGTAGCCAAGAATACTAGAAAACAAAAAGTAAGAAAAAAATAGGGAATCATTGTATCAAATTAACTTCAAGACCATAAGAAAAATGTACCTTTATACAAATAAAATTCCGGTTTAACAATACTTTACATCGGTATTACTAATACTCGACTTTCCAAACTATTCCCCTCCTATGGTTAGTT
>NC_090732.1:111836024-111845186 GCF_036898095.1 Palaemon carinicauda
AGCACTGCGCTCTGGCTGAGCTCTGGATATCAAGTTATGCCACCCTGGAGGTAACATTGTCACAAATATAACTCTCTCGCATTTTAAAGTATTTAGTGATAAGAATATTGAAATCGCCAGACTCAGAGACACACTAATCAAGGAACAACAAGAAAGATTTGACATTTCTATTGATTATGAATTATAAATAAACTGAGCTATGTCAGAATTAACGGTAATATATTGAATGCCAAGTTCTTAGGACCCTTGGACAGGGTTCTGCTACACCCCAGGGGTCCACGGACCTCTAGTTGAGAAAAACTGAGTCTCTAGGGACTATTGCAAAGGTGTTCTTTGACGCGAAGACTAATTGGAAGTGAATGTTGGATATTAAGATTATAAGTAAGGAAAACCAAAAAAATAGATGGAAATACCAGAAGATATATGAGAAATATATAACATCATAGGGCAACGGAGAAGAGTAGTTAAATTATGATTGTCTCTAGCAAGTTAATGAAATTTTTAACACCTGATACAGTATTCACAATAGCCCTCAATTGGTTTAAGATATAATTGGAAAGATGTAACAGAAAAGTCATAAGTGTAGGGCTGGTGATCCTAATACGAAAATTAAAGTAAATAGATAAAGACAAAGTAAAAGGTAATCTCTGTACCCAAGACGACCAGGAGAAAAACTACTGTAATATTGACAGAAACTATAACTACATATCAAGAGAAGGGAAAGAGAGAAAAAATATAACTATCATATTTCAAAAAAAAAAAAAAAAAAAAAAAAAAAAAAAAAACATGTAAGATATCGACAGGGTTAAATGTAAACTGTGATATCCTTATTTCTTTTCTACACAATTCTTCTTTCCATTTGCCGATTATATCTCTGTTACCACTTAGTTTGTGGAAGAGTGTCGAAGCATAAGGACTGTTGCCTATTCTCATCCTGGGATGATATTCTTAAGCCTCCTCATCTCTAATTCTGCTATTTCCCACTTCACTAACTGACTGACTTATGCCAGAGTCTTACATATATTATCTAAGGATACAATCATCATAACGGTCAAATCAGGATACGGCATCACTGCAGGAATGGTTATAACGTGACCTACACGAAATTAAAAGCACAGTCAGAGTGATGAATAGGCCATGCCCATATGTTGTGGTTGTGACCTGATGGCATAGGTCTCAAATGCAGAGAACCTAATGTGGGTGTTATTATGGTTATATCACATAGCAACTTATAGCGACTGACGTCATGACATCATACTCTGTCACTAACAAGGATGGCTGTGTTGCAGATGGGCTTTGCAGCCTCACTATTCTTGTTGAAGTTGCAGAAAAGGAAGATCAATCGCTTCCATCTTTTCATAATAGTGGAAAATCATGGATTACCTTTACATGTATATTAGAGTATAACTAACCTTTATATGTATATTCAAATATTCCTTCAAGTTATTACGAGAATTGAATATAAATATCATAAAACATTTACAAATTTTATTATTCGGAACTGAACCAATGAAAGAACCATTTGAAAAATTTATTATAAACATTAAATAAAAATTGAAGAAATTAACGACAAGATAAATACCACATCGGGATTTTCTTTTTACACAAACCATTATATTATACAAAGAATAAGTATACTATACCGTGAAGGCAGGATCATGTCAGTCGTCCCAGCTGATGCTGAACTAGATGTTGTTGGAGTCAAGTTCTCCAAAAAGCTCCAACTGGGGAGACTCATAAAATGAATATAAAGTTCCATGGCTAGTGACAGTGCCATATGTACGGGTGTTGAGATACTACCGATAGAGAGTTATTGGATGCTTTGACTGACCAGACAGTACTCATCGGATATCTCTCTCTCTCTCTCTCTCTCTCTCTCTCTCTCTCTCTCTCTCTCTCTCTCTCTCTCTCTCTCTCTCTCTCTCTCGCTACGGTTGAGCTTTCCTTTACCTACACATACACCAAAACGTCTGGCATATTCTTTATACTTCTCTGTCCTCATATACCTGACTACGCTTATATTACCAAACAATTCTTCTTTTCTCAAGGGGTTAACTACTACTCTCTAATTGGTTACCATTCACTTAGTAAGGGTAGGAGATATATATATATATATATATATATATATATATATATATATATATATATATATATATATATATATATATATATATATATATATATATGTATATATATACATATATATATATATATATATATATATATATATATATATATATATATATACATATATATATATATATGTGTGTGTGTGTGTGTGTGTGTGTGTGTTTGTGGGTGTGTGTATTTGGGTTTCATAAATGTCCAAAGAGTATTTAATTTAAATCTCACTTCTTACTCAATCAAGCCGGGTAGCGATAGTATGCGCAGACTACAGTATGTCTGGCACTGATCCAGCGCGGTGTTACGACGAGACGTACAATGAATCACTATTCTCTTCTGGGTTTGAATCAACATGTAACAGGTCCCATGGTGTAATGGTTAGCACTTTGGACTTTGAATCCAGCGATCGAGTTCGAGTCTCGGTGGGACCTCACTTTATAAAAGTCTAACATCAGTGTAATTCGACATTTCCTACGGGGCCAACCAAGGGAAAGGCCCGTGCCAACAAGACTTGGCTATAATACTCCAACAACAAACAACGTAATTCGACACCCATCGATGAATGGGGTTCTTCGAACCTGGTTTCTTGGCTGTGGCACACAGTGTTTCAAGATAATCATATCTTTAGTTTAGACCCTAAAATCATAAGCGGAATTTTGCGCCATTCAGGTTTTCGAACATAACCTCTTTGATATATTACATAAACTGTACTTCTAGTCCTCAAATGTTAATGTTAGACATCACCATGATGTTCAGTAATTAGTTAAATTTCTTAGTTTTATGAGTTTTCACAATATTTTAAGAAATGATTACCTCACATATGACTCCCGTTCGAAAGCAATAAATCAGCGTTAATTGTTTTATCATCAACCATGAATTTTAGACAGCCATGTAGCGTAAAATGACTGTTGTTTGTGAATAGCTGTTTCAAACGATATCTGGAACGTTTAATTTTGAGTTGTATGACTTATTTTCTGATAATGATCCTTGAGTTACCCAACAAACACCTAGAAGGATCTATGAATATCATTCCTCATATGCTCGAATTAAGTTTTTGAAATTCTTATATTTATAGACACTACAATTTAATATTAATGGAGGGTAAAATCTTTTATTTTGTAAAAATGGTATACATGTTGAAAACTAATAACAAAATATGAAATTAACTCATCTTAAGCTGAATGGCTGAATCATATGGATTTCTGACGCATATTTTCGTCCCATGTACTTTGATTTTCGGTCAAAGTAAATTGCTTTTAAGTTGCAGACACATTACAAAAGGCTCGTCGTGTAATGTTCATAAGATTCGTGAGCGACCCGTCAACGTTAATAATGAAGATGATATAATTAGTAATTAATGACTGGGCAGAGAATTTCCCTGAGGCACCAATGGTAAATACCCGGACTATTGTTTTTCTATATTTTTGCTGTTTGTATGGATTTGAAATTACTTTCACCTCCGAGGAAATTTCTGGAGCTGGAAATCCAGTGGAAGGATTTTATAACTTTCTTCTGGAATGATGTCTTAACTATCTGAGTGAAAATATAAAAATAAAAGCAAAAATATATATTGAAAAGCCTGTAGTTATCGCATTTGTTCGATCCACATCGAACTTATGACAGCACTGCGCTCTGGCTGAGCTCTGGATATCAAGTTATGCCACCCTGGAGGTAACATTGTCACAAATATAACTCTCTCGCATTTTAAAGCATTTAGTGATAAGAATATTGAAATCGCCAGACTCAGAGACACACTAATCAAGTAATAACAAGAAAAAATTGACATTTCTATTAATTATGAATTATAAATAAACTGAGCTATGTCAGAATTAACTGCAAAATATTGAATGCCAAGTTCTTAGGACCCTTGACAGGCTTCTGCTACATAGAAACTGAGAGTCTCTAGGGACTATTGCAAAGGTGTTCTTTGACGCGAAGACTAATTGGGAGTGAATGTTGGATATTAGGATTATAAGTAAGGAAAACCAAAAAAATAGATGGAAATACCAGAAGATATATGAGATATATATAACATCATATGAAAACGTGAAGAGTAGTTAAATTATGATTGTCTCTAGCAAGTTCATGAAATTTATAACACCTGATACACTATTCACAATAGCCGCTCAATTGGTTTAAGATATAATTGGAACGATATAACGGAAAAGTCATAAGTGTAGGGCTGGTGATCTTAATACGAAAATTAAAGTAAATAGATAAAGACAAAATAAAAGGTAATCTCTGTACACCAGAAGACCAGGGAAAAAACTACTGTAGTATTGATAGAAACTATAACTACATAACAAGAGAGGGGAAAGAGAGAAAAAATAACTATCATATTTCAAGGAAAAAAAAAAACATGTAAGATATCGACTGGGTTAAATGTAAACTGTGATATCCTTATTTATTTTCTATACAATTCTTTTTTCCATTAGTCGAAAATATCTCTGTTAGCACTTAGTTTGTGGAAGAGTGCTGATGCAGAAGAACTGTTGCCTATTCTCATCCTGGGATGATATTCTTAAGCCTCCTCATCTCTAATTCTGCTATTTCACACTTAACTGACTGACTGACTTATGGCCGAGTCTTACATATACTATCTAAGGAAACAGCAATCATCATAACAGTCAAGTCAGGATAAGACATCACAACAAGAATCGTTATAACGTGACCTAGACGAAACTATAAGGTGCAAACGCATAAAGCTTAATGTGGATGTTATTGAGTTTTAATTATATCACATAGCAACTTATAGTGACTGACGTCATGACATCATACTCTGTCGCAAACAATGATGGCAGTATTGTAGGCGGACTTTGGACCCTCACCCTTCTGGTTGAAGTTGCAGAAGAGGAAGACCAATCACTTCCATTGTGTCATGATATTAGAAGATCATGGATTACCTTTACATGTATATTCAAATATTCCTTCAAATTATCAAGAGGACTGAATATAAATGTCACAAAAGATTTACAAATATTATTATTCAAAATCTTTGCATCTATGCCATAGTCAAATCAAACGAAAGTGGTGGGTGGGACACAGAATATATCATGTCGAAGTCTGACGATATCGGTCCTTTTAACAGGAATTCTCAATTAGAGAAGTCCTGAAACAGATTAAGGTCTTAAAGGTCAAAGGGTCCCGTCAATCATAATCCCGGATATATTCTCCTTTTCAGCCATTTTTTCCCAGGTGGTCAGTGGAAAACAATTAAGAACCTTGGAAAGATTTTGATTCTAGGACTACCAGAGATACGCTGTGACATGGGGCGGTGGGGGGGGGGGGGGGGGAATTGATAGTCATTAGAAAATACACTTCTCCGTAAAACCAACGTGTCTTATTTATAGGATTGTTCCTCTAGCTATAATTGTATATACACACAGTATATATGATACATGCATACACAGTATATGTATATAATATATATGTATATATAAATAAATATATATATAGTATATATATATATATATATATATATATATATATATATATATATATATATATATATATATATATAAATATGTATATATATATATATATATATATATATATATATATATATATATATATATATATATATATATGGGTAAGTAGATAATCTAATGTTTATATGATACATGCAAACACAGAATATGTATATGTATATACACACACACACACACACATATATATATATATATATATATATATATATATATATATATATATATATATATATATATATATATATATATATATAGGTAGGTAGGTAGGTATAGAGTCTGTTTGATTATTTTTGTAATTCATTTATCATCATTTATTACACAATTTATTTTAATAATTTTGTATTGGATCACTGAATTACCTTTATAGCTTTGACTATGCCGTAAATCCCATAATCCGTCCACCCATATCTTAAGCCATTGTGGAATGAATTTTCAGATTATAAGATTAGGACTCCAAACGTGTCATTAAAAGCCATGAAAGTAAGTTCAAGCAAACCTTTTTTATAATTTGGATATTTATCTTTCGTATATAAAGCTGTGTTTTTGATAATTACAAAAAGACGTTTAAGTCGATCGACAGCCGTTACAATGGCAACTTCTACAAAGCGTTTTCTCTCATGTTCAGTCAGGGAAATCTTGGATGATGTTCACAGATATTTTATATATGTAACATTTACTGTACATAGCGAGCCATTTTTTCCTTTTATAGTAGAATACATATTTGCCTACCCTTTCTTATTATGTCCTGGAAATAGCGAAATGTAAATCATGAAAATCTATAAAGCACTGGAATGATGACCTAGATTACGTTAGTTATTGCTAAATAGGAAGTTCCTAGACACACACACACGCACACAGATATATATATATATATATATATATATATATATATATATATATATATATATATATATATATATATATATATATATATACATATATATATATATATATATATATATATATATATATATATATATATATATATATATATATGTATATATATACATATATATATATATATATATATATATATATATATATATATATATATATATATATATATATATATATATATATATATAGAGAGAGAGAGAGAGAGAGAGAGAGAGAGAGAGAGAGAGAGAGAGAGAGAGAGAGAGAGAGAGAGAGGTTGTTATGAAAGAAACAAATTTTACATTATACAATGTATACTGTACATAATATACAATACACTATGGTGAAGGCAAGATCATGTCAGTCGTCCTTGTAGAAGCTGAAATGGATGTTGTTGGAGTTAAGTTCTCCAAAAAGTTTTATCAAGTTCCATGGCTGGTGACAATGGCATATGTAACAGTGTTGAGATACTACCGCTGGAGAGTTATTGGATCCTTTGAGTGGCCAGTCAGTACTCATTGGATCTCTCTCTAGTTAAGGTTCCTTTTTCCTTTGCCTGCACACACACAGAATAGTCTGGCATATGCTTTACATTTCTCTGTCCTCATATACCTGACTACACTGATATTACCAAACAATTCTTCCATAAACTATATACTGAAGGAAGATAGGAAGGCTCAAAATAGAATGTTAATACATTAGTTGGCAACTCCAAAGTGAACGCATTAGTTTGACCGCTCAGAATTTAGATGGCGTTGTAGGTATATCGTTTGTCGTCTGTTTGTTTATATTCAGAATTTGACAGTTGACACAAACGAAATCATGGCGCCAGCAGTGAATTAGTCACACGGTGTGTTTTTTGCAATAAACGAAAAGAAACCGATCCTCATTAGGTGTTACACAGGTTCTCTAAGGACAAAGAACGGTGAGTACTATCAGTATAATACATGAAATATGTGCTACTAATAAGTAAGCCCCACTGGTATTGGATATAAGATTAAGGCTAGGCATCCACAATACACTTTTCTCAAACTTTTTTATTTGGTCATAAAGCTGTTGAAATAATGTATTTCTCAGGAACTGATATATTTGTCGTTAGGAAAATTTTTAGTGGTATGTATTATATTTAACTTTGATTTAACTTATAAGTGTATGAATATATCAGCATGTTTGCACACCTGAGAAGCATTATAGGAGTATACTGCTTCAAAGTGTTATTTTGTTAGTGTTCCTTGTCTTCTTATTTTTTCTATTTCCTAAATAAAGACTAAAATTTTAGTGTTTGTAAACTGTATTTGTTTGTTTTTTGTATCTTCGTGTACATTGAATGTGTGTTTACTCTCTGTGCTTTCTATGTTTGCATAATTGTTCTCTCATGTTTGCACTATGTATTTAATTTTTGAAGAAACCCCCCTCCCCTTTTTTTTAGTATTATGTTCTCTCATATTTATGATTATATTAGAGTTTATTTGCATGTAATTCATAATGCAATTTTGGTTTGCATGTATGTTGTTTTTTTTTCTACAGTTTTTATATGTGCAATATTATTTACCGAGTTATTTTTTCTTATTTATGTATAATTTATTAAAGTCCACTTGCATGTGATCTACCTTGAATTTTTGGTTGGCTTGTATGCTACCTTATTTCTATTTCCAACCCCCTTTTGATTATTTACTATGTGTGATACAATTTAGTAAGTCATTTTCTTCCTTTGTTTGTATATTCATACATTTATTAGTTTATATTACAAAAGAGTATATATGAGCGCATTATGCCTTTCTGTTTCAATAAAAAGAAAGTTACAATTGTGTTTGTATACATCTTATATCTCCATCCTACAGTGGCCTACAAACTGTGATTAAATGTATGCCTATACATATGCACTTGTGGCAAAGTTAAACAAATCAGATATAAAGTGTGTTTTACTTTATTGGAGACTGATATTATAGAGAATATTTAGAAATTATTGTTAAATACAATACTTAAATTTGCTAGAAATTTTACCGAATTATAAGAGATATAGCTATTAAGTTTCTGGAAAAGTCTCAGAAACTTAAGGAAATGTTTTCTTAATCTATATATGTACTATTTGCAAACTTGCAATTTAGTTACCTAAAATCTAAGAATACAATATACTGACGTAGTAATGCAAATTATGAACATATATGTCGCAAAATTTACAATCGAATTCCATTCTATATTCCCTTAAGCATTACCGCTCTGAATGTTTGACCGCTCGCTCAATAGATGGAGTCATTCGTTTCGCATGGGAGTATCTGGCATCTTTTCAAAGCACACTCATTTGGGTGCTATTAGGCTCAGCCTTCCTATCTTCCTATCTTCCTTCAGTCTTTGAATTCTTCTTTTCTCATGGGGTTAACTACTGCTCTGTAATTGGTCAGTGGGTACTTTCCTCATAGTAAGGGTTGAATAGACTCTTGAGGAGCTCTTCTAGGAAAAGGGCACTCCTAAATCAAACCTTTGATCTATAGTCTTTAGTAGGCTATATATAAAAGGTCCAATTTAATGTTTTTGTTGTTTTTAAAATATCACCTTTTGATTGCTCATTACTTCTCTTGTAGATTATTTTATGCTCTTGTATCCTAGCATTTATTGCGTGAAGTCTCCTCCACATAAATATTTCTGTCAAATTTCATTCTTGCATAATCATATG
>NC_090732.1:111845686-111888186 GCF_036898095.1 Palaemon carinicauda
TGCCTTCTGGCTGAGCTCTGGACAAAGAAATGTAAAGCTATTTCGTCAAGTTATGCCCCCCTGAAAGTTACGCGACCAAAAACAGAACTTTCTCATTTTTTAAGCATTTAATACGAATATTATAATCGCCAAACTCAGAGACACACTAACCAAGGAATAACAAGAAAAATTTGACATATCTATTAATTATGAATTATAGATAAACGGAGCTATGGCAGAATTAACTGTAATATACTGATTGCCACGTTCTTTGGGCCCCTTGATAGGCTTCTGCTACACCCAGAGGATCCAGAGACTATTGAAAAGGCGTTCTTTGACACGAAGACTAATCGGGAGTGAATGTTGGATATTGTTATTTTGATATGAAAGGAGAAGGGCACTCCAAAATCAAACCTTTGATCTTTAGTCTTGGGTAGTGCCAAAGCCTACCCACTTGCCTTGGGTTAAAGTTTTCTTGCTTGAGGGTACATTCGGGCATGCTATTCCATATTAGGGTTTTTTTTTTTTTTAGTTTTTATAGTTTATATATGAAAGGTCCAATTTATTTTGTTGCTCTCCTTAAAATATTTCATTTTGCTTGTTCATTGCTTGTCTTGTAGTTTATTTTAAGTCCTTGTTTCCTTTCTTTACTGGGTTATTTTTCCCTGTTGAAGCCCTTGGGCTTATGGCATCGTGCTTTTCCAACTGGGTCTGTATCTTAGTTTGTAATAATAATAATAATAATAATAATAATAATAATAATAATAATAATAATAATAATAATAATAATAATAATAATAATAATAATAATAATAAATCCAAGTCTCCTGTATATATGCTCTGTCTGAGCAAAAGAAATTAGAAGGCAATGATGCTGGAGGCTACGAAGGAAGATACCTGACCGATTGTTGATAAATTGTCATGAACATCTGCCTCATGCTTGGGAAAATTCAATCGAAGCTAGGTAACAGTTTCCCTTCATTTGTGGCTGTTTGATACTCGTGAACCAGGAAACCAATTTCAGACTACATATATGGGTAGAAGAACATGCTCGGTCTTAGCACAGACCTTGGCAACAGAACTAAATGTTGATGAGTCCTCACTGTTTAATGCCATATTCCAAAAACAAATGAGGCGTTTGATGAATATGGAAAGTATTATATTCTTCCCCTGGTAGAGAACTACAGAAACTATCATAAGAGAACTGTCATAATTTTTCATGTATACCAGAAGACCATTCTGAAATCAGAAGTCTGATTAGAACGAAGAAAGGCCTTCAAGATGAATGTTGCATTGGAGACAAAATACCATCAAATTGGAAATGTTTCCTCCGTAACATACGTACATACATATACCAAGGCACTTCCCCCAATTTTGGGGGGTAGCCGACATCAACAAAGAAACAAAACAAAAAGGGGACTACTCTCTACGTTCCTTCAGCCTAACCAGGGACTCAGCCGAGTTCAGCTGGTACTGCTAGGGTGCCACAGCCCAACCTCCCACAATTCCACCACAGAGGAAGCTTCATAATGCTGAATCCCCTACTGCTGCTACCTCCGCGGTCATCTAAGGCACCGGAGGAAGCAGCAGGGCCTACCGGAACTGCTTCACAATCGCTCGCCATTCATTCCTATTTCTAGCACGCTCTCTTGCCTCTCTCACATCTATACTCCTATCACCCAGAGCTTCCTTTACTCCATCCATCCACCCAAACCTTTTCCTTCCTTCCTAACAGTACAAATAAATCAGAACTGTTCTAATGTTTTGCTGCTAACATGGTTAGAGTGACCCGAAGCAATGTTGTTCTTTTGATAAGAGAAGAACCAAATACACAACAGAAGAGTGAAGGGATTTGCACCATGTACTCACGAAGAGGCAAACTCGCAAATATTTCTACATCACTGACATCCCACTGTGGTAATTATCATATCTTTGATGCCCTCTATCACTGCAATGGGACTCGAGAAAATGTGGGCCTGATTAGGGAAAGGAGAACAAACTATATATGATCTTGCATCTACACTTGGACTTGAAAATCCAAAGGAATTTTCCTTGCTTTCACAGTGTGTGATGCTTTATCCCGTTTTAATGGAAAAAAAAAAGACAACTTATCTTTAACCGAGCTTCAACTACATTTTTAAAACCTCCCCACAAACAATCTGAAGTTGAAGAATCTGATCTAGAGGAACTGAGGCAATTTGTAGTTTTGATGTATGACATGTGTAGTAAGACTTAATCAGTAGACGAGGCAAGACTTGATCTCTCAGCACAGAATTATAGATCACAGGACTTAATCTCGCCAACTAAAAATTCACTAAGGGAACATATAAAAAGAGCAGCCTATCAAGCAGATCATATCTAAGGACAACGTGTTAAATGTATTCCAGAACTTCAATGAAAAAAAGAATATGACAATTGGAAAATCATGTAGACCACACTTGAACAGATTTCTAAATGCTGCCGGGATTTAACAGTATGTGTATGCAAGACGGACTTTAGTACAAGGTGCACAAGTAAAAAGATTGTATTGGACCTACTTGTATTGAACTGTACTACATTCTGTAGCCGCACGTGTCCCGTATCTTCACGAATCTAAAACACTCATGTCCAACAATGATAGGAGAAGAGTCGCTAATATACTCATAAACATAATCCTATATGATATAAGCAGTTAATAATTAAATAGCATATTTTTTTCAGATTTATATATATATATATATATATATATATATATATATATATATATATATATATATATATATATATATATATATATATATACATATATATATATATATATATATATATATATATATATATATATATATATATATATATATATATATATATGTATGTATGTATATACACACACACACACACATATATATATATATATATATATATATATATATATATATATATATATATATATATATATGTATATATATATATATCCCTGCGTGTCGTAAGAGGCGACTAAATGGGACGGGACGAGGGGGCTGGGAACCCCCTCTTCTGTATAAAAAATCCTGTGAGACAGCAACAAAGAGATGGAGCTGGGGGGAGAGTGACTGCTCCCCGCACTCTAGTTTTGGGGTGTTTGAATGTGCGTGGATGTAGTACGATAGAGAGTAAAAGATGTGAGATTGGAAGTATGTTTAGAAGTAGAAGGATGGACGTATTGGCCTTGTGTGAGACAAAGATGAAAGGAAAGGGTGAAGTGATGTTTGGTGAAATGTCTGGTAGAGTGTCTGGGATTGAAAGGGGAAGAGCGAGAGAGGGTGTGGCTTTATTGCTGAGTGAATGGATGACAGGTAAAGTAATGGAATGGAAGGAGATATCATCTAGGTTAATGTGGGTAAGGGTTAGGTTGGGTAGGGAATGTTGGGCGTTTGTCAGTGCGTATGGGCCTGGTAGTGAGAAAAGTGAAGAAGAGCGGAATGAGTTCTGGAGTGAATTAACTAGGTGTGTAGAAGGACTGGGTAGAAGGAATTATGTAGTTGTTATGGGTGACTTAAATGCTAGAGTGGGCGCTGGAGAGGTAGAAGGTGTCATTGGAAAGTATGGCGTACCAGGTGAAAATGAGAGTGGTGAGAGACTGGTAGATATGTGTGTTGAACAAGAGATGGTAATAAGTGCTAGCTTTTTTAAAAAGAAAGATAAAAATAAGTATACATGGATAAGAGTGGCAAATGGAAGAGTAGTAGAAAGGGCATTAATGGATTATGTGTTGATAACTAAAAGAATGTTTGGAAGATTGAAAGACGTGCACGTGTTTAGGGGTATGGCTAACGGCATGTCTGATCATTTTTTGGTGGAAGGAAAATTAGTTGTAGCAAAAGAGTGGGGGAATAGAGTAGGTGGATGTAAAAGGGAGCTAGTGAGGGTTGAAGAGCTAATAAAACCGGGGGTAAAAAGTAAATATCAGGAAAGGTTGAAAATGGCATATGACGAGGTGAGAGTAAGAGAAACTGGTAATTTAGAGGAGGAGTGTGAAGTTAGCAAAAGAAAATTTTGTTGGGATTGCAAGTGATGTATGTGGCAAGAAGGTTGTTGGAGGCAGCATGAGGAAGGGCAGTGAATGGTGGAATGAAGGAGTGAAGGTAAAAGTGGAAGAGAAAAAGAGGGCTTTTGAAGAATGGCTGCAGAGTAATAGTATAGAGAAGTATGAAAATTATAGAGAGCAAAAGGTGGAAGTAAAGCGCAAGGTACGTGAGGCAAAGAGGGCAGCTGACCTGAGGTGGGGTCAGGGACTGGGTCAGTCATATGAAGAGAATAAGAAGAAGTTTTGGAAAGAAGTGAAGAGAGTAAGGAAGGCCGGCGCAAGAATTGAAGAGACAGTGAAAGATGGAAATGGAAGGTTGTTAAAAGGAGAGGAGGCAAGGAAAAGGTGGGCGGAATATTTTGCAAGTTTGCTGAATGTTGAGGATGATAGGGGGGCAGAGATTATTGCTGTTCCAGGTGTTGAGGTGCCAGTGATGGGAGATGAGAATGAGAGAGTGATTACAATAGAGGAAGTGAGGAGAGCACTAGATGAAACGAGAGTAGGAAAAGCATCTGGTATGGATGGTGTGAAAGCTGAGATGTTGAAGGAAGGGGGTGTGACTGTACTTGAATGGTTGGTGAGATTGTTTAATGTGTGTTTTGTGTTGTCAATGGTACCAGTAGATTGGGTCTGTGCATGTATTGTACCACTATATAAGGGTAAGGGAGATGTGCATGAGTGTTGTAATTCAAGAGGTATTAGTTTGTTGAGTGTAGTTGGAAAAGTGTATGGTAGAGTACTGATTAATAGGATTAAGGATAAAACAGAGAATGCAATCTTGGAAGTACAGGGTGGTTTTAGAAGAGGTAGGGGTTGTATGAATCAGATTTTTACAGTTAGGCAGATATGCGAGAAATATTTAGCAAAAGGTAAGGAGGTGTATGTTGCGTTTATGGATCTGGAGAAAGCATATGATAGAGTTGATAGGGAAGCAATGTGGAATGTGATGAGGTTATATGGAGTTGGTGGAAGGTTGTTGCAAGCAGTGAAAAGTTTCTACAAAGGTAGTAAAGCATGTGTTAGAATAGGAAATGAAGTGAGCGATTGGTTTCCGGTGAGAGTGGGGCTGAGACAGGGATGTGTGATGTCGCCGTGGTTGTTTAACTTGTATGTTGATGGAGTGGTGAGAGAGGTGAATGCTCGAGTGCTTGGACGAGGATTAAAACTGGTAGGCGAGAATGATCATGAATGGGAGGTAAATCAGTTGTTGTTTGCGGATGATACTGTACTGGTAGCAGACACAGAAGAGAAGCTTGACCGACTAGTGACAGAATTTGGAAGGGTGTGTGAGAGAAGGAAGTTGAGAGTTAATGTGGGTAAGAGTAAGGTTATGAGATGTACGAGAAGGGAAGGTGGTGCAAGGTTGAATGTCATGTTGAATGGAGAGTTACTTGAGGAGGTGGATCAGTTTAAGTACTTGGGGTCTGTTGTTGCAGCAAATGGTGGAGTGGAAGCAGATGTACGTCAGAGAGTGAATGAAGGTTGCAAAGTGTTGGGGGCAGTTAAGGGAGTAGTAAAAAATAGAGGGTTGGGCATGAATGTAAAGAGAGTTCTATATGAGAAAGTGATTGTACCAACTGTGATGTATGGATCGGAGTTGTGGGGAATGAAAGTGATGGAGAGACAGAAATTGAATGTGTTTGAGATGAAGTGTCTGAGGAGTATGGCTGGTGTATCTCGAGTAGATAGGGTTAGGAACGAAGTGGTGAGGGTGAGAACGGGTGTAAGAAATGAGTTAGCGGCTAGAGTGGATATGAATGTGTTGAGGTGGTTTGGCCATGTTGAGAGAATGGAAAATGGCTGTCTGCTAAAGAAGGTGATGAATGCAAGAGATGATGGGAGAAGTACAAGAGGAAGGCCAAGGTTTGGGTGGATGGATGGTGTGAAGAAAGCTCTGGGTGATAGGAGGATAGATGTGAGAGAGGCAAGAGAGCGTGCTAGAAATAGGAATGAATGGCGAGCGATTGTGACGCAGTTCCGGTAGGCCCTGCTGCTTCCTCCGGTGCCTTAGATGACCACGGAGGTAGCAGCAGTAGGGGACTCAGCAGTATGAAGCTTCATCTGTGGTGGAAATGTGGGAGGTTGGGCTGTGGCACCCTAGCAGTACCAGCTGAACTCGGCTGAGTTCCTGGTTAGGCTGGAGGAACGTAGAGAGTAGAAGTCCCCTTTTTTGTTTTGTTTCTTGTTGTTGTCGGCTACCCCCCAAAATTGGGGGAAGTGCCTTTGGTATATGTATGTGATGTATATATATATATATATATATATATATATATATATATATATATATATATATATATATATATATGTGTGTGTGTGTGTGTGTGTGTGTGTGTATACACACACACACACACACACACACATATATATATATATATATATATATATATATATATATATATATATATTTATTTATTTATATATATATGTATATATATATATATATATATATATATATATATATATGTGTGTGTGTGTGTGTGTATACACACACACACATATATATTTATTTATATATATATATATATATATATATATATGTATATATATATATATATATATATATATATATATATGTATATATATATATATATATATATATATATATATATATATATATATATATATATATTCATAAAAATAAAGTTATTAAGAGAAATTAGTAGAAATACTGAGAAATTTATATTATTTTAAGTATTAGGCTTTGGGACCTTGAAAAAAACTGAAAAAATGTATTCCTAAATAGTAAGGACTCTTTTCATATGTAAAATCAGCAATTTTGCCTCAAAATTCCACTTATTTATCCTATTAATGATAAAACTTTGGCCATTTATACAAAAATATATTTGAGATTTATCACAATAACCATCCTATGATGGACATCTTCCAAAATCTCCACCTTAGGGCATTTCAAGGTGGCTAGCACTTTTTGCGTGAAGTCTACTCCACATAAATATATCTGTCAAATTTCATGCTTGCATAATAATATGAACAATTGTATGACTTATGCTGAGTTAGCTTGAGCTGCTTCATGAACTCTGACCCTAATTTTTGTTATACACTCTTATTACCTGACATGTCTTCTTGAGGCCCTTGACTCAAGTCTTGGATATTAATCTTCATTTTGCATTATAACTTTTATTTTTTTTTTAAGTTTTGTCACAAAGAGAAGTGACACAAAGACTTACCTATGCTGACACTGAAAGAGAGGCCAGAACGATGCCGATGACCTAACGTCAAGGATAGATTTCTAGAGATCCACAATGGCCTCTAATCTTGAGTTTAGGCGGAAGAGAGAAGAAACAGGTATTACCACTATGGCTGTTGGAGACTGACTGACGCCTATTTTTTATTTTTCTTTCGATATAATTTGATTTTCGGTCAAACAAAGAAAAAGGTTTAAAGTTTGAGAAAGTTTGCGAGGCTCCTATGATGTTTATAAGGTCTGAGCATGACCAGACAAAGTTAAAAAGAGGTGATCATTTAATTTGCAATCAATGACTGGGCAGATAACTCTCACTAATGACATATGATAAATATCCGGACTTTTGTTAATCTAAACGACTGTAAAATCACTGTCACCTCTCAGGAAGTCCTTACATTTTAATATCTCCGCCAATGTATTCCCCGATTTTTTATATATACGCCTCAAAAATATCTTTATTTATTTGATGAAGAGAGAATAATAATAATTTGGTAGAATCATGGACTATTTTCTCAGAAACCTTCTTCTTTAGAAGTTTTATTTACTTCGTAACGATTTATTTTGAATTAGATATATTTCTATCAGTAAAGGATATATTGGTATTCAGAGAGAGAGAGAGAGAGAGAGAGAGAGAGAGAGAGAGAGAGAGAGAGAGAGAGAGAGAGAGAGGCCTCTTCAATGTTCTCATAATCAAAATCAAAATTTATCTATTCAAATAAGTTAATGATTAAATTATAGGATCCTTCATGACTTCGTTCTCTTTCAGTAATTCAAATAGGGTAAACTTCATTCACAATGTATTTTTGTTCTACAACTCATCCTTTTCCCAACAACACACACACACACACAAACACAACCACACACACACACATACACACACACACATATATATATATATATATATATATATATATATATATATATATATATATATATATATATATATATATATACATATATATATATATAAATATATATATATATATATATGTATATATATATATATATATATATATATATATATATATATATATATATATATATATATATATACATATATATATATATATATATATATATATATATATATATATATATATATATATATATATATATATGTATATATATATATATATATATATATATATATATATATATATATATATATATATATATATATATATATATATATATATATATATATTAAATGTATATATGTGTGTGTGTGTATTTGGGTTTCATGAATTTCTGAAAAGTATTTTGCTTAAATCTCACTTCTTACTTAATCAAGCCGGGTAGCGATAGTATACGCAGACTATGTCTGGTGCTGTTCCAACGCGAGAATATCTTAGTTGGCTGGCGCGGTGTTACGATGAGACGTACAATGAATCACTGTTCTCTTCTGGGTTTGATTTAACATAGAACAGGTCCCATGGTGTAATGGTTAGCACTCTGGACTTTGAATCCAGCGATCCGAGTTCGAGTCTCGGTGGGACCTCACTTTAAATAAATCAAACATCATTGTAATTCGACACCCATCGATGAGTGGGGTTCTTCAAGGTTGGAGTCTTGGCTGTGGCACACATTGTTTCAAGATAATCACCTTCTTAAGTTTAGACCTTAACATCTTGAGAGGAATTTTGAGACATACAGGTTTTCGAACATCACTTCTTTGATATACTGCATACTCTACTTCTATTCCTCCAACGTAAATTTTAGACATCGCTGTGATGTTGAGCAATTTGTCAAATTTCTCAGTTTTATGAATTTTCACAATGTTTTAAGAATATAATACCTCAAATAAGATTCCCTATCGAAACTATAAATCAACGTTAGTTGTTTAATCATCAACCATGAATTTTAGACAACCACATAGCGTAAAAACGCTGCTCCTGTTGTTCATAAATGGCTGTTTCAAACGATATCTGGAACATCAATTATTGAGTTGTGTGACTCATTTTCTGATAAGGATCCTTGAGTTACCCAACAAATACCTAGAATAATCTACGAATATTATTCCTCCAATGCTCGAATTAAGTTTTTGAATTTTTTTTTTATAAAGACACTGCAATTTAATATTAAAGGATGGTAAAATCTTTTATTTTGTAATCATAGTAAAATTGTTCAAAACTAACAACAAAATATGAAAACAAATCATCTCAAGCTGAAATGCTGATTCATGGAGATTTCTGACGTCTATTTTCTTCCTTGTAATTGGATTTTATGGTCAAAGTAAAATGCTTTTAAGTTGGGGACACATTGCAAAAGGCTCGTGTAATGTTCATAAGATTCGAGAACGACCATTCGAAGTTGATAATGATGATGATATAATCAGTAATTAATGACTGGGCAAAGAATTTCCACCAAGCACCAATTGTAAATATCCGAGATTTTGTTTATCTATGTTGCTGCTGTTTCAATGGCTTTTTAAATCACTTTCATCCCTGAGCAAATTTCTGATGCTGGAAATCCAGTAGAAGGATTTTATGATACTCTTTTTCTGGAATGATTGTCTAAGCTCTCTGAGTGAAAATAAAAAAAAAAGCAAAAATATATATTGGAAAACCTGAAGTTATCGCATTTGTACGAGTCACATCCTGCTTATGGCAGCACTGCCATCTGGCTGAGCTTTGGATAACAAAATTTATAGCTATTGCATCAAGTCATGGCACCCAGAGAGTTACGTTGCCAAAAATATAACTCTCTCGCTTTTTAAAGCATATAATGAAAGGAATATTGAAATCGCCAAACTCGGAGACATAACTAACCAAGGAATAACAAGAAAAAATTAAAATTTTCAATAATAATGAATTATAAATAAACTGAGCTATGGCAGCATTAACTGTAATATATTGAATGTCATGTTTTTCAAATCCCTTCCTACTTCTGCTACACCCTAGGGGTCTATGGACCTCTGGTTTAAAAACACTGCGAGTCTAGAGACCATGGAAAAGGTGTTGTACCAACCGTGTGTCACACGATCGTACATAGTTCATTTTGTGAATATATTATGCTTGTATCTTCGCTCTTCCCTCGCTCTAAAAAGAGCCTGAATAAACATGTCCGTTTTTCTTACAGGTAACGGTGTCGATTTTGAAAATGAAATTTCTTGTTGCCTTGAACTTTTGTATATAAAGTGTTCTATAATAAACTCACTCAGTTACTTTCATCCTGTATTTGAGTCACAACCTTCTCTCGACCCGTCATATTGGTGACCCAGGAAGTCGACTCACTCCTCCCGCCCTCCACCCCTCATCGCCCCTCCATCGTTGGTACTATGGCGGACTCTACGGAAGTTGGCGCTG
Source organism: Palaemon carinicauda (assembly GCF_036898095.1). NCBI lineage: Eukaryota > Metazoa > Arthropoda > Malacostraca > Decapoda > Palaemonidae > Palaemon > Palaemon carinicauda. The sequence continues at coordinate 111,856,218 of NC_090732.1, forward strand.
TGGCTGCCCCATTGAAACTTTCATCATTCGCCAGCGGAGAGGCGTTTGCTTGGTATCAGCGCGCAGAAGTCCAGTTTTGCATCAAGGGCGTGACTCGCTCAACCACCAAAGCAGATTATGTTCTCGCGGCGATACTCGAGAACACCTTCCCGGAAATATCCGACTGGCTTTGGGAACAAGGAGACCTCCTTACACATCGTTTTAAAGAAAGACGGTTCCCTCTGTCCTTGCGGGGATTACAGGCGCCTGAACATGCAAACAGAACCAGATCACTACCCCTCCCAAACATCGCCAACATGACCTCCTACCTGCACAAAGCGAAGGTTTTCTCTACGCTTGACCTTCTGGAGGGGTATTATCAGCTGCCTATGAAACCAGACGACATCCCAAAGACCTCCATCACCCCTCCGTTTGGTACATACACCTTCAATTACTCCTGTTTTGGCCTTCGTAATGCCAGGGCAACGTTTCACCGTCTCATGGATGGCATCTTAGGGGACCTCCCTTTCTGTGTATGTTATGTGGACAACATACTTGTGTTCTCCTCCTCAAAAGAGGAACACCTCTGTCACCTGCGCATTATGCTCGACAGCCTGCAACAAAACGGCCTTGTAGTCTGGTACGACAAGTGTACCTTTGGCGCCAATGAAGTGTCTTTCTTAGGGCACCGCATCACTCATGATGGAGTCCATCCCCTCCCTGAGAAGGTAGCACCCGTTCAGGACTTCCCCACGCCCTCGACCGTCAAAGCTCTGCAGGAATTCTTGGGCATGATCAACTATTATCACCGTTTTCTGCCAGCCATTGCTGCCACTCTTGCTCCCCTCTACGCCTCCCTCAAGGGCAAGCCAAAGGACCTGAAGTGGGGTCCCCTTCAAGAAGCGGCATTCTGCAATGCAAAGAAGGCCCTATCAACTGCTGCGGCTCTCACTTTTCCTATCACACATGCCCGTCTCCTTCTCTCCATCGATGCTAGCGACGTCGCTATTGGTGCAGTACTCAAGCAGGTGGTCAATGGCTCGCCCTGCCCATTGGCCTTCTTCAGCAGAAAACTGTCCAAGGCAGAATCGGGTTATTCTACCTTCGATTGCGAGTGGTGCACTTGGCTGTCTGTCACCTTCGCCATTTCTTAGAAGGTACGCCCTTCGTCATTCGCATAGACCACATGCCTCTGGTGCACGCCTTCACTCGACAGTCTGACGCCTGGTCCGCCCATCAATGCCAACATCTCTCCTCCGTGGCTGAATACAATTGCACCCTTCAATACCTCCCTGGGAAAATGAATCTCGTTGCCGATATCCTGTAAAGAAACACGTTGGCTGCCGTTCAACTGGGATTGTATTATAACGCCCTGGCTGAAGCCCAGCAACAGGATCCAGAGTATCAAGCATGTAAGACATCCTTCCCATCCCTCCGTTGGGAAGACTTCCCCCTCGAAGACTCCAACACCACCCTCCTCTGTGACGTCAGTACTGGTAGACCGCGACCTTGGATTCCTGTTCCCATGCGCTGGCAGGTGTTTGATTTCATTCACGGCCTTTCACATCCCTCGTGCCGTTCTAGCTCACAGCTGCTGAAGACGAAGTTCATTTGGCACGGCATTTCTAAGGATGCTAAGGATTGAGTCCGCACCTGTACTTCTTGCCAAACTTTCAAAGTACATCGACACACGGATTCGGGAGTGGGCACCTTTCCTCAACCTCAGCGTCGTTTCGCACACATTTACGTCGACGTTGTAGGCCCCCTACCCACATCACAAGGACATTGTTACCTGTTTACCGTCATCGACCCCTCCACTCGTTGGCCTGAAGCCAATGCCATGGAAACTGCAACGTCCGCCTCATGTACATCTGCCTTACTCTCAGGATGGATTGCAAGATTTGGTATCCCTGAGCATATTACTTCTGATAGGGGTACCACTTTCACCTCTCAATTGTGGACATCATTAGCGAATCTCCTGGGCATCACCCTACATCAGACAACGGCCTACAACCCCGATGCCAATGGAATGGTTGAACATTTTCATCGCACCCTCAAAGTAGCTTTGATATCCCGCTGCAAGGATTCCAACCCGTTTACTCAACTTCCCTGGGTCCTCCTGGGACTAAGAACCACTCCTAAAGATGCCCTCGACGTCTCGGCAGCTGAAATGGTGTATGGTGACCCATCGGTCGTCCCTGCCAAATTTTTTCCTTCTACAACTCCTCCGACGATCTCCAGCGCATACGTCACGTCGTGGGAAAATTTACTCCATGCCACCAGATTTACAAGCCCCAACGAAGCATCACATACCAACAGACTTACACTCGGCAACGCACGTCTTCCTGCGCAACGCCACTAGCAAGCCACCGCTAACGCCCCCTTACACGGGCCCTTTCCTTGTGATCCAACGCAGTCCAAAAGCATTCATACTAAACATTCGTGGCAAAGAAGTCTTGGCCTCCATTGATCGTCTAAAACCTGCTTATCTCATGCTAGATGATCCGTCTACAATTCGCCTCTCTAGATCAGGCCGCCCTATTTAACATGTACAGTATGTCATTTTTAGGGGGGGGGGGAGCCATGAACCAACCGTGTGTCACACGATCGTACATAGTTCATTTTGTGTATATATTATGCTTGTATCTTTGCTCTTCCCTCGTACTAAAAAGAGCCTGAACAAACATGTCTGTTTTTCTCACCGGTAACGGTGTCGATTTTGAACTTGAAATTTCTTGTTGCCTTGAGGTTTTATATATAAAGGAGAGTGTTCTATAATAAACTCACTCAGTTGCTTTCATCCTGTCTTTGAGTCACAATCTTCTCTCCACCCGTCACAGTGTTCTTTGACACGAAGACTAATTGGGAGTGAATGTTGGATATTAGGATTATAAATAAGGAAAACAAAAGAATAGATGGACATAACAGAAGATATAAGAGAAATTTATAACATAATAGATATGGAAACGGAAAAGAGGCGTTAAATTAGAATTGAATCAAGCAAGTTAATGAAATTTATAAAATCTAATACAGTATTCACAATAGCCGATCAATTGGTTTAAGATATAATTGGAAAGATATAACAGAAAAGTCATAAGTGTAGGACTGGTGATCGTAATACGAAAATTAAAGTAAATAGACAAAGACAGAATAAAAGGTAATCTCTGTACACCAGAAGACCAGGAAAAAAAAACTAGTGTAGTATTGAAAATAACGATAACTACATAACGATAGAGGGAAAAGAGAAAAAATAAGAAATAAAAAAACTATCATATATAAAGAAAAAACGTGTAAGATATCGGAGTATTGGGTTAAATGTAAACTGTGATATTCCTATTTATTTTCTACACAATTTTTCCTTCCATTTGTCGATTATATCTCTGTTATCACTTAGTTTGTGGAAGAGTGCTGAAACAGAAGGACTGTTGCCTATTTTCATCCTGGGATGATATTCTTAAGCCTCCTCATCTCTAATTCTGCTATTTCACACTTCACTTACTGACTGACTTATGCCAGAGTCTTACATACTCTATCTAAGGATACAATCATCATAACGGTCAAGTCAGGATACGGCATCACTATAAAAATGGTTATGACGTGACCTACGCGTAACTAAAGGTGCAGTCAGAGTGATGAATAGGCCACGCCCGTATGTTGTGGTTGTGACCTGATGGCATAGGTTTCAAATGCGGATGTTATTGTTTTGTAATTAAATCACATAGCAACTTATAGCGACTGACGTCATGACATCATACTCTGTCGCTAACAACGATGGCAGTGTTGCAGGTGGGATTTACAGCCTCACCATTCTTGTTGAGGTTGCAGAAGAGGAAGATCAATCACTTACATCCATTTCATAATATTGGCAGATCATGCATTACCTTTATATGTATATTAGAGTATGACAAGCCTTTACATGTATATTCAAATATTCCTTCAGGTTATTACGAGAATTAAATAAAAATATCATAAAAGATTTACAAATTTTATAATTCAAAATCATTGTATCTATGCTACCATTGATGGGGCCTCATTGGTTAATGACGTATCCCCCCCCACCCCCCCACCCCACCCCCCCAAAAAAAAAATTTGCGTTCGATGAATATGGAAAATATTATATTCTTCCCCTGGAAGAGCACTACAACAACAATCATAAGAGAACTTTCATAATTTTGCATGTATACTAGAAGACCAATCTGAAATAAGAAGTCTGATTAGAGTGAATATAGGCTTTCAGGATGCGAGTTAAAGTAGAGACAAAACACTATCAAATTGGAAAGGTTTCCTTCGTAACAGCACAAATAAATCAGAACTCTTCAAAATTTTTTGCTGATAACATGTTTAGAGTGACTCCAAACGATGCAGTTCTTTTGATAAGAGAGGAACCAGTTGTACAACAGAAGAGTTCAGGGATTTATATCCTGTACTCACGAAGAGACAAACAAGTAATTATTTTTACATCTCTGACAACCCACTGAGGTAATTATCATATCTCTATCGTTGCAATGGGACTCGAGAAAATGTGGGCCTCCTTCTGGAAAGGAGAGCACACTAGGTAAATTCCTATATATGATTTTGCATCTACACTTGGAACAGAAAGTTGTAAGGAATTTTACTTTATCTTGCTTTCACTGGTTGTGATGCTTTATCAATGGAAAAGGAAAGAAAGACAACTTATCTTTAATGGAGCTTCAGCTACATTTTTAAAACCTTCCCTCAACCAATCTGAAGTTGAAGAGTCTGATCTACAAGAACTGAGGCAGTTTGTAATTTTGATATATGACAGGTCAAGTAACATCTAATCAGTAGACGAGGAAAAAAGCCCAGAAGCATAGGTCACATGACTTAATCTCGCTAACTAAAAATGTGCAAAGGTAAATTATATAAAGAGGAGCAGCCTATCAATTAGGTCATATCTAAGGACAATGTGTTAAACGTAATTCAGAACTTCAATGAAGAAAAGAATATGACAATTCGAGATCATGTGGACCACACTTGAATTGATTTCTAAATGCTGCCGGGATTTAACAGTATGTGTATGCAAGACGGACTTTAGTGCAAGTTGCACAAGTAAAAACACTGCATACGACCTATCTATATTGACTCTGGATTGAACTCTACTACATTCTGTAGCCGTAATTGTCCCGTATCTTCACGAGTTTAAAACACTCATGTCCAACAATGATAGGAGAATAAACGCTATTATACTCATAATCATAATCCTATAGGATATAAGCAGTTAATAATTAGTTAGCATAGCATATTTTTAGATATATATATATATATATATATATATATATATATATATATATATATATATATATATATATATATATATATATATATATATATATATATATATATATATATATATATATATATATATATATATATATATATATATGTATGTATATATATCATGTATATATATATATATATATATATATATATATATATATATATATATATATATATATATATATATATATATATTCATATATATATATATATATATATATATATATATATATATATATATATATATATTCATAGAAAAAAATTTATAGAGAAAATTGAGTAGAAATACTAAGAAATTTATATTATTTTAAGTATTAGGCTTTGAGATCTTGAAAAAAACTGACAAACTGTATTACTAAATAGTAAGGACTGTTTTCATAATTAAAATCAGCAATTTTACTTAAAAGAATCCACTTATTTATCCTATTAATAATGTAATTTTGGCCATTTATACAAGAATAGATTTGCAATTTATCACAATAATCATCCTATGACGGCCATCTTCCAAAATATCCAACTCAGGGCATTTCAAGGTGGCCAGCACTTTTTGCTTGAAGTCTACTCCAAATAAATACTTCTGTCAAATTTCATGCTTGCATCATCATATGAACAATTATATGGCTTATACTGAGTTAGCTTTTGCTGCTTCATGAACTCTGACCCTAATACAGTATTTGCTATACACTCCTATTACCTGACATGTCATCTTGAGGCCCTTGACTCAAGTCTTCGATATTAATCTTCATTTTGCATCATAACTTTCATTTTTTTTTAAGTTTTGTCACAAAGAAAAGTGACACAAAGACCTACCTATGGTGACACTGAAAGAGAGGACAGAACGATGCCGATGACCTAACGTCAAGGATAGATTTTTAAGAGATTCACAGTGGCCTCTAATCTTGAGTTTTAGGCGGAGGAGAGAAGAAACAGGTCTTGCTACTATGGCTGTTGGAGACTGACTGACGCCTATTTTCTATTTTTCTTTCGATATAATTTGATTTCGGTCAAACAAAGCAAAAGGTTTAAAGTTTGAGAAAGTTTGCAAGGCTCCTGTGATGTTTATAAGATCTGAGAATGACCAGACAACGTTAAAAAAGGTGATCATTTAATTTGTAATCAATGACTGGGCAGATAATTCCCACCAATGGCCTATGATGAATATCCGGACTTCTGTTAATCTAAACAATTGTAAAATCACTGTCACCTCTCAGGAAGTCCTTACATTTTAATATGTCCGTCAATGTTTTCATCGATTTTTTATATATACGCCTCAAACATATCTTTATTTATTTGATGAGGAAAGAATAATAATAATTTGGTAGAATCATGGACTATTTTCTCATGAACCTTCTTCTTTAGAAGTTTTATTTACTTCGTAACGATTTATTCTAAATTAGATATATTTCTATCATTAAAGGATATAATACTTTTAAGAGAGAGAGAGAGAGAGAGAGAGAGAGAGAGAGAGAGAGAGAGAGAGAGAGAGAGAGAGAGAGAGAGAGAGAGAGAGAGAGAGAGAGACCTTATAATCAAAATCAAAATTTACCTATTTAGATAAGTTAATGATAAACTTATAATATCCTTCATGACTTTGTTTTCTTTCACTAATTCGAATACGGTAAACTTCATTCACAATGTATTTTTGTTCTACAACTCATCCTCTTCCCAACAACACACACGCACAAACGAGAAATTAACAGACATATATATATATATATATATATATATATATATATATATATATATATATATATATATATAGATAGATAGATAGATAGATAGATAGATAGATATATGTGTATATATATATACATATATACATATATATATATATATATATATATATATATATATATATATATATATATATATATATATATGTGTGTATATATATACGTATATATATACATATATATATATATATATATATATATATATATATATATATATATATATATATATATATATATATATATATGTATATATATATTTATATATAAATAAATATATATATATATATATATATATATATATATATATATATATATATATATATATTTATATATATATATATATATATATATATATATATTTATATATAAATATTTATATATATATATATATATATATATATATATATATATATATATATATATATATATATATATATATATATATATATATATATATATATATATATATATACGACTAATAGTACCAGGGTTATGATATACATCTTTATTGCTTAGCTTTCGGAAAATCTGTTTCCATCATCAGAGCCTAAAATAGGATACATTATATAAGTTAAAACATAGTATGATAAATATTTAAAACAAAATTTAAAATGAACATACAAAAACTTTATGAAATAAAATAAGAAATTAACATATAACTATAAAATCAATCTAAATACAAAATGAAAGATCAAAGCGCCAGCGCTATAAACTCATATGATATAAAATTAAACACAATTTAATTCATACGTTGCCCGGCCCAGGTTTGGTTTTAGTTTGTACTGGAATATTGCCTCCATTATTAGTAAGTCGAGGTTACTCTGCGAAGTGGCTAAGATGGAAAAATTCCCCTTGGACATTGGGTGGTGCTCACTTACGGAATGGTCTCTGATGGCTGAATGGGGTGGTTTTGCCATATAATTACCCGTTCTAGGTGAGCGACCGAAGTGCTTAGACAATCTTGCACGGTAATGTCTTTCACTTTTTCCAATATACGATGCATTACAGCGATCACACTTATATTTATATATGACACCCGAACAAAGATCATCTGAGACCCGGTCTTTTAATTTGAAAAATTTGCTCATAGCGTTTGAGGGGGAAAACACGATCTTCAATGATACCTGAGGATAAAATTAGGCACAATTCTACCGCAATGATTTCGTATTTTAAAACTGTGGGACCCCAGGTATGGAATAGAAAAGAAGATATTTTTCCGAGGAGCAATTAGTTTCCTTTCACAAGGTGGTAGCGTGAGTTTGCTTAGTGTTTTCCCTATATACGTATCAGTAAAATTATACGGGAATCCATTGTTATAAAGTAGTTTTTTAATATACGTCAGTTCCTTATGAATGTTGAGGTAATTAGAGCAAAGGCTATACGCTCTATAAGTGAGAGTACAGATAAGATTTCTCTTTTATTGTTAAGGAATAAATGAGGAGAATTTAGTGCATAAGCCAGTGAACGTTGGTTTCCTGTAGACAGATGTGTTAAACCCAGTACTAAATTTATGAATGTTGATGTCAAGGAAAGATATGTTACCATCCATTTCCACTTCACTAGTAAAATTTATATTTTGGTGTTTGGAATTCAAATAGTTTAAAAATAATTGGACATGACTTGGGCTACGAAATAACAAAAACGTGTCGTCGACATACCGTCTATAAAAAAGAGGTTTAAAATCAGTAGGGCATTCATTTAACCAGATGTTTTCATAATAGGCAAGAAAGGCATAATTTTTCATGTATACCAGAAAACCATTCTGAAATCAGAAGTCTGATTAGAACGAAGAAAGGCCTTCAAGATGAATGTTGCATTGAAGACAAAATACCATCAAATTGGAAATGATTCCTCCGTAACATACATACATACATACATACATATACCAAGGCACTTCCCCCAATTTCGGGGGGTAGCCGACATCACACAAATGAAACAAAAAAGGGGACCTCTCCTCTCTAAGTTCCTCCCAGCCTGACAAGGGACTCAACCGAGTTCGGCTGGTACTGCTAGGGTGCCAGAGCTCACCCTACCTCGTTGTCCACCACAGATGAAGCCTCATAACGCTGAATCCCCTACTGCTTCTACCTCCGTGGTCATCCAAGGCACCGGAGGAAGCAGCAGGCCCTATCGGAACTGCGACACAATCGTTCGCCATTCATTCCTATTTCTAGCACGCTCTCTTGCCTCTCACCAACATCTATCCTCCTATCACCTAGAGCTCTCTTTACTCCATCCATCCACGCAAGCCTTGGCTTCCTTCGTAACAGTACAAATAAATCAGAACTCTTCTAATGTTTTGCTGCTAACATGGTTAGAGTGACCCAAAGCAATGCAGTTCTTTTGATAAGAGAGGAACCAAATACACAACAGATGAGTGAAGGGATTTGCACCATGTACTCACGTAGAGGCAAACTCGCCAATATTTCTACATCACTGACATCCCACTGTGGTAATTATCATATCTTTGATGCCCTCTATCACTGCAATGGAACTCGAGAAATTGTGGGCCTCATTCGGGAAAGGAGAATAAACTAGGTGGATTCCTATATATGACCTTGCATCTTCACTTGGACCAGAAAATCCAAAGGAATTTTCCTTGCTTTCACTGGGTGGGATGCCTTATCCCGTTTCAATGGAAAAGAAAAAAAGACAACTTATCTTTAATGGAGCTTCAGCTACATTTTTAAAACCTCCCCACAAACAATCTGAAGTTGAAGAATCTGATCTAGAGGAACTGAGGCAAATTGTAGATCTGATGTATGACATGTCTAGTAAGACTTAATCAGTAGACGAGGCAAGACTTGATCTCTTAGCCCAGAAGCAACATAGATCACATGACCTAATCTCACTAGCTAAAAGTGCGCTAAGGGAACTTTTGAAAAGAGCAGTCTATCAAGCCGTTCATATCTAAGGACAACGCGTTAAACGTAATCCAGAACTTCAAAAAAAAAAAAAAAAAAAAAAAAAAAAAAAAAAAAAAATATATAACAACTGGAAAATCATGTGCACCACACTTGAACTGATTTCTAAATGTTGCTGGGATTTGACTATATGTTTATGCAGGACGGACTTCAGTGCAAGGTGCACACGTAAAAAGACTGGATTGGACTGTACTGCATTCATTTGCTGCACTTGTCTCTTATCTTCACGAGTCTATAACACTCATGATCACCAATGATAGCAGAATAGACGTTAATATACTCATAATCATAATTCTAAATGATATAAGCAGTTAATAATGAGGTAGCATATATATATATATATATATATATATATATATATATATATATATATATATATATATATATATATATATATATATATATACACACACACACACACACACACACATATATATATATATATATATATATATATATATATATATATATATATATATATATATATATATATATATATATATATGAAAAAATATGCTACCTCATTATTAACTGCTTATATCATTTAGAATTATGATTATGTGTATATTAACGTCTATTCTGCTATCATTGGTGAACACGACAATTTATCAACAATCTGTCAGGTATCTTCCTTCGTAGCCTCCAGCATCATTGCCTTCTAACTTTTTTTGCTCAGACAGAGCATATACAGAAGACTTGGATTTATATATATATATATATATATATATATATATATATATATATATATATATATATATATATATATATATATATATATATATATATATATATATATATATATACGTATGTCTATATATAACCATGGAAATAAAGAAATAGGGAAAATGGGTAGAAATACTAAGAAAGTTAAATTATTTTACGTATTAGGCTTTGTGGCATTGGAAAGAACTAACAAACTGTATTCCTAAAAAGAAAGGAGTGTTTTCATAAGAAGAGTCTGCAATTTTAATGGCAAAGAATCCACTTATTTATCCTATCAATGATATGATTTTGGTATTTATACAAAATTTTATTTGCAATTTATCGTGGCCAGCACTTTTTGCATAAAGACTACTCCACATAAATATTTCTGTCAATTTTCATGCTTGCATCATCATGGCTTATGCTGAGTTAGCTTAGGTTGCTTTATGAACTCTGACCCTAATGTTTGTTAGACACTCTTTTAACCTGACATGTCTTCTTGGTTTCTTAAGAGGCCCTTGGCTCAAGTCTTACATATTAATCTTCATTCTGCATCATAACGTTCACTTCTCTTGAAGTTTTGTCAAAAAGAGAGGCGACACATGAGGCCTACATATGCTGACACTGAAAGAGAGGCCTGAACAATGCCGATGACCTAACGTCTAGGATAGATTTAAAAGAGATCCACAGTGGCCTCTAATCTCGAGTTTTAGGCGGAGAGAAGAAACAGGTCTCACCTTTATGGCTGTTGGAGACAGACTGACGCCCATTTTCCATTTTTCTTTCGATATAATTTGGTTTACGGTCAAATTAAGCCAAAGGTTTATAAGTTTGAGTCACTTTGCGAGGTTCCTATGATGTTTATAAGGTCTGAGTATGACCAGATAAAGTTAAAAAAGATGATCATTTAATTATCAATAAATGACTGGGCAGATAATTCCCTCCAATGACCTTTGATGAATATCCGTACTTTTGTTAATCTAAATGATTGTGAAATCACTGTCACCTCCGAGGAAGTCTCTAAATTCTAATCAGTTTTGTTAATGTTTTCCACGATATTCTGTATACAGTATACTCCTCCAAAATACCTTTATTTATTTGATGAAGCATAATAATAATAATTTTGGAAGAATCGTGGACTATTTACTCATAAACCGTCTTCTTTAGCAGTTTACTTTACTTCGTAAGGATTTCTTTTAAATTAGATATATTTCTATCAGTATTTGATATATTGCTTTTAAGAGAGAGAGAGAGAGAGAGAGAGAGAGAGAGAGAGAGAGAGGAGAGAGAGAGAGAGAGAGAGAGAGAGAGAGAGAGAGTTAATGAGGCTTCTTCAATGTTCATATAATGAAATTAAAAATCTACGTTTCTAAAAAAACTTAAAGACAAAATAAAAGGATCCTTCATGACTTTGTTTTCTTTAAGTAATTCGAATTCGGTAAACTTCATTCACCCAAACATACACACACATACTGTATACATACATACATATATATATATATATATATATATATATATATATATATATATATATATATATGCATATATATATATATATATATATATATATATATATATATATATATATATGCATATATATATATATATATATATATATATATATATATATATATATATATATATATATATATATGCATATATATATATATATATATATATATATATATATATATATATATATATATATGCATATATATATATATATATATATATATATATATATATATATATATATATATATATATATATATATATATATATATATATATATATATATATAAATTTGTGTGTATGTGTGTGTGTATTTGGGTTTCAAGAATTTCTGAAAAGTATTTTTCTTAAATCTCACCTCTTACTTAATCAAGCCGGGTAGCGATAGTATGCGCAGACGATGTCTGGCACTGACCCAACACGAGAATATCTTAGTTGGCTGGCGCAGTGTTACGACGAGACGTACAATGAATCACTATTCTCTTCTGGGTTTGGTTTAACATAGAACAGGTCCCATGGTGTAATGGTTAGCACTCTGGACTTTGAATCCAGCGATCCGAGTTCGAGTCTCGGTGGGACCTCACTTTAAGTTAATCATACTTGCAATTCGACACCCTTCGATGAGTGGGGTTCTCAAGGAGGTTAAATAGCCGGAAATGCCCCAGAGCGGGAGAAGTGAAGTTAGCCGTCTCGGCTAATGGTAGGCAAAAAGGTCGCGACCTGATGGCTGGGAGCTCATAGGTCCATTATCTGTATCGACACGCTACAAATTATTTCTGCTCCTCAGTTACTAATGCCGACCTCGTGTACTGCATTTTGATGTAATCAAATATTCGCCAAAAATTTAAATCCTACTGTTACATTTCATTGGTAAGTGCTCAATTTTCAATGAAATGCTGTATAAAATTGTAAAAAGTAAAAAGTACTGAATGCTAGCAGCAACAAGAATATTGACTCTGCTGTAGAATTCATTAACATTATCAAAACCTGCACTATCAATATCGTCTTTGTTTTTATGATTACTAATCATTATCGTTGTCGTTAGCATTTCTTCTACATCATTATTATCTTTGGTCGCTTAGAAAGGAATGGGTTCGAGCTACGCGACGAGAAAATTTTGCTCCAATTACTAGTTCATGATTATGCTCTAAGCGCTTCAAGGATGAAATTTTGATAGACTGCTAACAAATATGAATAATTTACCGCTCATCTCAAGAAGGAAGAGCTGAGCGTGTTAATTTGTTAAGGCAATATTTGGCTAAGCTGCGTTCAGTGGGGGTCAAAATTATCTCTAACTTTTGATGGACTATCAACGAATGCTGCTATGGTCAAAGAGCTTGGTTGCAGTCTAGATTCTGAAAATATAAACACTTCATTTCTTCATCCATTGACGCAAGAGCAGATATTTATATTTTTTTTTTTTTTACCCATGCCATATGCAAATTTTAATTAGGAATTAATTAGGGGAAAAAACATTATGCTGTTAAAAAGTTCTCAGCAAAAATACTAACAAAAAATAAAATGTGGAATCGTCAGACGTATACAAAACTGATACACTGTAGTGGCCGGCAGTCACTTCCTGGATGAATTGTATGTCAAAGCATAATTAAAGAAAAAAAAAATCACAAAACACGAATCATTTCGTTTGACCTTCTTAATGACTATTTCACTCTAGAGAGTCTAGAGGCTAGAACTCACTTTATCTTTACCGATTTTTGATTTTCTGACCAGATTTATCGACTCTACCAAGCCGTTAGCGTATCTGATCTGGAAGGCTAAATCCTTTAATCCTTGTACCTGATGAAAACATTAGATGGAATTATCCGGTCAGGTTCAGGTTCAGGTTCTGGGGTGAGGCATAGCCTTTACAACGGCGCCTCAAACGCTTATCTTCTTGTACTGTTTTGTCTTTTCTTCCACATTATGTTTAATACTTCTTTTTTCTTTTCTATATTTGTTTCACTAAATAAAAATAATCCAACTATTTTCTTTGGGTCTTCGTCGTATGGTTGTTGTAGCTCAATTGCTTCATTCCTTTCTTTTCTATATTCCTGGCAAAATAACAAAAAATGTATCAAATCTTCCTCCTCATTTTCACAAAAATTACAGTTTACATTCCCTCCATTGTGTCTATTTACAATATTTAGTTTTAACGTATTAGTTCTTGCTCTAAAAAAATATCACTGAAGCAAATGTATTGTCATAAATTAACTCTTCTTTAATTTCTTTCTTCCACGTTCTATATATTTCTAAGCTCACTTTACTTTCTATTTCTTCTTTCCACTTTTCAATATCCCACTTTCTGGTTTCCGTCTTCATTTCTGCCTTGTTCATTCTTCTTATTTGTCTTATGCCTAAACTTTATTCTTCCAAATACTTTGCAGGTTGTTTCCACCATCTTCCTTCTTTTTTTTTGAATATCCTGGATAATTATTTTCAGTATTTCCTTCTTTCCATTCAGGGTACGATTTAAGTACTGCAGCTTCCCATCCACCACCCTTGCTTTCATAGAAGATGCACCTATCTCCCTCTTAGAGCAGTATTAGCTGTGCTTTTAGTGGCACCTAAAATCTTCCTGTATACCCATTCTCTATTCTTTGTAGTTTCTCTATTTCAGTTTCTGTTAGATTTATAACATTTGTTCCATACAAAGTAGATGGTAAAGCAATACTTTTCCAGAACGTTTTTCCTATCATCACTTTATTGCAACTTTTCTCTATAACTGAATATGTTAGATTAGCTACTTTTTGTGCCTTTTCTATCATTACCCTTTTCTGAGTTTTGAATATATTCCTACTATTGTCTAGCTTTATTCCTAAGTATGTCAAACTTTCTAATACTTTGATTACCTCTATGTTATCTGGCTTTTCTTTCATATTGTAAATCATGATATTACTCTTTTCTTTATTAATTTCCAACCCATATTTTTTACTAGTTTCTACTAATACCTGAATGTTACGCTTTGCATTATGTATATACTGTGCAATTATTAAGGCATCATCTGCAAAAAAATAATGATTCTATCTTTATAAATGACATTTTTTTCACTGTCAATCTTCCATTTCCCTGTCCGAGGATTGATCCTTCTTAAGATTATCATAATACTTAAGAGTAACGCGGAAAGGGTAAAGCAATAGCTGATTACTCTCCTCCCAAGATCTTTCTGTCTACGATAGAGGGCATGTCGGCCGGCTATGGCAGTCGGCTTCACTGTCTCCCATAAGCATTGACTACCAGCCCCACCTCCACCCATTTAACCTCCTTGGGGGTTCTTCCAGGCTTCCAGGTTGGAGTCTTCGCACACATTGTTTCAAGTTAATCATCATTTAAGTTTAGACCTTAACATCATCAGGGGACTTTTGTGACATTCAGGTTTTCGAACCTCCCCTCTTTGATACAATAAATACTGTACTTCTAGTCCTCAAACGTAAGTATTAGACATCACCATGATGTTGAGTAATTGGTCAAATTTCTCAGTTTTATGAGTTTCCACATTGTTTTAAGAAAAGAATACCTCAAATATGATTCCTTAACGAAAGCGATAATTGAGCGTTAGTTGTTTTATCATCAACCATGAATCTTAGGCAACCATATAGCGTAAAAAGACTGCTCCTGTTGTTTATAAATGACTGTTTCAAACGATATCTGGAATGTTAATTTTTTGAGTTGTATGACTTATTTTTTGATAATTATTCTTGAGTTACCCAACAAACACTTAGAAGGATCTATGAATATTATTCCTCCTATTCTCGAATTAAGTTTTCGAAATTCTTATTTTTATAAAGACATTACAATTTAGTATTAAGGGTGGGTAAAATCTTTTATTTTGTAATAATGGTAAAATTATTGAAAACTAATAATATAATATGAAAACAACTCATCTTAAGCTGAAATACTGATTCATAGGAATTTCTGACGCTTATTTTCTTTCCTTTTAATTTGATTTTTGGTCAAAGTAAGTTGTTTTTAAGTTTGAGACACATTGCACAAGACTCATGTGATGCTCATAAGATTCGAGAACAACCCGTCAACGTTAATAATGATGATGATATAATTAGTATTTAATGACTGGACTGAGAATTTTGTAATTATATCACTCATCAACTTATAGCGACTGACGTCATGACATCACACTCTGTCGCAAACAAGGATGGCAGTATTGCAGGTGGGCTTTGCAGCCTCACCATTCTTGTAGAATTTGCAGAAGAGGAAGACCAATCACTTCCATCGAGTCATAATAATGGAAGATCAAGGATTACCTTTACATGTATATTCAAATATTCCTTCAATTTATTAAGAGGATTGAATATGAATATTATAAAAGATTTAAAATTTTATTATTCGAAATCGTTGTGTCTATGCTTTCCCATACACGAGAAAAACAACTTATTATTTACACTTATGAAACTGAATCAATGAAAGAATCATTTGAGAAATTTATTAATTATAAATATTACATAAAAATTAAAAAGAAATTAACGACAATATAAATACCACATCGGGATTTTCTTTTACACAAACCATAATATTATACAAAGAATACTTTACATAATATACAATATACTATACGGTGAAGGCCGGATCATGTCAGTCATCCCAGCTAACGCTGAACTGGATGTTGTTGGAGTCAGGTTCTCCAAAAAGCTCTAAATGAGGAGACTCATATAATGAATATCAAGTTCCATGGCTGGTGACAGTGGCATATGCATGGGTGTTAAGATACTACCGATGGAGAGTTATTGGATCCTTTGACTGGCCAGACAGTACTCATTGGATATTCTCTCTCTCTCTCTCTAGTTACGGTTCATTTTTCCTTTGCCTACACATACACCAAATAGTCTGGCATATTCTTTACACTTTTCTGTCCTCATATACCTGACTACACTTATATTACCAAACAATTTTTCTTTTCTCAAGGGGTTAACTACTGCTCTATAATTGGTTACTTTTCACATAGTAAGGATAGGAGAATATATATATATATATATATATATATATATATATATATATATATATATATATATATATATATATATATATATATATATATATATATATATATATATTTATATAAATATATATATATATATATATATATATATATATATATGTACATATATATATATATATATATATATATATATATATATATATATATATATATATATATATATATATATATATATATATATATATATATATGGGTGTGTGTGTGTGTGTATGTGTGTGTGTATTGGGGTTTCATCAATGTCTAAAGAGTATTTCATTTAAATCTCACCTCTTACTTAATCAAGCCGGGTAGCGATAGTATGCGCAGACTACAGTATGTCTGGCACTGGTCCAACGCGAGAATATCTTAGTTGGCTGGCGCGGTGTTACGATGAGACGTACAATGAATCACTATTCTCTTCTGGGTTTGGTTTAACATAGAACAGGTCCCATGGTGTAATGGTTAGCACTTTGGACTTTGAATCCAGCGATCCGAGTTCGAGTCTCGGTGGGACCTCGCTTTATAAAAGTCAAATATCAGTATAATTCGAAACCCATCGATGAATGGGGTTCTTTGAACCTGGAGTCTTGGCTGTGGCACACAGTGTTTCAAGATAATCATATCTTTAGTTTAGACCCTAAAATCATAAGTGGAATTTTACGCCATTCAGGTTTTCGAACATAACCTCTTTGATATATTACATAAACTGTACTTCTAGTCCTCAAATATTAATATTAGACATCACCATGATGTTCAGTAATTAGTCAAATTTCTCAGTTTTATGAGTTTTCACAATATTTTAAGAAAAGAATACCTCACATATGATTCCCTTTCGAAAGCAATAAATCGGCGTTAACTGTTTTATCATCATCCATGGATTTCAGACAACCATATAGCGTAAAATGACTGTTCTTTGTGAATGGCTGTTTCAAACGATAACTAGAAAGTTAATTTTTGAGTTGTATGACCTATTTTCTGATAATGATCCTCGAGTTACCTAACAAACACTTAGAAGGATCTATGAATATTATTCCTCCTATATATGCTCGAATTAAGTTTTCGAAATTCTTATTTTTATAAAGACATTATAATTTAGTATTAAGGGTGGGAAAAATCTTTTATTTTGTAATAATGGTAAAAGTGTTGAAAACTAATAATATAATATGAAAACAACTCATCTTGAGCTGAAATGCTGATTCATAGGGATTTCTGACGCTTATTTTCTTTCCTTGTAATTTGATTATTGGTCAAAGTAAATTGTTTATAAGTTTGAGACACATTGCCCAAGGCTCGTGTGATGCTCATAAGATTCGAGAACGACCCGTCAACGTTAATAATGATGATGATATAATTAGTACTTAATGACTGGACAGAGAATGTTTTAATTATATCACTCATCAACTTATAGCGACTGACGTCATGACATCACACTCTGTCGCAAACAAGGATGGCAGTATTGCAGGTGGGCTTTGCAGCCTCACCATTCTTGTAGAATTTGCAGAAGAGGAAGACCAATCACTTCCATCGAGTCATAATAATGGAAGATCAAGGATTACCTTTACATGTATATTCAAATATTCCTTCAATTTATTAAGAGGATTGAATATGAATATTATAAAAGATTTAAAATTTTATTATTCGAAATCGTTGTGTCTATGCTTTCCCATACACGAGAAAAACAACTTATTATTTACACTTATGAAACTGAATCAATGAAAGAATCATTTGAGAAATTTATTAATTATAAATATTACATAAAAATTAAAGAAATTAACGACAATATAAATACCACATCGGGATTTTCTTTTACACAAACCATAATATTATACAAAGAATACTCTACATAATATACAATATACTATACGGTGAAGGTCGGATCATGTCAGTCATCCCAGCTAACGCTGAACTGGATGTTGTTGGAGTCAGGTTCTCCAAAAAGGTCTAAATGAGGAGACTCATATAATGAATATCAAGTTCCATGGCTGGTGACAGTGGCATATGCATGGGTGTTAAGATGCTACCGATAGAGAGTTATTGGATCCTTTGACTGGCCAGACAGTACTCATTGGATATTCTCTCTCTCTAGTTACGGTTCATTTTTCCTTTGCCTACACATACACCAAATAGTCTGGCATATTCTTTACTCTTCTCTGTCCTCATATACCTGACTACACTTGTATTACCAAACAATTCTTCTTTTCTCAAGGGGTTAACTACTGCTCTGTAATTGGTTACTTTTCACATAGTAAGGGTAGGAGAATATATATATATATATATATATATATATATATATATATATATATATATATATATATATATATATATATATATATATATGTGTGTGTGTGTGTGTGTGTGTGTGTGTGTGTGTGTATTTGGGTTTCATAAATGTCTAAAGCGTATTTCAATTAAATCCCACCTTTTACTTAATCAAGCCGGGTAGCAATAGTATGCGCAGACTACAGCAAGATGGAATAAGATAAGGTGAGTTACCGCACATGGTGCCGGGAGCTCAGCTGTGCTCTGTGACGTCACCTGGAGAGTTCCGAGCGTTTATTTGAGAGCCGTCCTGTACAAACAGCCTTATTATTTGTGCCATTTTTTGGATTCCGGGCATTGCATTTATGAAATTAGGCTGATATTAATGTCTTTATGACTATAATACCAAAATACATATTATGATAGGGAATATAATAGCAATGGAAATAAAAATTCACGCATGACAAAAGCTTTATTCCTATATTTTATTAAAAATCTTAATATAATCATTCTCTCTCTCTCTCTCTCTCTCTCTTTCGTTTCAATGAAATAAATTTTCAATATTACTGAACAATTTCTTTTATCTTTTTTTCACAACTTTGCTGTGAACATTTTCCTTCTTAGTTTATTTCTATTCTAAAATTTAGCCAACTTCTAATAATAAAAATCTCATTACCTCCTCGGGAACATCAATATTGGTGGCTTTGAATATATCAATAAGATATGAAACGGCTTTGACTCCTGGTTTTAGACCATGACCATGGGAAATTTTGAATAAATATTGCATATTTGTAGATTTTCTCTAAAATGATTACATGACCTATATAATACCTTTTTCTTTACAAGTGATGTCCTATTATCGACTTTCATCTACATAAACTGAGCCTAATGATGTATACTTATTTCTAAATTTAAAAGCCACGAACTCTCCCATCAAAGAACTTAAGGACTCATATCCTATCAGTGTTTCAGGTTTTATCTCTCTTAAATCTTTTACTTGATTTTCCTTCCTCGGTCTCATTGTTAACAGAAAGAAGGTGCTTCATGAGACACTCAGAGATATATAACTCGGAATCTAGATGATTGGGAGCAATATTTAACCTTTGACATGAACCACTTATATTTAAGCACTCTGTAATGACACAAGATGTACAGTAGCTTCATCATTATTACAAACATTAAGACCTTAACTCGTTAATTATTCTCTTTACCTACTATGTATAACCGTAGTATATATTGAAACTCCAAAGGTTACGGATGACCGTGGCAATGACCAATTTGTCTTATGTAAGAACAGGGATGTTCGACTGTGTCTTGACATAGCCGTCTTGTCATCAAGAACTGTAATCCTTACAGACCATGCAACGTGTTAAACGATAATCCTTTTAATGGGACGAAACCTTTTTGCCTTTCACTTTAGCATTAATAACAAAATATAGCATCTATTTCAACTTGACGTGGACAGTTTGAGAAAGCACCTCTACCTTTCTTTACGACATACTTCATTTACAAGTTATTCAAGCCAAACCAATTAAAAATCAAAGATATAAGATCCGATGTTTCATTACAAAACTGTCATTTCAATAAGCCTTTGTTACTACAAAATTTGATGGAATAAGCCACTAAGGAAGTGAGTAGCTGAACTGCTGTTTCTCACATTGACGTTTATAACCTCACACGTTCAAGTGACTCATTAATTTTGTGGTATATTTTGAGATTATTTACTGATAAAGGTACGATGTTTCACATAGATTTTGATATAATGATTTTATCTCCAACCTGAAAACCATAGTCTCTTAAATAATTTTGAATCAAGTTGATTAGATGGGGTGGTTCTGCCGAGACGGAAACTTTTCAAAAATTTCGAAGCAACAAAATTTATTATTTATTGTAATCTGAAGCTTAAATAATAGTATTTATACATACGAAATTTTTATTTGTAAAATTCTCTCTCTCTCTCTCTCTCTCTCTCTCTCTCTCTCTCTCTCTCTCTCTCTCTCTCTCTCTCTCTCTCTCATCTTCAGAAACATTCTTCCCATCGTAGCTAAATATTTACTTGTATGAGGAATATGATTGATATATCCATATATTCTCGTGTTTTTTTTTTTTAAGTGAGCCTGTTCATATACAGTTCACCTAGTTGCCCAAAATGCTAAATGCAACATATGCCTAGTAAATGAAACTAAAATGACGAGATATTAGTGATAGGCTTACCCGAACCCCAATAGTAATTACATTATTATAAAAATTTTATGTCAGTATGGCAGTCTTAGGGCAACAATTGAGCAACTCGTGCCTATGGTTTCTGGAAAAATCATTGGGTTGGAAATGTGACGAACAAATTACTGCATATTTGGCATTGATACCATCATTTTCTTTGCATATATTCACCTACTTCTTACTTAGTTCTGCATCTTTTGGGAAACGGGAAAATCTATTTACTTTTCACCACCAACAGTTATAGTGGTCTTATAAGAATTGGAGCAACCATATATTTCAAACATAACCATTATGAATCTGTCAACGCAAAAGAAAACAAGAACGCCTGTTACAAAAAGAAAAAGAAAAAAAAAAAGCATATTTCCCGCCTATATGTCGCCTGGCTGAACTATCCAGGTGACGTCATGCGCGTGAGTGTAGAAAACGGGAAGGCTAGGTAACTCACCTTATCTTATTCCATCTTGGACTACAGTATGTCTGGCACTGGTCCAGCGCGAGAAAATCTTTGGTTGGTTGGCGCGGTGTTACAACGAGACGTACAATGAATTACTATTGTCTTCTGGGTTTGAATTAGCAGATAACAGGTCCCATGGTGTAATGGTCAGCACTTTGGACTTTGAATCCAGCGATCCGAGTTCGAGTCTCGGTGGGACCTCACTTTATAAAAGTCAGACATCAGGGTAATTCGAGACCCATCGATGAATGGGGTTCTTCGAACCTGGAGTCTTGGCTGTGGCACACAGTGTTTCAAGATAATCATATCTTTTAGTTTAGACCCTAAAATCATATGTGGAATTATGCGCCATTCAGGTTTTCGAACATAACCTCTTTGATATATTACATACTGTACTTCTAGTCCTCAAATGTTAATATTAGACATCACCAAGATGTTCACTCAAATTTCTTAGTTTTATGAGTTTTCACAATATTTTAAGAAAAGAATACATCAAATGTGATTCCCTTTCGAAAGCAATAAATCAGCGTTAGTGGTTTTATCATCAACCATGAATTTTAGACAACCATATAGCGTAAAATGACTGTTGTTTGTGAATGGCTGTTTCAAACGATATCTAGAAAGTTAATTTTTGAGTTGTGTGACTTATATTTTGATAATGACCCTTGAGTTACCAAACAAACACCTAGAAGGATCTATGAATATTATTCCTCCTATATATGCTCGAATTAAGCTTTCGAAACTATTATTTTTGTAAAGACATTATGATTTAGTATTAAGGATGGGTAAAATCTTTTATTTTGTAATAATGGTAAAAGTGTTGAAAACTAATAATGTAATATGAAAACAACTCATCTTGAGCTGAAATGCTGATTCATAGGAATTTCTGACGCTTATTTTCTTTCCTTGTAATTTGATTTTCGGTCAAAGTAAATTGTTTATAAGTTTGAGACACTTTGCACAAGGCTCGTGTGATATTCATAATATTCGAGAGCGACCCGTTAATAATGATGGTGATATAATTAGTAATTAATGACTGGGCCGAGAATTTCCACCAAGTAACAATGGTAAATATCCGGACTTTTGTTTATTTATGTTGCTGCTGTTTCTATGGATTTTGAAATTACTTTCACCTCCGAGGAAATTCGTGGTACTGGAAATCAAGTGGAAGGATTTTATAACACTTTTCCTGGAATGATTGTCTAAGCTCTCTGAGTGAAAATATAAAAATAAAAACAAAAACACATATCGGAAAGCCGGAAGTTATCGCATTTGTAAGATGTTTAGCCATTGCATCAAGGTATGTAATTCTGAAAGTTACGTTGCCCCAAATATATCTTTCTCGCTTTTTGAAGCATTTAATGATAAGAGTATTGTAGCCGCTAAACTCGGAGACACATTAACAAAGAATTAACAAGAAAAAATTTACATTTCTATTAATTATGAATTATAGATAAACTGAGCTATGGTAGCATTAACTATAATATATTGAATGCCAAAAATAAATCTGTGTCTCCAGTCTATATGCTCCGGCGGAGCAAAAGAAGTTAAAAGGCAAAGATGCTGAAGGCTACGAAGGAAGACATCTGACCGATTGAAGATCCATTTCCATGAGCATCTGCCTCATACTTGGGAAAACTCGATCTAAGCTAGGTAACAGTTTCCCCTGACTTGTATCTGTTTGCTACCCGTGAGCCAGGAAACCAATGACAGACTTCTGATGTGGGTAGAAGAAACCGAAGTAAATGTTGATGGGGTCTCACTGGTTAATGCCGCATTCCAAAAGCTAATGAGACGTTTGATGAATATGCAAAATATTATATTCTTCCCATGAAGAGCACCACAGAAACATTCATAAGTTAACTGTCATGTTTTTTCATGCATACCGGAAGACCATTCTGAAATCAGAAATCTGATTAGAACGAAGAAAGGCCATCAGGATGAGAGTTACACTAGAGACAAAACACTATCAAATTGGGAATGTTTCCTTCGTAACATCACAAATAAATCAGAACTTTTCATTATTTTTTTTTCTTTTTTTTTTTTGCTGATAACATGGTTAGAGTGACCCAAATCAAAGCAGTTCTTTTGATAAGAGAGGAACCAAATACACAACAGATGAGTGAAACGATTTGCACCCTATACTCACAAAGAGGCAAACTCGCAAATATTTCTACATCTCTGACATCCCACTGTGGTAATTGTCATATCTTTGATGCCCTCTATCACTGCAATGGGACTCGAGAAAATGTGGGCCTCATTCGTGAAAGGAGAGCTCACTAGGTGGATATTCTTATAATTAAAATAAAGATCTACCTTTCTGAATAGGTTAATGATATAATAATAGGATCCTTCATATCTTTGTTTTATTTCAATAATTCGAGTACGATAAACTTCATTCACAATGTATTTTTATTCTACAACTCATCCTCTCCCCCACAACACATACACTCACACGCACGCGCGCGCGCGCACACACACACACACACACACACACACACACATATATATATATATATATATATATATATATATATATATATATATATATATATATATATATATATATATATATGTGTGTGTGTGTGTGTGTGTGTGTGTGTCTGTCTGTGCGTTTGTATGGTTGTGTGTGTGCATTTGGGTTTCATAAATTTCTGAAAAGTATTTTATTTAATTCTCATTTCTTACTTAATCAAGCCGGGTAGCGATAGTATGCGCCGACTATATCTGGCACTGGTCCAGTGCGAGAATCTTAGTTGGCTGTTACGACGAGACGTACAATGAATCACTATTCTCTTCTGGGTTTTGTGAAACATGTAGCAGGTCCCATGGTGTAATGGTTAGCACTCTGGACTTTGAATCCAGCGATCCGAGTTCGAGTCTCGGTGGGACCTCACTTTATATAAGTCAATCATCAGTGTAATTTGACAACCATCGCCGAGTCGGGTTCTTCAAGATTGGAGGCTTGGCTGTGGCACACGTTGTTTCAAGTTAAGCAGGCCATATACGGAGTGGACTGGCGCGCTGATTTTACCGCGATTGGCACGAATCCGCCAATCCTTAACAAACTTGGTGTGACTAGCCTGTCCTCTCATCCGGTCAGCAAATTTGACCGGACCGTCCAGTCTCTTGCGAGTGTGGGCATTGACTGGCATGACGACTGGGTTGACTCACCTATTTTGACGCGTACAGCATTTCATACTTCGTCCCTTGATCGAAGCATTTTTTATATTATAATGATGCAATGATTGCGTTTCACAATATTTTGACCTATTGCTGTATTAAATAAATTCTTGCAATCTATATCATTAGTTTCGAGAATTTATTTATGGTTATATTTGTTATGACTTATGCATATATTACACACAATTGATGAGTTCTTTTATTAAAAGTGATAGAAAACCACATCACCATTTATTATGTCTTTTGACATTTTCTCATAATCTTGTCGGTAGAGTAACTTCTATTTATTCTTTTTTTTTATTATTTGAAATTTCCATCTGCCAGACTATCCATTTCCCAAACAAGTTTGTAATATTTTGTGTTTCATTGCTCTTTATCTTAGGTTTTCATTCACCAAGTTATGATTTCCTTAAATTTCCTTTCCTTTTTCATAGTATATTTTGTCATTAAAACCCCACGGTATTCTGCCTTTTTCGTGCAATAGTATCGTGAATTCTGATAATAAGCAGATACTGAAACAAAAATAAAAATAAAATATTGCGATTAAGTGTTGTGAACTCTCTTCGTGGAAAAAAACCAAGGTGTAAAATATGGATAGAGGATAAATTAAATAGCTACCGATAATTCTATTAGCCTATGAATATCTCTATCACATTTTCTCTCTGCCTACATATACCCAATCCTTTTGCAATTTCTAGAAATCAACGTGAAAACAAATATGCCTAATTAAAAGTGCAGTAAGGCTTCAGCATAAGATAATCTCCATAAGGTCCAAAAATCCTTTTAGTATATTTCTCCCAAGAGTCATTTGGATGCTTGGATTAAGAGGGATAAACGGAAAATGTAGTCATATTAATGACTTCAAGAAAAATAAGTACAGTAACACCGTAGCGGATAAATTACCACCATATGGAATTCCAATCACGTTTCTTTATATTATTTTAAGTCAGATTTATATTGAGTAAAAAATAAAGTAAAAAGTACCAAGATTTGGTATTTTCAAAAGTAGATGTAGGTTACCATTTGTACTTGATACCCCGTAATGTACCAAATTTGGTTAACATATACCATAAATGTAACCATGTAGGCCTAATCCTGGGTGCTCAATTCTCTTGAACTAAAGAGGCTAGTCCGTAGCATGGGTGGACATTCATCACAGGACAGGAGCTCTGCTCCAGTCCTGCAGAACTAACCGTACGGTCAGTTCTCTGCGTGTATGGCCGGCTTTAATCATCTCTTAAGTTTATATCTTAACCTCATAAGAGGAAATTTTCGACATTCAGGCTTTCGAACAACACTTCATTGATATACTGTACTACATACTCTACTTCTAGTCCTCAAACGTAAATATCAGACATCACCATGATGTTGAGTGACAGGTAAAATTTCTCAGTTTTATGAGTTTTCACAATGTTTTAAGAAAAGAATACCTCAAATGTAATTCTCTTTCGAAAACGATAAATTAGCGTTAGTTGTTTTATCATCAACCATAAATTTTAGGCAACCATATAGCGTAAAAAGAATGCTCCTGTTGTTTATAAATGTCTATTTCAAACGATATCTGGGATATTAATTTTTGAGTTGTGTGACTTATTTTCTGATAAGGATCCTTGAAATTATTCCCCCTATGCTCGAATTAAGTTTTTGAAATTATTATTTTTATAAAGACACTGCAATTTGATATTAAGAGAGGGTAAAGTCTTTTATTTAGTAATAATGGCAATATTGTTGAAAACTAATACTATAATATAAAAACAACTCATCTTAATCTGAATGGCTGATCCGTGTGGATTTTTGACGCTTATTTTCTCTCCTTGTAATTTGATTTTTTGTTATAGTAAAATCTTTATATGTTTGAGACACATTGCATAAGGGTCATGGGATGTTCATAAGATTGGAGAACGACCCGTCAACGTTAATAATGATGATGATATAATTAGTAATTAAAGACTGGTTAAAAAAAATTCCTCCAAGCACCAATAGTAAATGTGTGGACTTCTGTTTTTAGGAATTTTAAAGTTACTTTCACCTCCGAGCAAATTTCTGATGCTGGAAATCCAGTGGAAGGATTTTTTAACACTTTTTTTTTTCCTGGAATGATTGTCAAAACTCTCTGAGTGAAAATATAAAAATAGAATAAAATAAAAGCAAAAACATATATTAGAAAGCCCGAAGTTATCGTATTTGTACGATCCACATCGTACTTATGGCAGCACTGCTCTCTGGCTGAGCTCTGGACAACGAAATGTATACCTATTACATCAAGTTATGTCACCCTGAAAGTAACGTTGCCAAAAATAACTCTCTCGCTTTTTAAAGTATTTATAACTATGAATATTGTAGCCGCCAAACTCAGAGACGCATTAACCAAGGAATAACAAGATTAAATTGACATTTCTAATTATGAATTATAGATAAACTGAGATATGGCAACATTAACTGCAATATATTGAATGAGAAAAATAAATCTGTCTCCAGTTTGTATGTTACGGCGGAGCAAAAGAAGTCAAAAGGCAAAGATGCTGAAGGCTACGAAGGAAGGCACCCGACCGATTGTTGATCCATTTCCATGAACATCTGCCTCATACTTGGGAAAACTTGATCTAAGCTAGGTAACAGCTTCCCCTCACTCGTGGCTGTTTGCTACTCGTGAACCAGGAAACCAATGACAGACTTCTGATGTGGATAGAAGAAACCGAAGTAAATGTTGATGGGACCTCACTGGTTAATACCGCATTCCAAAAGCTAATGAGACGTTTGATGAATATGCAAAATATTATATTCTTCCCATGAAGAGCACCACAGAAACATTCATACGAGAACTGTCATAATTTTCCATGCATACCAGAAGACCATTCTGAAATCAGAATATGATTAGAACGAAGAAAGGCCACCAGGATGAGAGTTACACTAGAGACAAAACACCATCGATTCGGGAATTTTTCCTTCGTAACAGCACAAATAAATCAGAACTTTTCATTTTTTTGCTGATAACGTGGTTAGAGTGACCCAAATCAATACAATCCTTTTGATAAGAGAGGATCAAATTGCACAACAGAAGTGTAAAGGGATTTGCACCCTGTTCTCACGAAGAGGCAAACACGCAAATATTTCTACATTTTTGACATCCCACTGTGGTTATGTCATACCTTTGATGCTCTTTATCACTACAATGGGACTCGAGAAAATTTGGGCTTCATTAGGGAAAGGAGAGTACACTAGGTGGATACCTATATATGATCTTGCATCTACACTTGGACTAGAAAATCCAAAAGGATATTTTTCCTTTGCTTTCACTGGGTGTGATGCTTTATCCTGTTTCAATGGAAAAGAAAAAAAAAAAAAGACAACCTATCTTTAACGGAGCTTCAGCTACATTTTGAAAACCTCCCCACAACCAATCTGAAGTTGAAGAGTCTGATCTACAAGAACTGAGACAATATGTAGTTTTGATGTATGACATGTCTAGTAAGACTTAATCAGTTTAATCAGTAGACGAGGAAAGACTTGATCTCTTAGCCAAGAAGCATAGATCACATACCTTAGTGTCACCAACTAAAAATGCGCTAAGAGAGCTTATAAAAAGAGCAACGTATCAAGCATGTCAAATCTAAGGACAATGTGTTAAACGTAATCCAGAACTTTAATGAAAAAGAGAATATGACAATTGGAGAATCATGGAGACCACATTAGAACTAATTTCTAAATGTTACCGGGGTTTGAATATATGTGTATGCAAGACGGACTTTAGTGCAAGGCGCACAATTAAAACAAAACTGAATTGGACTGTACTGCATTCTGTAGCTGCAATTGTCCTGTATATTCACGATTCTAAAAAAACACATGTTCAACAATGATAAGAGAATACCTGCTAATATACCCATAATCATAATTCTAAAGGATATATACAGTTGGTATATATATATATATATATATATATATATATATATATATATATATATATATATATATATATATATATATATATATATATAAACAGTTGTCTATATATAATTATAGAAATAAATTTATATAGAGAAATGAGTAGAAATACCAAGATTATTTTACGTATTAGGCTTTGAGACCTTGGAAAAAAACTGACAAATTGTATTCCTAAATAGTAAGGACTGTTTCCATAAGTAAAGTAAGCAATTTTGTGGTAAAGAATCCACTTATTCATCCTATTAATGATATAATTTTGGTCTTTTATACATAAATATATTTGCAATTTATCACGATATTCATCTTATTATGGCTATCTTCCAAATTATTTACCTAAGGGAATTTCAAGGTGGCCAGCACTTTTTGCGTGAAGCCTACTCCAAATAAATAATTCTGTCAAATTTCAAGCTTGCATCCTCACATGCACGATTGTATGGCTTATGCTGAGTTAGCTTAGGCTGCTTCATGAACTCGACCCTAATGTTTGTTAGACACTTCTTTAACCTGACATGTCTTCTTGACCTATTAAGAGGCCCTTCATTCAAGTCTTGCATATTAATCTTCATTCTACTTTTCTTGAAGTTTTGTCACAAAGAGAGGTGACACGTAGACCTACCTATGCTGACCCTGAAAGAGAGGCCAGAACGATCCCGATGACCTAACGTCAAGGACACATTTTCTAGAGATCCACAGTGGCCTCGAATCTTGAGTTTTAGGCGGAGGAGAGAAGAAACAGGTCTTACCACTATGGCTGTTGGAGACTGACTGACGCCTATTTCCTATTTTTCTTTTGATGTAATTTGATTTTCGGTCAAATTAAGCAAAAGGTTTATAAGTTTGAGACACTTTGCAAGGCTCCTGTGATGTTCATTAAAAAAAGGTGATCATTTAATTATTAATAAATGACTGGGCAGATAATTCCCACCAATGACCTTTGATAAATATCCGGACTTCTATTAATCTAAATGATTTTGAAATCACTGTCATCTCTGAGGAAGTCTCTAAATTTTAGTCATCTTTGTTAATATTTTCCACGATATTTGATATATACGCTTCAAAAATACCATTATTTATTTGATGAAGCATAATAATAATAATTTTGGTAAAATCGTGGACTATTTAATCATAAACCGTCTTTTTTAGCAGTTTCCTTTACTTCGTAACGATTTCTTTAAAAGTAGATATATTTCTATCAGTATTAGAGATATTGCTTTTAATCGATAAGTTATTGATAAAATAATAAGATTCTTCATGACTTTGCTTCGTTTCAGTAAATCGAATACGGTAAACTTCATTAACAATGTATTTTTGTTCTAAAACTCCCCACAACACACACACACACACACACACACACATATATATATATATATATATATATATATATATATATATATATATATATATATATATATATATATATATATATATAGATATATATATATATATATATATATATATATATATATATATATATATAATGTGTGTATGTATTTGGGTTTCAAGAATTTCTGAAACGTATTTTATTTAAATCTCACCTCTTACTTAATCAAGCCGGGTAGCGATAGTATGCGCAGACTACAGTATGTCTGGCACTGGTCCAACGCGAGAATATCTTAGTTGGCTGGCGCGGTGTTACGATGAGACGTACAATGAATCACTATTTTCTTCTGGGTTTGGAGTAACATATAACAGGTCCCATGGTGTAATGGTTAGCACTCTGGACTTTGAATCCAGCGATCCGAGTTCGAGTCTCGGTGGGACCTCACTTTATAAAAGCCAATCATCATTGTAATTCGACACCCATCGATGAATGGAGTTCTTCGAGGTTGGAGTCTCGGCTGTGGAACACATTTAATCCCCTCTTAAGTTTAGATCTTAACTTCATAAGAGGAATTTTGCGACAATCAAGTTTTCGAGCATCATCTCTTTGATATACTGCATACTGTAATTCAAGTCCTCTAACGTTAATTATAAGACATCACTGTGATGTTGAGCAATTGGTCAAATTTCTAAGTTTTATGAGTTTTCACTATGTTTTAAGAATATAATACCTCAAATATGATTCCCCATCGAAAACGATAAATCAACGTTAGTTGTTTAATCATCAACCATGAATTTTGGACATCCATATAGCGTAAAAAGACTGTTCTTTATGAATGGCTGTTTCAAACGATATCTGGAATGTTAGTTTTCGAGTTATAGGATTCATTTTCTGACAATGATCCTTGAGTTACCCAACAAAGACCTAGAAGTATCTATGGATATTATTCCCCCTATGCACGAATCAGGTTTTTTAAATTCTTGTTTTTATAAAGACATTGCAATCTAATATTAAAGAAGGGTAAAATCTTTTATTTTGAAATAATGGCAAAATTGTTCAAAACAATTAACAAAATATGAAAACATCTCATATTAAGCTGAAATGCTGATTTATGGGGATTTCTGACGCCTATTTTCTTCCTTTGTAACTTGATTTTCGGTGAAAGGAGGTAATGTTTGAGGGTGACATACTCTATAGGGACGTCCCCTTGGTCGCAAAGCCATTCGGGGATTTCCGTTAAAGTGTCTTCAGAGTTAGCCGTGAGGAAATAGTCTGCTTTGCCGGTTCAGCGAGCCACGCCCTTGCTACAAAACTGAAGTTCGGCATGCTGACACTAGGCAGAAGCTTCTCTATTGGCAGAGGGCGGCAGTTTCACTGATGCAGCGTGGATAGAATCTGGTTCTTTGGGCGGCATCGTGAAATAGAGGTGAGGTGAGATGAGCGGGTAGGTGG
>NC_090732.1:111895686-111898186 GCF_036898095.1 Palaemon carinicauda
TCCTAAGATATCAACCTAATTAGTCCTAAGCACATAAATCATCTCCAAAGATACACAAGAAAAGAATATTAGATTTTCAAGACACTACAATACTGTATTTTAATTTTCTTAAATGATGAAGTGAATGTTTGATGATTTTATAAAAACACCATCTCGTTGTATGCTTTATTACATAATTGATATGCACAGAAATGCACTATATTCCTATACTCACATAATTTTATAAAACATGTATTAAGATTTGAAAGAAGGCTATGGAGAAATGATATATTATATCCATTAGATTGATATATTTGCTTTCTGGGTCCGATGATTAGAGGTAGATCGGCGTCTGTTTATTTTATTTTCAGCTAAAAGTAATTGGAAGACCATAAATCTAAATGAGATATCAACATTCACTGTAGGTAACCTTTCTTGCATTGACGAGGATGGAATCAGAGTTGTGGCAACGTACCTGTTAGGTTCTAACAAAGAGACGAGGTGAAGGCAACTGACTTTATTCAACAAGACAAAGATCTTATATACACATAGTTGAGTGCAAGAAAGACACAAAATTAAAACAGTAAGAGATAAGAGATAGCAAGCTTAAATATATGAAAGGGAGAGCGAGAGATACAAAAAAAAATAGTAATAACGCAACAGTGTATAAGTATGCACTTACAGGTGAGCTAGATTGATCTACGGCATTTTTCTCTTTTATTGTTGGGTGAACTTAGGAACAATAGTCTTGGATTGAAGATGGCCTAAGAAATCTGCAGCCTGACAATTGAACTACTTAGCTACAGCATCTACCATCCAACCCTTTGCCCAATGAGCTAGAGGTGCAGTATGTAAGTGTACTCAAGCAAACCAGGGTAATGTTTTTGTTTGGTCACACAAACTTGAAATCTCTGCTGTCCCTCACTGAGCAATTACTTATGATTCTTAGCTTTTTGACTTCAACTAGTTTTTTGACAAATGTTTTGAGTAATCAGTCAGGAAAGATTCCTGTAATTTTTTCATCACAGACATAAGAAGTGTAGTAGAGATAGATTCACAGCTTTTCTCTCTGTATCTGGAAAGAAGAACTGCGAATCAGTCTTTATTAAACTGTTTGTAGTGGGCAAGTATCACACCTTCATGTGGTACCCTTGTTATCCCTAGCAGAGATCAACTGCAACACTATGCAACATTGCAAAGCAATGCATTTTAAGGTGGTAGAAGATAAACCCTCGGCCCAGGAAATGTCATCACTTAGGACATTTACCTTAAATGTAGAAGGACTGACATCCATCAAAGCACAATTACTTGCAAGCCTGAGAGCAGATATCCTATGCCGGCAAGAAACCCACAAGGACTCCGCTCCAATAAACATCCCGGGATTGCACCTAATAATTTTACAATCCAAATATACAGATAGAGTCTATTTATGCTAGAGAAAAAAAGTAATTTATCATCCTTAGTGATGATCTCTCTCAAAGGTTAATTGAGATCCTACAATTCAAGATGAAACAGATCACCACCATATTTTTTTTATAAACCACCACCTGTTCCATTTGGTTTTCCCGTTAATAACTACATCGGCAATCAAGTCTGCCTGGTATTGGGTAACTTCAACAGCCACTGCACTGCTTGGGGATATGGTTAAACTAACACCGATGTCAATGCTGTTAGGAGGTGGGTAATAAACAAAGACGTCACCTGTGCATTCTCCATGACTCAAAAGATGAACCATCCTTCCAGAGCACTCGATGGCGCAAAAGTTATAATCATGATCTTGTATTTGTATCAGCCATACACCTAGACAACTTCTTTAAAAAGGCTGAATATCCCACCCTAAGGTCTTTACATCGACCTCTCTCCATCCTTGCCAAACCAGTTGTTGAATCATGTTAATTAACCACTTGAAAGCAATCTGATCAATAGTTTTAACTATTAAAAGTCAAGTTGGTAACATTTCAGCCCGAGCTTGACACCAAAGTAAAAAGCATAAGCCCAGAGTTTCTAGGATAATGTGTGGAAAGTAGACACACATAATATCCCACAGGGCTGCCGTAAGACCTGTATTTCATCTTTGACTGATGAAAACAAGGAACTATACTAAGAATATGAAGTAGCCTAAAGTGAAGATCCTTTCTCATAGGGTACCATCCAGCATGGCAAGGCTCTTCTAGCCTCAATAGATGTAGACAGAAAAGAATGCAGGAGGACAATGATAACTAACATCGATCTATCAAGAAACAAAAAGAATCTTCTGAAATGAACTGTTTCCTTAACACCAGCGCTGTTTTAAATTGAAAAGGTGAGAGATATACCGAAGGTACGTAGAAATGGCAAGAAACCAATTTTTTGAGGTAATTTAAGAATGAGTAATAAATGGATGATTATAGGTAGGTTACAATTATTTATGATTTGAGTAGTAGAAAAGACGAGGTGAAGGAGACCTAAAAAGGATCGGACTGATGATGTGATCAACATATTGGAAAGTAAACGTAACCGATCAAGGAATGACTCATTATGC
>NC_090732.1:111905686-111915686 GCF_036898095.1 Palaemon carinicauda
AAATTCGATTCTTTTTTTCTCAACATGTTATAGCAGTGTCGGTGTTGCCTGGATTCTTTATCCCTAATACTTTATTTTATGTTTTAATTACATTTTTATAGCAATGTGGAGACCATACTTTATCTCAATAATTTTGTTCTCAATATTGCATTTGTGCAATAAAAGGGAATGTGGTTTATTTTACTTCTTTTAGTAAGATTATTAACCCCCAAAGAGGATTTCTCACGGCTAATAGTTCTTATGAGAGGGACTTTTACTCTTAAAATTCTGTTTTGATAATGAAATTATAACAACAATTATATGATTTTTTTTTCATTATCATTATTATTATCAATAACTAGTGTACGCTACCCGTAAAAAAATGTCGATTAAATATTAGTAATATGCACACACACGCACAAGTAGGCTACATACACACGCACACATACTCGCCTCTACCCAGGGATGGAGTACTCCTCTGCTCCCTACCCGAGGGATGGGGAGAGCTCAGTATATACTACATATATACAGTATATAGACAGACACTTGCTTTTTATTATACAGGAGAACTAGTTCATCTCATTGTTTTACCACAACTGGCATAGACCATTATTCACCTGTATGATATAATCATTATCCTCTTATCAAACCCGAATGACATCTGCTCATATGGTTCCCATGGGAACCACAAACAGATGATGCAAAGACAACAATGATTTAGTATCAGCAAAACATTTACTACTATTATTGCAACCACTATCACTGGAATTCGGACTGCTATTTTTGTCATAAAGTGTGAATCCTTAATTTGTGTAAATTCCGGTATTATGACACATTTTGATTCTTAATCTGGAGTTTACAAACAGGATGTTGTTATCACCAAGTCCCACATATGATTAGTTCCTGGGACTATATGCCATGCGTGAATAGCGTCTCATGGCTGTCAACATTTGATTATAAGTCAATTCTATTGAGGTATTGATTTCCTGATCGGAACATCGACAGTGAAATGAAATTGTTCATGTTGCACTACCATTGTTATTGTATAATTTCATAAAACACAGACTATGCTATATGTGTCTCTTTATTTCTCAATCTAGCTTGGATAGTGGAATAACCGTAACAGGTGTTTTCACATAAAGGACATTACACCTGTTGAACATATGGCCTCCAATACTTCCTGCTCGGTTTTGTGTTAGGTTAACCCTATCGTGTGTGCTATTCACGATATATTCTACCGTTACAACTTGATCGTATTTGTAAACCTTAAAAAGATAGTGTTAAACTGGATCAAAATTTTATAAGAATTAAAAGATGCTTCGGATCGTATCGGAAACAAAACTTGATTCTTGTAGCTTTTTGTTCAAGTTTAAGACAACTTTTCTTTTGCACAGGCTCAAACCGGTTGACCATTAGAGTCTTGCCGTCCTGTATAAGCTTCATCAATATTTCATTGGGATGCCTGTTTCTATTTTCGGGTATTTTCACATTTCCTCTTATACTGTAGATATAATTCACTTATTCCAAATATTGCCCTATTGCACTTTCACTCAGCTTGCCCAAAACGTGCTAGGCGTCGATTTTATCGACACCTGAGGTCGGCTCATCAGCGAGCGAAAATACGTTCCGTCAGCGCATGACGTCACACCTCGTATCGTCTCCCTTGACAGCATTGACTGATAGGTATACGTAGTAACACGATGCAAGGATACCTTTCCAAAATAAAAATACTTCTTAATATTTTATTTTTTTTTTTTTTTAATAAAGTTAAGATTATCCTAATGGCAGACCATACATCAAAGTTTAATAATATTCTGATGCTTCTAAACATAGTCATAGGGTATAGATGTATCTAAAAAGGGAACTCAAATACTGTAATGTATTGACTGCCACTTATCCTTAACCAAAGAGGTATAGATTGACCTGGAGAAAGTTGACCTTTGTACTAAATACTACACAGCGAGTTAAGGATTAACATGGAGAAAGTTATTTTGGTACAATGAATTCTCATTTTAATCCTAACAGATTAACAGAACAAAGATGACAGTTTAATAGTGATGAAATTCAGATAAGTATGGGTGTGTTTCTCACGGAGCTAGGTGTACACTCTAGGAGGAAAAATTAAGTTGTTGTTTTCATGGTTTTTCTTACTGTACTCCTGCAAGTCCTTTGTTTCTTTTTACTTATGTCGATAATGTTGTTGAGGTGCCGCATTCTAAAAAAACACTGATATTTTGGCAAAAAAAATCCACAACCTCGTCAGGAACACCAGCGACAGCAGATTTCATTTTAGCAGCCATTGTTTTTATGCATTCTGTTCCTGGTCTAAGCCCATAGCCATGAATTGCTGTAAAAATATCTCTACAAATTGTTAGCTTAGAAAAAAAAATCGTCGGATGGTGCATAGAGTTTTCCTTCACTTATATAATGGACCCATGTCTCTGACGTCTTGCTATCGACAATATACCCTAAATTTGGATATTTAAAAAAAAAAAAGAATTTCACTACATATCCGCCGATATATCTTAAGGGCTCTTCCTCGATAACAGATCCTGTGGTGTCTGGATTTCTGACATTTGGCAAATTCTTTTTCCTCTGGGAACATTTCGTCATTCTTAAGATCCACATCAAATTCCAGGTCTCTAAAAATGATGTTTGTCATATATATTTTTAAGGCCAGTTCCCTGTCATTGAAAGATTTATCAGATCCATTTCCATCACATCCAGATGATACCATTTCATTGGATAACGGGTCAAGGTTTTCATTTCCTTATTCCCAGTTTGCCTTATCGCTAACAAGTTCAATATCCCTACCTAGCAAAAAGTTTTTCTATCTGTACTTAAAATTAACTGCATTGGGATGATCATGAGAACCCCTCATCTGCCTAATACATCCAAAAAAAATTTCAAGACAGTCTTGATTCAATCTCCTTGTCATAATAAAATAAATGTCATGACTCTGTTTTAACATGTTATATAGCCCAATCATTGAGTGACAAGTTAATATCACACCTTTTTGGAATTTGTATAGGCAATTAAATTTTGGATTTTTTACCCTCATTCCCAGTATAGTATCAATCATTCTCTTTAGAACACTTTTCTGGCTATCCAAATGTCTCCCAAAGGCATTGCGGGCTTTTATGTCTCCTAACATCATAGAGGAATTCATGACATCGAACCATTCATTCAATATATCTATAAAATCGGCAGTTTCCTTCCAATTGTTGCTCTCTAATAAGCCCCTTTCTCCTAAAAAATACAATGCCTTAGCACATGACTTTGAAAGTAGGTGTGCAACATTCTTTACACGCTGTCTTTGTAAGCCACTTACATTGATATGTGTTTTATTCATTTTATATGCTAAGGCATACTCTGATACGGTTTTCATTAGCATTTCACGGACACAGGCATCAGATACGCTATTTCCATTTTCCATAAGAAAACCATGATCCAGAAAATGATTTCTAATTAACTTTATCATATGAAGAGCATCAGCAAATATGAAGACATTCCTGTCAGCACATGGGTTTTTAAAAAAGATTTTTTTTCTGGGTTAAGGGGATCAATACCGAATTCTTTCCAAACCCTCAAGATCATGGACAATTGCCACAACAGTAAATCCAGCCTTATCAACATTTACAATTATATCAGTCAGTTTTTTATGCACATTAGAGTCATCATATTGGTAGTATATGGGTTGCTACTTGAACTTTATCATGAGGTTCATACAAAACGTCCATCCCTTTGTCATAACTCCACTTACTAGAAATATTCATTTCATCAAATGAGATAACGGCAAGTTTTTAAATTTCCGTCATTGTTTCTGATTTTGCCTTCATCAGTGACAGAACCGAATGCAAAATACCCGTCTCACATTTGAGATTTTGCGCTCGTTTATTCAGTGTACTTTTTGATGGCAGAGGAAATCCTCTTTTAGTACGAAAATATGAATAGCATTTGGTGCTCATGCTTCTGAGAGTGAAAGCTAACGATATGCCTTCATCGCTCCATTGACTGACAGACTTATTAGTTAAAAGAGATTTTATCTGTGTTGTACTTAGCACAGGTTGAAATAACTAGTTTATTTCAGTTAATGTGAACTTAGGTTCTGTCACTTCCGTTTCCAAACTAATCAGTTTCAGGAGTTCTTGATTGGTCTTTTCCAAATGTTCTATCTTTTTCTTCAGCTCTTCAACTTCCTCTGCTTGTGTAATTCTATTTTGTTCGGAACTTTCTTCAGGCTGTGGAATAATTTCTTGAACAGGGACTTCTGGACCTGGAAAATCTGAATGAGAATTCTCTATTTCACATAGCATTTCCTGGGCTGTCCTCTTCAGTCCTCACTTTTTGGCTCGTGCACATCTCTCCTCTTCCTTTTCAGATACACATTTACCTGAAAAGACAGTGTTGCATTTCAGATTTTATGAAATCGTAACAATTCATAATTTCGGCGTCAATGACCTTAGATGCCAGGACGCCAGAAAACCTCAAATCAATCAATTAAAGAACAAAGAACTTAATATTTTCTATATATTTAATTATCACTTAAAGACAACGGCAGAGGACTTTAATTTGATAGTCTAATGTAATTTACTTTTCGTAATCGACGTGTCACAGCCAGTAAAATATTTTAGGAAAATAGTCGAAGGGAAGAAATTTATCATGCAGGTTTCTGGCAAATTGCTCAACTTGTAACTTACCATTAGGTAAAAAAAAGGGATGGAATAGCCTCTTCCTACAGTGCACCTTTTTTTTTCTTTTTTTTTTTTCAATTGCCAGAAGTCGGTACTTCATATCATCAGCATAGTCTTCTGCTTTAAAATGGACTGAACAAATTAGAGCACCCTTCCAGTTAACATCGTCTGCGCGTCTGCAAGCGTGCATCCATTTCTTCTTCGTATTTCTTTCTTTTGGGAAAGTAAAATAACGAATGCCCATATTAATGGTCTTTTTGCTATCATTATGGCATCTAAATACATCACAAGTGGAAGGCATGGCTCCTGAAGTTAATGAACGTGATAGATATCAAATAAGACTACGTCTAGTAAGGTCAAACCTCAGCCACCGTCGCCGATAAATGTTAAAGGACGACACATTGTAAGCTGTCAAAGGACGACGTCGATATTAGCAATGCTTTATTTTTCAAATTTCGCTGGATTTTCTCTCCGGAGTCGGACCACCTGGGATCAACTCAGTGACGTAATACATTCTTTAACCAATCATCTTGCAGCTGGAGGAAAGAGTTACCAGATATTACATAGTTTTACATACAATAAAAGGGAAAATGTAACATCACTTCAGGCGGAAATATCGAGTATGTTCATGTGTTACCAGTCAGAGTCAATACAAGTATTAGACAAACATCATGCATGTAAAATATTTTAAAATAACTGATCTAACACGCCCTGCAATGGAGTAAATGTATAAAAATACTCCTATTTTAATTCAATGGAGAAAATCATCGAAATACCTCCAATGACGTCACGGCATTAGCTCTGCCCCCCACCGCCTGAGTTGAACAGACCCTATCTGTATTGACTCTTGTACCGGTAAAGTTGATATTATTTTGTGACAAAAAATGGCTGATTGAGAACGTCTTTTAAGATTTTTGGTGATCAATCTATTCTGAAGAAATATTTCAATTTATTCAATTCTACCGTTTCGAGTATTGTCCTATTATCTGGTCTTCATCTGCTGATTTTCATCTTAATTTGTTGGACAAAAAATTGTGGTCTATTAAATTTCTTCTAATATTTCTATTAATCTCTGCACCGTAGTTCGGTTAGTTATTTCAACATGTTGCATAAGATTTCTTATAATTCTGACCATCCTTTGCATTCGGATCTTCCCAGGCTGTAGCTCAGGCAGTGTTTCTATATCTTTTAAGCTTTGTGGACCCCTTTACATCCATTTATAATTTCACACTAGCTTGGTTAATGGAAGGTTTCCTTTTCACAGCAAAGAGTATTAATCAACAGATTGTTTTCATTGTGCAAACATGATGAAAAAAAAAGTCCGTGTATATTTACGAAATGGAAAATAGAGTAAACTTTGCTTCTCAGAAAACAGAATATTTAGGCTTTAAAAATTATAGCATGCTATTTAGTGACTGAAAAATTAAGTTACAAATAACTGTCGTTATTAAATTTTGTTTATGATCAATTAACCTTTTCTTTATCTGCAAATGGCGTTTGTTTCACTTAATGTGATACTAGTTGGTGGCTGCAAGCAATTTTGTTATCAATGCGTGGAGGTATTCTTTATAAACCCACGCATGTCATCTTCGATCCTTAATCTTGACATGAATTTGATTTTCAGTTATTGTCATGCCTAAAAATCTTGACTCACATAGGTAGGTGGTGGTGAAAGGTAGCAATATTTTCATAGCTGCTTCACAAGAAATTCGGAATTCATGAAAACATTGCACTCAGAAGGTTTTCAGTAGCACTGCCCTAAATCAAGTCTTCATGGTACCACCCGATGATAGGTCATTGAACACCTCTAGTCATTTTGACTGTGAGTCTTAGTTAGATCAGGGTAATAGCTATTGAATTCTTCCAACAACTTTTGACAGGTGTAATGGCACCTGTGCTTCTGGTTATACCTTGTATTGCTTTGTTTAGCTTATTTGCTTGGCTGAATATGTCTGCTAGCGAGCTCAGCTGAAAAAGCCATTTATCATCCTTGAAGAAATCTGCAAGCTCAGGCTTCCACTCAGAGAGGAATGTCCACAGGTCCTCCCTTAGGCTGAATAAAGGTTCTAATATTACCGTATTTCAATGAAGTTAAAGCGAAATTAACATGCACTTTAAAATTTGTCATATTTGCCTTATTTTATACTTTTTTAATAAGAGACCCAGACACACATACACAAATATAACACACACACACACACACACACACATATATATATATATATATATATATATATATATATATATATATATATATATATATATATATATATATATATATATATATATATATATATATATATATATATATATACAAAAGAATTAAGAAACAGTTGAAAAAATTTTCAAATTCATTCAAAACACTAAAAATCAGTTAAAATTTAAATGGAAATTAAAAGAGAAAAATTTATATATACACCAGACAAAGTAGTGGAACCAACCTCGCAGAAGCGTAATGAGAAACTGTATGCCAACAAGAGTTAAAAAACAAACCAAAGAAAACTATGACAAATATAATTGAATAGAAGAAGC
This sequence comes from Palaemon carinicauda, assembly GCF_036898095.1. Classification (NCBI taxonomy): domain Eukaryota; kingdom Metazoa; phylum Arthropoda; class Malacostraca; order Decapoda; family Palaemonidae; genus Palaemon; species Palaemon carinicauda. The sequence continues at coordinate 111,912,892 of NC_090732.1, forward strand.
TTGGGTATTTAACGACGGAACTAGTCGTTTGATCAATATGGATTCAAGAAGAGGTAAGTCATGGCTATTTGACACTTGACCAATGATGGTAAAATCTTTGTTTTCAATATTTTGTTTGCACATTTTAGCATGAATCCGAATATTAGAATGTTCAGGGTTGGATATTCTGCAACCAGTTCGATAGCTAACACCTCTATGGGAATCAATTCTGACCTTTAACAGCCTCTTGGTAGATCCTACGTAGGTCCCAGAGTTACACTTTGGGCAATTATATTTATATATAACACCAGAAGACATATAAGGACTCAATCGATCTTTGAGGTGGAAAAGCGAGCCAATAGTGAGAGGGTTCTTAGGGATGAGTATAACTTCCTTGACTTTGCTAACTCACAACATGAAAACATAACATTCACCGTAGAAAAGGAGGAAGGTAACAAACTCCCATTTTTAGATGTGTGGGTCTCTAGAAATACAGAAGGTTTCAGTACTATGATTTTTAGTAAAAAGACTTTTACAGGATTAGGTTCGAACTTTTATAGCTCTTGTTTTTATAATTTTAAAACTAATTCTATTTTTACTCTTCTCCACAGAGCATTCCTTCTGACCTCTAGTTGGGAATCTTTTCATACTGAAATTATCTATCTATGTGAATATTTTAAGAAAAACTACTTTCCCACCAAAATATTTTTTTAAACTTCTTAACAGATTATTGAATGACAAGTTGGCTCAGACTCCAAAAAAAAAAAAAACTTACCGTTCCTAAACTAAAACACTATGCGAGTTTTCCTTTTCTCCATGAAGATTTCCTTAAGAAAAGGTTTACAGAAATTATCCAACAACACTTCCCAGCTGTGGAAGTTAAACTTATCCCTAAGAACCTTCTTAATATTGGCTCGCTTTTTTACTTCAAAGATCGATTGAGTCCTTATATGTCTTCTGGTGTTGTATATAAATACAATTGCCCAAAGTGTAATTCTGGGACCTACTTAGGATCTACCAAGAGGCTGTTAAAGGTCAGAATTGATTCCCATAGAGGTGTTAGCTATCGAACTGGTTGCAGAATACCCAACCCTGAACATTATAATATTTGGATTCATGCTAAAATGTGCAAACAAAATATTGAAAACAAAGATTTTACCATCATTGGTCAAGTGTCAAAAAGCCATGACTTACCTTTTCTTGAATACATATTGATCAAACGACTAGTTCCGTCATTAAATACCCAGCAAATAGATTAAAAAAAAAAAAAAAAAAAAAAACTGACATAAGGTACTAAAATTGATAAGTTACTATATTACTTTTTATTTGTATAATGTTTAGTGTTTGCTGCAGTAATATGGAATTTGAAATGGAAGTGGTTGTTCTCTGTACATTAAATAATAGTTCTCCTTTTATGTGAAAAGGGGCTGTAAAATGTATTATTATGTAAAAAAGAAAAAAATGTTTTGTTTATTTTGAACATGTTAAATCAGTTTAAAGTGTAATTGTAGCGTTCAAATTTATTATAACAGGGATGTATTTGGTTTAGTCTATCTCTACTGAAACTGAGGACTTTACTAGAAAGTTTTGTTGTATGAAAATTATAACTAGGATTAAGTATTATGTAATTTTAAAACTGTGAAATAGTCTTGTAAGGTTTGTGTAAACTCACTTATGTAATTTCGAAATTGTTTTGTAGAAAGTGTTTTCCTTTGTAAAAAAGCGAGTTGTAATTTCATGGTTTTTGTACTTAGTTTTTGTTCACGTAAATTAAGGATAGAGTGGGCTGTCTAGCAAGACTAACGGATTCGTTTGACGCCTTTTTTATGTCAATAAACTGTTAAAATTAAATCAAAATATCTTTTGATTCATATATCTATTTTAGTCTATTTCTACTGAAACTTGGGGACTTTGCTGTATTGTTTGTTGTATGAAAATTATAACGATGATTAAGTATTATGTAATTTCAGTCCGGTGAAATAATCATATAAGGTTTGTGTTAATTTACTTTGGGTAAATTTGAAATTATTCATGTAGAAGGTGTTTTCATTTGTAAAAACTATTTGTAACTAAATGTATTTTTTAGTTTATGTAAATTATTACTGTGTTTTACTTTTGTACTTAGCTTTTGTTCATTTATGTAAATTAAAGAGTGGGCTGTCTAGCAAGACTAACAGCTACTTTTGACACCTTTTTTGTCAATAAATTGTAAAATAGATAAATAGAATAAGCTTCTTCTACTCAATTATATTTGTCATAGTTTTCTTTGGTTTGTTTTTTAACTCTTGTTGGCATACAGTTTCTCACTACGCTTCTGCGAGGTTAGTTCAACTACTTTGTCTGATGTATATATAAATTTTTCTCTTTTAATTTCCATTTAAATTTTAACTGATTTTTAGTGCTTTATATATATATATATATATATATATATATATATATATATATATATATATATATATATATATATATATATATATATATATATATATACATACATCATAGTTTGCTACAACGACCATTGTATAACGAAACTGAAAATGTGCTGGAATTCCAGTGGAAGGATTTTATTTAAAAATATTTTGTTTTCTAAGAATGATTGTCTAAAGTCTCTGAGTGAAATGATAAAAACAAAATAAAACAAATTATGTATAGGAAAGCCAGAAAGGTATCGCATTTTCCCGATCCAGATCGTACATATGGCACCATTGCCCTATGGCCAAAAAATATGACTTCCTCATATGTTAAAGTATTTAGTCATAGAAATATATTAATATATTAACAAAAAATCGATAAACTCTGAGAGATTCAACTAGTCA
>NC_090732.1:111933186-111938186 GCF_036898095.1 Palaemon carinicauda
TTTCATTAATTTTTTCGTTTCCTTTTTGTCTCTTCATTATAAAGTTATAGAAATAGTTTGAAATAAGATATCATTTTTTTTTCACATTAAAACAGCAAGTATAAAAATTTATTAGGTTTATTTTTCTTTCCTTTTCATTAATTTTTTCGTTTCCTTTTTGTTTCTCTTCATTATAAAGTTGTAGAAATAGTTTGAAATAAGATATCATTTTTTTCACATTAAAACAGCAAATATAAAAATTTATTAGGTTTATTTTTCTTTCCTTTTCATTAATTTTTTCGTTTCCTTTTTGTTTCTCTTCATTATAAAGTTATAGAAATAGTTTGAAATAAGATATCATTTTTTTTCACATTAAAACAGCAAATATAAAAATTTATTAGGTTTATTTTTCTTTCCTTTTCATTAATTTTTTCGTTTCCTTTTTGTTTCTCTTCATTATAAAGTTATAGAAATAGTTTGAAATAAGATATCATTTTTTTTTTCACATTAAACAGCAAATATAAAAATTTATTAGGTTTATTTTTCTTTCCTTTTCATTAATTTTTTCGTTTCCTTTTTGTTTCTCTTCATTATAAAGTTCACGCCACTTCCCGCATCGTTCACTCCAGTTCACGCCAGTTCCCGCACTGTTCACTCCAGTTCACTCCAGTTCGCGCATCGTTCACGACTATTTTTGGCGTGCCAATGCGTGCCACGAACTTTAAACATTTCAAAGTTCTGGCCACGTATGCCACGCATGCCACGCATGCCACGCATGCCACGCATGCCACGCATCGTTCCCGCACTGTTCACGACAATTTCACGACTCGTTCACGCGAGTTCGCGCATCAATGCGTACCACGAATGCGTGCAAGTGTCTGGTACCCTTAAGATATTAGGAGAGAAGCATAGATCCTTAAAATAAATACCATAAAGTTAGGTTTTAAGATTTTTGGGTTTCATCAAGTTTACACAAGATATTAGGAGAGAAGCACTAATACTTGTGAATAAATACCATAAAGTTAGGTTTTAAGATTTTAGGTTTCATCAAGTTTACAAAAGATATCGGATGTAGCGAACTTGCTCATTCAAAATAAATAAGTATACTAACGGAAGACAACCTTTTCTACATTGCTTGAAAATAATTATCTATTTTACAGAGCCCAGAATCTTCAGCAAACCTGAAGTGCTACATATCATCTCGAGGATCACCTTACTTAATTCTCCGACCCATCAAGGTCGAGCAAGTGAGCCAGGATCCGGAGATGTATCTCTTCTACGATGTGATCTCGGATAAAGAGGGCAAAGCCATCAAAGATGCTGCAAGATCCGAGGTATGTTTTAAGATAGTGCATTTGCACACCTGCATTTATATATACATATACATTAATTATGAATAAATAAATATATATATATATATATATATATATATATATATATATATATATATATATATATATATATATATATATATATATATATATATATATATATATGTGTGTGTGTGTGTGTGTGTGTATACAGTATATCTATATATATATATATATATATATATATATATATATATATATATATATATATATATATATATATATATATATATATATATATATATAATATATATATATATATATATATATATATATATATATATGTATATGTATATATATATATATATATATATATATATATATATTATATATACATTTATATATATATATATATATATATATATATATATATATATATATATATATATATATATATGTGTGTGTGTGTGTGTGTGTGTGTAGGTAGATGGATATAGATATACATAATTATATGAAATTACACATATATACATGTACGTACATATATACAAGATAAATATACATATAAATGCATAAACACACACACAAACACACACACACACACACATATATATATATATATATATATATATATATATATATATATATATATATATATATATATATATATATATACAGTATATATATACATATATATATGTATATATATATATATATATATATATATATATATATATATATATATATATATGTGTGTGTGTGTGTGTGTGTGTGTGTGTCTAAAAATAGATGCATAGGTATTTATTTTCATATGAATCAAAACCCTGATAACATTCGCCCTATCAAGGGGTCACAGATCCAGAGGAAAATTCTCTTTATTTTAAATACCTCTGCACGAACTAGAACTAAAAGTAGATAGTGAGACTTAGTACATTCAACCATAAAGAATGGAGTACTTCTTACACCGTACCTTTAGTCAGTGCTATGGTTCGAGTCCAAAACAGTGGAACACCATGGTACAGAAGCTATGGCACTACCCAAGAATAGAGAACAATGGTTTGATTTTGGGGTGTCCTTTTCATAGAAGAGCAAGAAGAAAATAGCAACTGAACAATTACGTGCAATAATTAACACCTTGAGGGAAGAATGGCTGTAATCTCAGTGTTGTCAGGTATATAGTTCACTGCTGTACAAAGGCCTCAGACATGCACTTCCACTTTATGTTCTTTCTATGCCTTTCCATACTTCCAAACTTTCTTAGTTCGTCAATCCATCATCTTTTCTTTCTTCCCCGATTTCTTTTGCAATCTTTAAGAACCCATTCCGTTATTCATAATGTCCATCTGTTATCTGTCATTCTCATTACATTTTCTGACCCTGTCTATTTATTTTCCTTACATGTTGTTAGTTTACCTTTTACTTTAGTTTGCTCTCGTATCCATTTACATATAATATATTCTCAAACTCATGATGTAAACTACTGACGGTGCAATAGGCGAGCCATGATATGGCGGGGATTAATGTAATTGTAAAGGGCAATGGTTTAAAAGTCACTCTTGAATGGCAGAGGCAAGGGGCAGTGACATTGCCCGAGCAAGACAATGCCCTAAACACTGATAATAAATGCATAGGATTAGGCCCCAAGCGCCCTCTCCATTAAGCAAGGACCAGGGATAGCCAGGCAATAGCACCTGATGATTCAGCAGGTAGACCTATAGGCTCCCCTTAGCACCCTAGCTCACAAGGATGGTGAGGTTATAGATACTACTAGAAATTTAGAGCCTGGGAAGATCTTGAGCTCTCATCCAGCAGATCGCCAGGCAGGGACTGTTCAAATAGGCTGCCAGGCTAGTAGTGTCACAAAAGTTGTTGCACGGAAGGTTGCGAGAAATATATTAAACATAATGAATAGAAGTGTCTATGGAAGCCATAGCAGCTCTCCATTATGGAATTGAAGTGGGAATCTTAAACAAAGAAAGACAATGTTGAAGATTTTATAGATGAAAAGAGGGGGGAATATGACTACAGATAAAAGTAGTAAAAAGGTAAAGTGGAGAATATGAAACACAGATTTCAGATGGTTTGAAACTACAAAAAAGATTTATAATCATTATTATTGTTGGTATTATAAATCTGGCTGCAAACCCAGCAGAATGCTGAGGGTAAAGTGCAGAAAGCAACCTGGTATGGAAAATAAACAAAATTAAGGAATAAAGGACCGTAGACTTATGAAGTTGAGAGGAAAGATATTTTTTAGCGTTAACTAGGTGAATGTAAGAGGTATTAGAACACCTGAGCCATAAAATCTTAGTAAAGAGAAAGTGTGTAAAAGATGGGTGTGAATAATTTTAGGTGTGTGGACATATAAAGCTGCTTCTTTTTTTGCCCATATATTTATCTTTGAATCAGCATTTAGAGATTCGTGTTATTGACTATGGCATTTCTTTTTTTAAAAGGCCTTTGCTATTTCGGAAAATTGCTTATAATTAGGAAAAATATCAAAACTCAGTTATCTAGCCATGGAAAGTTTAAAAATGCACATTACTTTTGACATTTTACAGTTAGCAAGGTCACTGGTGCTGACGCATTCAAGTGCAGTAGAGGTTCGCGTCTCACAAACGGCCTGGTTACGAAATGCATCTCACCCTTACTTCCCAACGATCGCCAAGCGCATCTCTGCTGTCACAGGACTGCATGTCTATGAGGATGCCGGTAGCTTCCATGCCGGGGAACCTCTCCAGGTGAGGAACTGCAGAGATTTTACAACCCTATTTTTAAAAGTTTCTATCCAAAATTCATATTAATTTTCATCTTTCTGTTATGCGTCAAAATAAGTTTGCTTACTTATTTGACTTGATGTGCTAAGAGCATTGCAAACTTTTTAGTAAAGCATAGGAACTTCATTCCTATGTTCACTTACCTTCTTTCAAATGATAATAGGGACAGCATGATAATAGGAAGACATTCCCCATCCTGTCCACCAAAAACGTAAAGCAACTTCATGTGGTGTCACATTCTTGTTTCCATTCCTTTTGTATATCAAGGGATGACAAAAATGGTAAATTTAAACACCTGTAGACTTTTTCATTATAGGGCTAATAGTTTTTATACTAGGATGGGCTAAATAAGACATCCTAATCAGGGGAATGGAGTTTTGGTGAGAAAAAAAAAAAAAGAAAAAAAAAACGTAGCCTATTCGTGAGGCGAGTGTTAAGTAATGTGCTCTGCCGGGCATTCGTTTCGAAACACACCTGTCATATACGAGATAATTTTTTGAATATTACTTCAGGATTACTATAAAGTATATTTTGTTCTCTTCCCCAGGTACTGAGCTATGGTATCGGTGGTCATTACTCCTATCATACTGATCCTTTATGGAAATATGATCATCCTGAAAATGTAAGTTGAAACGTTTTGGACATTTTTATTAACAAGGTTTTTATTATTTTCATTATTATAACTCACCAATCTACAACCCTAGTTGGAAAACACAAGGTGTTACAATTCCGAAGTCTCTAACAGTGTTGAAAGGCAATACAGACAAAACAAAACAAAATCTGTATATGTGACATTTAAAAGAATATTTCAAAGTCTATAATAATGTTAAAATAGATCACATATATATAAAGTATGAAACAAGACTTTTGTCAGCTGGTTCAACAGAAGACCAAAAGGTTTGATTTACTAAAGCTCCACCGATTAAACCTCCAG
>NC_090732.1:111945686-111950686 GCF_036898095.1 Palaemon carinicauda
CTATCGTTGGGTCAAAGTACACCGACAGGTAATCCAGGTGGCCAGGTGGATAATGACAGAGCTAGACTTACTAGCTCATCCTTGCAATAGAAGATGCCCGCACTGACCCCAGGTGTCTCTATTGTTAGAGCTAGATCTAAAGAGGGTTGCAACACACATATGAGGGATGTTGAACCCTGCTGTATAGCACAGACGGGTCCTCCAGAACCCCAGGCTTCTCAAAATCAAATCTCTGCAAGAGAAATAGGTTAAAGCTGGATTTAGGTCTTAGTAATGTCTCATTACTAGGATAGCGTAGAAAACGTATCCCTCAATAATTGACATAATGAGAGCACCTGCACTAATCTTTAAGATTAGACTCCCATGATGTCATCCTCAGGTAGCAGGAGACAAGCATGCCCAAGTTCTGAGGAAGAGGACTGTTTAACCACAGGATCCAGTTCCAGGGTAGGTAAGACTGTGTGAAGGACTATTCCCCAGAGGGGAATGGATACCAAAGTAAGCCGAAGAGCTTCTTCGGCAGAGGCAGGAGAAAAAGGTGTGGTCTGCTAAAGATAGCTATGGCTGGAGAGACTGATTCTCTAGGAACTCCAATACAGAGTATGTCTTTCAGGACCTACCAGCATGGGATACAACTTGACTTCAGACCACCCCAGAGTGTCCCACAGAAGGGACCATAAGGGTGGATGAAATGTTCCACTCTTCCTGGACAAAACATGTACTCAACCCCTATAGGGACTGCTACTGGCTGCTGGTATTTCAGATCTGCCATACTGGGCTTGCACTGCTGATCGATTCCTAGGAAACAATCACTGGGTGGGCTGTGACACTCATTTCTAGAGAAGGAAGAAGGTGGCTTAAAGGACAGCATATACCTTTCCTTCTCCTCACCTAGAATACTGGTAATCTGTGGTTGAGAGACCCCTCGCCTATAACCAGTGCCACAGTACTAACTGTCAACAAAGGTTCACTTTCTGCCTAATGAAACCAAAAGGAATCACTCAGCTGTTAAACTCCATAACAACTTCCTGACAGAGGAAAGTTGCTAACTAAAGGTAAAGATACTTCTATTCCCGGAAGGAATAAGAAAGATGTATGTAAAGTCTTATTTTCACCTGGCCTATTAAAGTCAGTGAAAGATCCAATATTTAAAGTAATTAGAGAGGGAAAACTTTCTAGTCTAGCCGAAATAATTATGAGAATAGCAAATACAAGCATTGATGAATGTAAGTTTCCTAAATCTGAGAAAATGGCTATAGTCACACCAATTCTGAAAAATGCTCTGGATTACCAGGAATTAAGCTCATGTAGACCTATTTCGAAAATATCCTTTGTTTCAAAAGTGCTAGAATACGTAATTCTTGAACAACTAGTCAGTCAGTTAGAAGTAATAGAAGCTTTGCCTGACAGACAACCAATCTGCTTACAGAAAACTATACTCTAGAGAGACAGCCATCTGCTCTGTTGTAAATGATATGCCAGAAATGATGGATGAAAATAAATGTGTTACCTTCATATTGCTCGATCTTAGTGCTGCTGTTGATACAGTTGTGCATGAACCGCTACTAAATGATCTGCGGTTCATCGGCGTTGAGGATCAAGCTTTCAAATACCCGAAAGACTACTTTGTTGGTAGAAATTATTGTGTACAAATTGGAAACCCTTATTCACCATATGAACCTTTAAAGAGAGGGGTACCCCAGGGGAGTGTAGTTGGTCCAATCTTATCCTACATCTATACTATTGGTCTATCAAATATACTACAAAGGCATGGTGCGAAGTTCAAACTATTTGCGGATGACACAATTTTACTTCTCCATAAATGATATAGACGACACTACTGAAACACTAAACCGAATCCTTGATAGTGTTAGAGAATGAATGACAATTAAACAAATAAGATTAAATCAGAACAAAACTGAGTTGATGGTGTTGAGAAACAGAAACACTGTGAGAAGCTTGAGGGATATTTAAATATACATAAATAATGACTCAGTGCCACTATCTAGTAAAGTTCGTGATCTAGACGTATTTCCTGGCTGCAACTTGTCTCTCAATGCCCAAATAAATAATGTAGAAAAACTGCTGGTTATCATCTAAGAAATATTGCTTTTATAAAAGGAGTATCTGGATGAATCTTCCCTAAAGAAACATGTGATAAACTGTGTGATTACCAGAATTGACTTCTGTAACTCCATCTACTACAATCTACCAAAAGTACAACTTAAAAAATTACAAAACATAATAAACAGAGGAGCAAGACTGATAAAGGGTATCCTACCTAGAGAAAGCATCCCTCCTGTACTAATTGATCTACATTGGCTGCCGAATAAAGTGAAAATTGAATTTTAAATATGCCCAATAACCCACTAATTTATCAGAACAGGTCGTCTAAAATATCAAAGCTAATTGCTACATAGTGTGTAACCAACAAATCGTTCTGACACGAGAATAGTTACAGATGGTTTCAGACTATCAGAACCCAGATATATATATATATACAGTATGTCTACTTTAGGCTCTAGAGCCTTTAAATATGCAGCCAAGAGACTATAGGCTCCCATGAGACATCCGAATAATTGAAGATATTAAGACTCTCAGAAGGAAAATGAAGACCTTATTTTGCGAGTGTTTTGACAGTGAGCATCTAACATCAAGCCAATAATACGCATCATCAAATGTTAAATGCTCCCGAATGAGCATCATAAAAGAACTGTGGAGGTCCTGTAGAGAGTAGGGTTCCCCTTCTGTACAGGACCAAATAAGCAGCCCTCAAAGTAAAGTAAAGTGAGGCTCTTCCACCTGCATCCAAGGAGAAAACTGTTGTATCAGGATGACTATTATTCAGCCAACACGGGATGTACCAGTCAAAAGATAACTAATGATCACTCTGTTAGATTGAAGCAGCTCCTATGCTACGATAGGAATGATGAATATCATAGAAATGCTTACCATCACCTGGCCTACGAACTCACCTGACTGATTCCTATAGTACCAAAGGAGCAAAGTTCATGCTAAATGTCTCAAGAAGTTTTTGTGAAAGGAGTTCTGTAAAAATACTACTACTTCATACTCCTAAAAAGAAGTTTTTGAAGGAAAGAAAGTAAAGGAAGGAGCTGGGAAAGGATGAAGAGATAGTAAAATCACTCTTTTATACATTCCGTCCTTCCTACCATGAGTGACTCAGAGGTTCCAACTGATCAGGAACCGATGAGTTATCTCTCTGAATTTCCTGATATGAGTACAAGAAAACTCCAAAATGAACAGCATACTGAGGTATTCATGATTTGCTTTGAGAGAGTGATGAGACTTCCCATCATATAAAGATTCAAGAGGAGATTCAATTTGTCTTAAACTCCAAAGAGGTATTCTAGGCAGCCCAAGCTTGAAAACTTAGATGGACACACGTGTGAACACCTGAGAAACGAGAGGTGCTTTGCAATAACTTGAAGGTCTGCCTGCGCTACAAGTCTTTTGATCCACCAAGAACATGAAGTATGAATCTAAAGTTCCAAATGAACGCTGCCTAAAATGTACCATTTCAACAAAGAGAAGAATACACTTATACTCTGTCACTGCAGCAACTCATAAAGAGCCAATGGGAGAGGACTAGAAAAGATCATACAAGAATTCTAGTGCAAAAACAGAATCGTTACATCTTGGTCAAATGTCCAGAGATGGAACAGGGATGGCACACGTATATTCAATCCAGTTAGGAGATCGAGATGTGAAGATACATGCTAGGAACTTCTAATGTCAGTAGGAGACATCTATCAGTCTGTCTTTCTCCTAACCCCATTCTTGGACAAAGCCTGAAAGGAGGTAAGGAAGCATAGAGAGTTCACCTCATTTCAGAGAAAGGAGTTGTTAGAGGATATTGCCAAAAATTGGAGATGGTCCAATCATTTCAGGCGTCATGGTCTACCATTGAACCATTGAGCAACTGACATCTCTAAGCAAGAATTGGATGAAGATGGGGAGTAAGAAGAACCGGAGGAGGAAGGAGCACATATGCTTTTTTCTTGCTAACCCTTTTCAAAAACGAATCTTTTCATTCAATGACTTTCCTAAAGGGGAAGAAACCACAGAGGCTTCTCAACAGGGACTGGATTCCTCCAACATTGTGGATTAACCCCATGAGGAGCAGATGATCTGGTGCACATATGACCAGTCATACAGTGTGTGTCTTCCTCCAAAGGGGAATGATTTGATCCTTACCATCTATCATCTATGGAATTGGTGTCTAGTTCAGGGAACAGTCCAAGCCAATTTTTTCTGTCACAGGACAGTTTGCAGAGGTTAAGAAGGCTAGCAGATCTTGTTCTCATTAGTGCCAGAATTTGTAGCAATGACTCAAAACCCATTGATCATTTACTCCAGGTTTGATTTTTTTTTCAGTTACATTGCTGAAGGATGCAACTGATAATATTGATGACCTGGTTCTATGTCCTGGGAGGAGCAGTAAGTCTCTACTTAAAACGTACATAATCATGTAAGCAATAGCTGCAGAACTTTATTGTGAGTATGGGGAGGATGAAGATCTCCAAGATCTCCTTCTGGCTTCGTGAAACGATCGGCAGAGCTTATAGGGAGCCATGGGACACACCATGAACTTCAACCCCTCCCAGAGCTTATGAAGATCGGTACCCCTTTGGCAATCAAGGTGAACCACTCAATTACCCAGGTGTTGAAGGCAGACACCTGAAATAGACAGACCACCTTCGTGGCACACTATCTTCAGGATTGCACTAACAAGTCTTTGGACACTTTTTCCACAGGACCCGTGGTAGTTACCCCGCAAGTGGAAAGCGTCATTCCTGAAAAGAAAAAGAAGCATCATGTCTAAGATAGCAGTTGCAACATATGTCTAAGATATAATAGTGAGACTGTCTTGCCTTCTTTTCTCCTTTATTTTCCCCTCCCCTGGAGTCAGCCGCTGTGACGCTATGGCATTGGACTAGACACAGATGCAGGTGAACACATCTACTGATATAGCAAAA
>NC_090732.1:111955686-111960686 GCF_036898095.1 Palaemon carinicauda
TTAGTGTCTCCCTTCACCACAGAGCCACCTAGCGGATTAGTTCCACCGGTACCCCCCGTTGCTTTATTTCTTTTAATTCTTATTGTCAGATTCCTTATTTCACTGAGTAAGCCCTTTTGCTTCTATGGAATGCTTCAAGAGCATTATGTGCTGATACTTTATAATGGTCAGTGCTGCAGCTGCTTTTCTTTTACAAAACATTGTACAGTTCACTTCTTGTGATACAAAAGGGGGCCAATCCTCCCAATTTGTTTAAATAAATTCAAGAGACTCGCGAACCTTGTCACACGTACCCCCTAAGCCCTAAGGAGTTGCCAGTTTATTTTTTCACACACATACACATATATATGATAATCTTATCTTACTTCATGAAAATGGTATTAAAACTAATATAACTTAGAAATAACAAAGCTGAATCTTCTGATAACTTAATTCAATAGAAAAAAATAAAACAAACATTAAAGACATGTCACTGAACTTTAGAAATTGATATCAGCGTTCCATCTTCAAAGCAAAACCCCTTAGTTATAAAATGATTTATTATTAATTTTATCATGTTTGGGGCATCTGTAAATAAGAATATTTTCCTATTGTGACACGGATTTTTTTTATTGAAACGCTTACAGTTTATTGGGGCTATCTAAAGTGCTTCCACGTTGGTTTTCCCCTGATCATGCACGATTACAATCGCAGGATACCCGGCATTCTCTACTTCATAAATTATCCCCATTATTATTTCCTATTCGTAAGATTTATCAAAATCATAAACGATGGGTTGTCTCCATTTACCAAATAAACTTATAATCAATATTACCTGATTATTACCATGAGGTTTATATTGTATGTCCGTTCCCTTATCATAACTTACTGTTTTGTGATGTTCATTTCATCAAATGACATTACTGTAAGCCTCTCTTTACAGTTAAAGTTTCTGCTTAAGTTTCCATCAATGACAAAACAGACCATAATATACCCGGTACGCCAAGAGGATGATCTGAATAGACGAGCGCATTGTTAGTATTGACCTTACCAACATGATGGTAGGCAATTCTCCATTTCTTCCTATAGTCATCGTATCTTAGAAAATCTAAAAAATCGAATTTTTGAACCATTTTATTCTATTATTAAAACATCCGTAGACTGCATAATTATTAAGTGTAATTCCCACAAAGCTCTTTCCCTGTGTGTTCTCGGACGTTCGTCAGATGCTATGATTTACAACTGACTGAAATTCCATAATAAGGGAAGGTATTTTGAAGGAAAAAGTATAGTAAGTTAATCTGCTTATGGCATGTACACTGAGGTCAAATAAAGGAATCTCAAATGCAAAGACCAATTGTTAGTACTAACAAATGATCTACAACCAGGGGTGGGGAGCCATTTTTTGGATGAAAGCCATCTTGCAATTCCTCAATGCTCGTTAAGGCCGCATAGGATTTTGTTGGTTATTTTATCCTCCAAGTAATTTATTATCAATTTAGAGAAAAAGTGACAGGTTTATAAAAATCTAAAGCATTACAATTTCAAATATTTGAATTCAGTACTTTTTATACAAGTAATCAGTAAATTAATTATATTGAAAACTAGATCTTAAAATATTTCATTCAAGTTTGGGTAGTTTTCAAACTACCGTAAGTAAATGAATAATATCGAAAGCATGTCATTTTCAAATTACTTTAGTTAAGCAAGTAGGTTCTTTGTATTGAAGTGATAAATGAAATAATATTAATCTTTTGGAAAAGATAGCTTATAAATATCAACAATATAACCTTTTCAAATATTTCATATTGGCAAGTAGGTACTTTTTAAACAATCACATCTCATGAAAATGTAACATACCAATTAAAAATTGTATCTGTTTAAACACACCTAGCTGTTTTCATTGAAAAAATAAATTATTTGCTTTCTTAAGAAGTTCAATAAATCCCTAGTTTTTAACCATCATAGCTGGAACACCATCAATGCATAACTTATTATAATAAGGAAGTAAAATTTAGTCCTCCTTTGTAACATTGCTTATTGAAGTTGTTAAAATGTCTGTTACTCTTTTCCTTACGTTAAGGTTACCTAAGGGAAGCTGTTTTTCATACAATCAAAACTCATCAGTGAAAGCACAAATAAAATATTTTTATGCCAAAAATCTAGAACCTGTTGAATCATCTAAAACTAACATAGATCAGAGTGAGGAGATGGACAAAACAGGAACTCTCTTGTCCATTGTACCAACCGTGTTTCACACAATTGTACATAATTCCTTTTGTATATATTATGGTTGTATCTTCGCTCTTCCCTCGCACTAAAACGAACATGAAAATTAAAGTCTGGTTTTTCCTCTGTGATTTTGTCTGTCTTGTGAACTTGTCATGTCCTGTTGCCTTGAGGTTTTGTATATAAGGAGAGTGTTCCACAACAATATAACTCAGTCGTTTCCAATCTGCCTTTGATTTCACAACTCCTCTCTCGGCCCGTCACACCATCATACGTTAAATCACTCACTCACTGCAACTAGCAGGTTTTCCTTGTCAGCTACAACAGCTGCTGCAGCTGACAAGGAAAAACTGCTAAGTTAGGATTCATTGAATTCAAGGAAAAATTGCTTCCATTCTCTGGGAGGTACATCACTGAACAAAACTTTCCTATTGTCTGTGTGTACATATTTGTATGCGTGTACATACAGTAGAATGATTTCAAACACGCAATATTCAGTGTCAAAGCAGAAATATACTACACATACTGTTCATATATCAAAAGCCGTAGAAGGCTGCACTTGATGGTCCAGAAGGCCATATGCAGCCTTAAGGCCGCAGGTTCCCCATCCCTGTATAATCTATAACTTCATTGACAAGAAAAAATAATTCTGCCCGAGTCATACTCTGTGTCCTTTCCTCAAGCTCCCAAGTGTGACATCACGCAGTCGACTGTCAGACAGATAAGCCTGCTCGTCGACTAATCTAAAGTAGCTCAACCGTGGGCAAATCCAATATCATAGTCACATACGACTGAAAGGAAAAGAAGTAAAATAAGGAGGAGGATATTATTAATGGATTTATCAACAAAGGAAGCAACATGAGTATCTTTTACAAACAGAAAATTATAGTGTAGTGCACGTACCCTTTCTACGTTTTCTTTCATACTGCAACCGGCGTCGTTTAAGGTAAGAAGTATTTTCAACTCCGTTATCATTCCGTTATTATATAGTCTATTTTATACCAATGTCAACCTCATTGACATAAACCCTAAGTGATTCCTTGGGGTCCTATGAATACACGTGTTCTCTCTAAATAAAGTCAGTTGTTCGGGAGTTATCTTCTCATCAATTCCTCCACCACTCCCATCATAAGAGAAATACAATAAATAAAAAGTAGCACACAGAGTTCCAAAGTTTGATGGTAGAGGTAAAACAACAATGCCAAAACTCAAATGGAGGAAGAGTAGCTAAACAAATCTTAATTAAACACTAACTAATAATGCCTATCAAAAAGAAATAGTAGGACTCCAGTAACGTGTATAAAGAGAGGCAGACATGGGTTTGCTTACTCGAAGAGGAAACACAATGAGCTAATATTTGAGGGCCCTATTCTGGATAAAGACGATAAGATAATCATAAAAGCATATTTCCAAGTGTTTATAGAGATAAATAAATCTACAAAACTCGATAATACTACCTCTCCCATACAAAATTGAAGGTTCACGGAATCATAGTATCGTTACAGAATATCAGGTGTTAAAAACAGACATCAATCACCATGTTATGATTAACAAAAGGTTGTGCAAAAAGAACCCGACACTATTATACTGACCCCTAAATATGTATAAAGATTAAAAGCAGCTCTATCCGTGCATCAGTGCTTTACTTCCCACGTTACGTCGTTACCATATCCCCGAGTGGGCTGAAGTCTAATGTTTACCCTTATTTCGATCAGTGCTAAGGTTCAAATCCTTGGCCGATCAGAAATAGTTATAATTAAAGGAATTTCTATGTGGGTCTGTGATACCATGGCTTAGCGAACTCGATATCAAAAAGTATTCCTGGGTTGAAAAATTCAAATATTGAGTTTTAATTTTATATATATATATATATATATATATATATATATATATATATATATATATATATATATATATATATATATATATATATATATATATATATATATACAGTATATTTGATACATTAATGTCTGGATTCTCTTACCGATTTCGGGATCAGAGCCCCAGGCAAAATCACACAAAGACAATAGCTTCTGACCGGCTGGGAATCGAACCCTGGCCCAGGAAACTTGTATGAACACTTAACATACCACTTGGCCACGAAGAAAGAAGAGGAAAACCACGTCTAAATGTGCAAAATTTATCATATATATATATATATATATATATATATATATATATAGATAGATAGATAGATAGATAGATAGATAGATAGTAGGTTAGCCAAGGCACCAGCCATCCGTTGAGATACTACCGCTGGAGAGTTATGGGGTCTTAGCCAGACAGTGCTACATTGGATCCATCTCTGGTTACGGTTCATTTCCCCTTTGCCTACACACACATTGAATAGTCTGGCCTATTCTTTACATATTCTCTGTCCTCTTACACCTGACAACACAGATTACCAAACCGTTTTCTTCACTCAAGGGGCTGCTGCACTGTAACTGTTCATTGGCCACTTTCAACTTGGTAAAGGTAGAAGAGACTCTTTAGCTATGGCGAGCAGCTCTTTTTAGAAGGACACTCCAAAATCAAACTATTGTTCTCTAGTTTTGGGTAGTTCCATAACCTCTGTACCATGGTCTTCCACTGCCTTGGGTTGAGTTCTCTTGCTTGAGGGTACACTCGAGCACGCTCTGTTATCTTATTTCTCTTCCTCTTTTTTTTGTTAAACTTTTCATATTTTATGTAGGAGATACTTATTTTAATGTTGTTACTCTTCTTAAAATATTTTATTTTCTTTTATTCCTTTCCTCACTGGGCTATTTTCCCTGTTGGAGCCCCTGGGC
>NC_090732.1:111965686-111973186 GCF_036898095.1 Palaemon carinicauda
TCCTCTAAATGTTCATACACTATTGGGAGGGAATTTCCTCAACCAAAGGGGTCAAAAACATCCTCCGTGGTATGAAAAAAAATATTGCCGTCCAATTGGCAACAACTTTCAGCGGGACGTTTCTTTTAAGTCGCGCAACAGCTGGAGGGATCTTCTGCAGCCACCCTCTATGAGGAAAAATACACCAGCTTGACTGGCTGGTTTCTTTGGATTCGAGTCGCAAAACCAATTGTATCTTATGCTAATGAGAGGATTTTTCATAATCTGAAATTATTTAAAACCCAAATTAAAACTTTTTATGAACCAATCTTCAACTCCATACCTTCAACCATCTTACATTCATGATTTTTTTTTTTTTACAAAAATTCTTTAGAGATTATTGTAGATTATGTCTTTCGAGAGAACCATAGATCTTCGATAGTCTAAACTAAAGTACAATGAGCTATCTCCCTCATGTTAGCAGCCTCTGTCCATCTCTTAAAACATCGTTGTACCTTATAACAGTAATCCAGGAAAGCCATTTTCTCGTCCTTCCTCAAACTTCGAAAACTATAGGATGATATTCGCAGGTATGACAACATTCAGGGAGAATGAGACTGAGAGAAAGAGGAAGAAAGGATGGATGGAGAGATCAAATTCCAAACATCACAATCTTCTCTAAATTGTTATTAAAATGTGTTGGAAGAGCTGCTGTCATCGTCGGGAAAGTCTGCTATATTGAAAATTTACTATTTTTTAGTAAAAAAAAAAATAATAATATATTTCTTTGTGTTTGTATCTATAGTTATCCAGTCTCCGTGATGTTTACTTTATCTTTCTCCCTTTCAAATCAAAGGATAATGCATTGAAATGCTGTTATGTATTGTTTACTCCAGTCTCTTATTGATAATTTACTATCGACTTTTAGTTTCCATGTAGTGAATTGTTTTGCGTAAAAAACTGAATATCTATTTAATTCATAGTTCTGTAGCTTTCCATGTAATCTGAAATTTTTACAGCGTCCTTTCTTTTTGCTTTTATTACCACTATCAACTTTTGGTTTTTATATTTTTCATAATTCTATCTGCTTCGCGCCTAACTTAACTGGCAAATTATCTGCTTTCTTCTCATTTTTTTTTTCTGAAATGATAACTCTAGCATTTCAGTTCCATGCTACACATCATTTCAAGTCTCTCAAAGATCACTCTCTAAAAACAAAAACCACAATGGTTTTACCCAATATTATCATTGTAATATTCATCATATCCATCAATGTTCTTTTTATGCATACTTTCTACTATACTGTACCAACCGTGTGTCACACAATCGTATTTAGTTCATTTTGTGTATATATTATGCTTGTATCTTCGCTCTTCCCTCGCACTAAAAAGAACCTGAATAAACATGTCTGTTTTTCTCAATGGTAATGGTGTCGATTTTGAACAGGAAATATCCTGTTGCCTTGAGCTTTTGTATATAAAGGAGAGTGTTCAATAATAAACAGAATCAGTTGCTTTCATCCTGTCTTTGAGTCACAACCCTCTCTCGGCCCGTTACATTGGTGACCTCGGAGGTCGACTCACTCCTCCCACCGTCCACCCCCCCTCGCCCTCCATCGTTGTTAATATGGCGAACTCTACGGAAGTTGGTGCTGCGGCTGTCCCATTGAAACTTTCATCATTCACCAGCGGAAAGGCGTTTGCTTGGTTTCAGCTCGCAGAAGTCCAGTTTCGCATCAAGGGCGTGACTCGCTCAACCCCCAAAGCAGATTATGTTCTCGCGCTGATAACTGAGGACACCTTCCCGGAAATATCCGACTGACTTTGTGAACAAGGAGACACCCCAATAGCGTATGACACCCTCAAAACATACCTTCTGCAGCAGTACTCGCCGTCGCCAGCCGCCCATATAGCAAAGCTTTTTCAGCTCTCTCAACAACGGTTCGGGGACCAAAGGGTTTCGCTCACCCTCAAGGAAATGACCAGTATCGCTCGCCTGCAACCTGCCGCAGACGGCTCTCCTCATGAGGTGAACCTACTTCATGCCCTTTGGATACGCCGTTTACCCGAACCTGTATGCGCTACCATACCCGATGTCGATAGTTTACCCATAAAGGACTTGATGACCAAAGCTGACGCCCTTATGGACAGCCACTTCAAGACTTCCATCAACGCCTCCACCCCTGACGAAGAGGACGCCTATTCAACGTCAACCGAAGCTGACGTGAATGACGTAGGATATACACGCCTACCCCGTGATGTGCCGAAACGGCGACAAAGCCACCCACCACCCACCACTCGCTTGCACCCTAACCAACAACTTCTACATCCACTTACTACCTCCCATCCACCGCAGTTTTGCTACTACCACTTCAGATTCGGGGCAACCGCGAAGAAATGAGCCAAGGATTGTCAGTGGCCAAAAAACGTGTAAGTAGGCCATCGCTCGTGGCGGTAGCCTCCCGTATTTCTAATCTTTTCTTTTTACATGATGCTGGAATGGGCGTGCGATTTTTGGTAGACACGGGTGCTTGTCATTCTCTTTTGCCAAGGGAACTCTTCAGGACACGACGTAGTCTGTCTACGTCTGCCGACGTCCACTTGGTAGCTGCCAACGGATCTGCGATACCCACCTACGGTTACGAAAACCTCACATTATCGTTTGGAAACGGTAAATTTAATTGGAAGTTTCTCGTTGATGACGTAACATTGCCAATCCTCGGTGCGGATATCCAATCTCATTTCGCCTTCTGGTCAATGTCGCCCACCGACAATTGGTCAACGCAGACTCGTACTTGTCGACACCTCTTCAACCCGCCCCCTCCAACCTCGCTCTCCACATCAGCGCACCCATGGATGCCTACGCCCACCTCCTCACATCGTACCCGGAAGTTTTCCGTCCAAAACTTCACCAAACGCCCACGGCCCCTGCCATGCACGGTATTTATCACCATACTAAGACGATGGGACCCCCAGTCTTCGTAAAATTCAGACTTCTGGCACCAGAACGATTGGCAGCCGCCAAACAGACGTTCGCCGAAATGGAGGACATGGGCCTTTGCCAAAAGGCCTCCAGCCATGGTCGTCACCCTTACACATCGTTTTGAAGAAAGATGGCTCCCTCCGTCCGTGCGGGGATTACAAGCGCCTGAACATGCAAACAGAACCGGATCATAACCCCCCCCTCAAACATCGCCGACGTGACCTCCTACCTGCACAGAGTGAAGATTTTCTCTACGCTCGACCTCCTGAAGGGGTATTATCAGGTGCCTGTGAACCCAGAAGACATCCCCAAGACCGTCATCACCACTCCGTTTGGTACATACTCCTTCAATTACTCCTGTTTTGGCCTTTGTAATGCCGGGGCCACGTTTCAACGTCTCATGGATGGCATCTTAGGGGACCTCCCTTTCTGTGTATGTTATGTGGACGACACACTTGTGTTCTCTTACTCATAAAAAGAACACCTCCGTCACCTGCGTATCATGCTCGATCGCCTGCAACAAAACGGCCTTGTAGTCCGGTATGACAAGTGTACCATTGGCGCCAACGAAGTGCCTTTCTTAGGGCACCGCATATCTCCTGAAGGAGTCCATCCCCTCCCTGAGAAGGTAGCAGCCGTTCAGGACTTCCCCGCACCCTCGACCGTCAAAGCTCTGCAGGAATTCTTTGGCAAGATCAACTATTATCACCATTTTCTGCCAGCCATTGCCGCCACTCTTGTTCCCCACTATGCCTCCCGCAAGGGTAAGACAAAGGACCTGAAGTGGGGTCCCCTTCAAGAAGCGGCCTTCTGCAATGCAAAGAAGGCCCTATCAACCACTGCGGCTCTCCCTTTTCCTATCCCACATGCCCCTCTCCTTCTCTCCACTAATGCCAGCGATGTCGCTATTGGTGCAGTACTCGAGCAGGTGGTTAACGGCTCACCCCGCCCATTGGCCTTCTTCAGTAGAAAACTGTCCAAGGCAGAATCAGGTTATTCTACCTTCGATCGCGAATTGCTGGCGTTGCCCTTGGCTGTCCATCACTTTCGCCATTACTTAGAAGGTTCTCCCTTCGTCATTCGCACAGACCACATGCCTCTGGTGCATGCCTTCACTCGACAGTCTGACGCCTGGTCCGCCCTTCAACGCCGACATCTCTCCGCCGTGGCTGAATACAATTGCATCCTTCAATACGTCCCTGGGAAAATAAATCCCGTTGCCGATGCTCTGTCAAGAAACACGTTGGCTGCCGTTCAACTGGGATTGGATTACAACACCCTGGCTGAAGCCCAACAACAGGATCCATAGTATCAAGCATGTAAGAGATCCTGCACGTCCCTCCGTTGGGAAGACTTCCCCCTCGAAGACTCCAACACCACCCTCCTCTGTGACTTCAGTACTGGTAGACTACGACCGTGGATTCCTGCTCCCATACGCCGGCAGGTGTTTGATTTAATTCACGGCCTTTCACATCCCTCGTGCCATTCTACCGCACAGCTGCTGAAAGTGAAGTTCATTTGGCACAGCATTTCTAAGGATGCTAAGGATTGGGTCTGTGCCTGTACTTCTCGCCAAACTTCCAAAGTACATCGACACACGGATTCAGGAGTGGGCACCTTTCCTCAACCTTAGCGTCGTTTTGCACACATTCACGTTGACGTTGTAGGACCCCTACCCACATCACAAGGACATCGTTACCTGTTTACCATCATCGACCGCTCAACTCATTGGCCTGAAGCCATTCCCATCAAAACTGCAACATGCTACTCGTGTACATCTGCCTTACTTTCAGGATGGATTGCAAGATTTGGTATCCCTGAGCATATTACCTCTGACAGGGGTACCACTTTCACCTCTCAAGTGTGGACATCATTAGCAAGTCTCCTGGGCATAACCCTACATCAGACAATGGCCTACAACCCCGCTGCCAATGGAATGGTTGAACGTTTTCATCGCACCCTCAAAGCAGCTTTGATGTCCCGCTGTAAAGATTCCAACTGGTTTACTCAGCTTCCCTTGGTCCTCTTAGGACTAATGACCACTCCTAAAGACGCCCTTGACGTCTCGGCAGCTGAAATGGTGTATGGCGACCCTTTGGTCGTCCCTGCCAAATTTTTTCCTTCTACAACCTCCTCCGACGATCTCCAGCGCATACTTCACATTGTGAGAAAATTTACTCCATGCCGCCAGACTTACAAGCCCCCAGCGAAGCATCACATACTGACAGACTTGCACTCTACACCGCACGTCTTCCTGCTCAACGACACTAGCAAGCCACCGCTAAAGCCCCCTTACACGGGCCCTTTCCTTGTGATCCAACGCAGTCCGAAAGCATTTATACTAAACATTTGTGGCAAAGAAGACTGGGTCTCCATTGATCGTCTAAAACCTGCTTATCTCATGCCAGATGACCCGCCTACAGTTCGCCTCTCTAGATCAGGGCACCTTATTTAACATGTACAGTATGTCATTTTTAGGGGGGGAGCCATGTACCAACCGTGTGTCACACGATCGTACATAGTTCATTTTATGTATATATTATACTTGTATCATTGCTCTTCCTTCGCACTAAAAATAGCTATATACGATCATGTGACACACGGTTGGTCGGCCCGTCACAATAACTATTTATCTGCAACTATACATATGATGTGACAGGATGTCACAAAAAACAATCCCTACACCCTTGAATCACTAACTGACAAATGTCTCCTCAACACAACCTTTCCACTTACGTTATCAGCAACTGGACTCTCTTACACAGAGGGGAAATAAAGACAAAACGTAACCATAATACTATATTTCCTACAAACTAAAACGAGTATCGATAAATATGTGATACTTTAATTTCTAGCCAATTACATGAACCATATATTTTTGCTACACGCTATCTTGTATTTTATGCATTTCTGACCATAATTATAGGGGCAAACCTCCCGTTCATGAGTTTTTGGACCCCCTTATATAAAGACAATTATGGGGGAACCCAGTAGGAAACCGGGGTTTTTCGGGTGGGGAAACGTCATAAAAGAGTGATTTTCGACAATAATAATGGTCAGAAATGCAAAATAAGTCAAAGATAACCCAGTGGAAAAATATATGGTTCATGTAAATGGCTGAAAACTGGCCAAAACATGATTATTTAACTTTTGAGATTTGTAAAAGGGTACAGAACCTAACAAACCCACCTCACCTAACCTAGTAGATCCCAGGTCACAACCCCTTGCCGGGTTGCAAGGCCCCTGGATCACCCTTCCCAGGTTACAACTCCTAGCCGGGGGCAAACTCCCAAGAACTCCATTCCTAGGTCACAACCCCTAGCCAGGGGTACATCCCCGGACCCCCCTTCCCAGGTCATAAGCTAAAGGTAAATCATAACATTATGATAAAGTAAATCTCAAATAAATCCTTCCATTATAAAAAAAAAAAAAAAAGTAAATCACAAATAATACCTTACCTTATGATTTGACACCGACGCCTTTCTTTTTTTTTTTTTTTTTTTTTTTTTTTGGCTTTGCAAACTTTACAAAAACTTTGCAGTAGAAAATGTGCTGGCCTTCCCTGAAAATTAAGTCAGAATCGGACCTTTGAGGCATTATTTCAGTTATTTTTTAATTTCACATGAGTATTAATAGCTTCAAACTGAACGGAGAGCATTTCCATTATATTCCATTGCCAACATAAACGAAATTATACTAAATTTCGAAATAGATTGATGTGCTTCCCATACACCCTCTTGGAGACGTCTTTGCGTGATGGTGGTTAAGTTGAAACCGAATCAAGGTGAGAAAAAAATGGCTGTTGTAGAACAACATCCGGGAACTTATGAAGAAGTGCCTGTAAGCTGTTAATTGGTTTAAAAAACTAGCTGGCATATATGTCATTGTAAATGCACAGAAACCAAGCATGCAGAGTAAATCCCCTTCAGTCTCTGGTGTAAACAATGGATTTAAGAGTGAAGAACATACTTCACATTTTAATCGACCGATACGCAAGTTGTTGTGCCCCAGCCCTATTAAACAGAGAAAATGCCAAACTAGCCGGCACTTGTCCATTTTTGTAGCGAAATTCCGTTTCGCTAGTAATTAAAGTATCATATATTTGCCCAACTCTCCAATCAAAAAAGAAATTAAACTTAAAACTATTTCTTACAAACTAAAAACAATCATAAACTAAACACTAAAACACAGACAAAATAACCATAACAGAACTCAATCTGTAAAATTTATACTATATAAGGGTGCATTTGCCTACATGGAAACTATTCTCAATATTTAGAAAAAAAGAGCAATACTTTAGTAAATATTCACTGAAACCAATACCGATGTTCAACAAATAAAAAACAAACAAACACTTGAATATGTTTGCGTGTGGACACAGTCGTCCACACAAGGGCCCGCAGTCTTTCACAGTCCACTTCCAACTTTGTGGCAACCGGAACACTTACTGGTAATCTGCCACACCCGCCTCAATTGATTAAGACAGTGAATATCATCATCATCCGAAGTGTATTCCAAATAATTTCCGTTTACCGCAAC
>NC_090732.1:111978186-111988186 GCF_036898095.1 Palaemon carinicauda
GAATCTATAATGAAAATTCAATGACTTTACTAGAATGGATTAAGATGATATATAAAAGGGCCTAGCAATGCATAGGAACGAGAGATCCAGCCTGACCCTCTAATAGAGCCAATGTTCACCAGTCCTCTCTTCAACATCTATTCAGCCACTATGTATTTCCTCTCCAACGTGCATAGTGTTTCCTCTCAAATGTGCATAGTATTTTCACTCAAATATGCATAGTGTTTGTTCAAACATTGGAATTTTTCTAATTTTGATTTTGAAAGAAAAGAAGTGTATTTGTGAATACAGTTTATATCGCAAAATTTATGAATTGGTTTTTGTGACTAGCACTGTGAGATTTGGTTAAAAAGTGAAGTGTATCTATTTTTGCTTAACCGTTCGGTAACCTGTGGATATCGAAAAATGGCTACTATGACTTTTTGATGGCAACTATCAATACAAAAATTGATAAGAATATAGTTCATATAACACCCATCAAACCCTGTGAAAATAATCTGGATATCTGTAAAACTCTGGGAGTAGTTATCTCCTCCTTATATACTGTACATACATACAGTATATATATATATATATATATATATATATATATATATATATATATATATATATATATATATATATATATATATATATATATAATCCCTTAAAATTTTATCGGAATATATTTATTGGTATAAGTGTTATTGACTTCGCCGCCGAAAATATCAGCAGCTCCCCCACCCCAACCCCCGCTCAGAAACATATTGTTAGGGAATAACTGGGCTACCGGTTGGGCGAGATATCTTAGAAAAAAAAAATAAATAAATAAAATTGGCATTTCTTTGTAAGGTCAGGTCATTCACTTCGTTCACGACAATAATAATAATAATAATAATAATAATAATAGTAATAATAATAATGATAATAATAATAATAATAATAATAATAATATTAATTATTATTATTATTATTATTATTATTATTATTATTATTATTATTATTATTATTATTACAAAAGGGAGGAAAAGAAGATGTAAACTTGAATTTTCTTCCACAAGTCAATAGTATTAGATCATGTCTTATTATAAATTCAAATCAATGGCTTTACTGTATTCTGGAATGATGCACCCAACAAAAAGAAGAGTCACTTGTAAAGATGTCATGAAGGAGTGTATCCTATTAATCTTTTGCTGACATGATCCTTTTGTCTAGAGAAAATAATCTATAAAAAGAAAACCCGGTTATTTCATGTCAAAAGTCTCAGGAATGATGTGAAGGATGTAAGCATTTTTTGGATATAAAATCAAAGAATAAACTTCTATAATACATAAAGATGATAGAGTATTAGATACAGCAAGAATCTGTAGCAAGAAAAGAAGTATGAATAATTCTAAAGCATGAAAAGACAAGTTTGGTGATGGAATCAAAAGAATTTTATTGAAAATATGATTTAGTTAGTAATGGGGGGTTTCCTTATCAAGAAGAAAGGGAATACAAGCAAATGCTTTCACTATATTGTCTATCAGTAGGAGGGTTAAATCAGATATCACAGATTTATTTTTTATGAATCATTTCCCATTTTTCGTGTCTAATTAAGCTTGAAATTATCGATTATCTTTTATATCTAATGAGACTTGAAATTATCGATTGTTATTTTTCATGTCTAATGAGCCAAGAAATTGTCGATTGTTATTTTTTATGTCTAATAAATCTTGAAATTATCGATTATTTTTCATGTCAAATGAGCTTTGAAATTATTGATTGTTATTGTCATGTCTAATAAACCTTGAAATTATCGATTATTTTTCATGTCTTATGAACCTTGAAATTATCGATTATTATTTTTCATGTCTAATAAACCTTGAAATTCTCGATTATTTTTCATGTCTAATGAGCCTAGAAATTATCGATTGTTATTTTTCATGTTTAATAAGCCTTGAAATTATAGATTGTTATTTTTCATGTCTAATAAACTTTGAAATGATCGATTATTGTTCATGTCTAATGAGCCTTGAAATTATCGATTGTTATTTCTCATGTCTAATGAGCCATGAAATTATTGATTGTTATTTTTTATGCCTAATGAGCCTTGAAATTATCGATTATTTTTCTTGTCTAATGAGCCTTGAAATTACCGATTGTTATTTTTCATGTCTAATGAGCCATGAAATTATCAATTGTTATTTTTCATGTCTAATGAGCCTTGAAATTATCGATGGTTATTTTTCATGTCTAATGAGCCTTGAAATTATCGATTGTTATTTTTCATGTCTAATGAGCCTTAAAATTATCGATTATTTTTTTTGTCTAATGAGCCTTGAAATTACCGATTGTTATTATTCATGTCTAATAAACCTTGAAATTATCGATTATTTTTCATGTCTAATGAGGCTTGAAATTATCGATTGTTATTTTTCATCTTTAATGAGGCTTGAATTTATCGATTATTTTTCATGTCTACTGAGCCTTGAAATTGCCGATTATTTTTCATGTCTAATAAACCTTGAAATGGTCGATTATTTCTCATGTCTAATGAGCCTTGAAATTGTCGATTATTTTTCATGTCTAATAAACCTTGAAATTGTCGATTATTTTTCATGTCTAATAAACCTTGAAATGGTCGATTATTTTTCATGTCTAATAAACCTTGAAATGGTCGATTATTTCTCATGTCTAATGAGCCTTGAAATTGTCGATTATTTTTCATGTCTAATAAACCTTGAAATTGTCGATTATTTTTCATGTCTAATAAACCTTGAAATTGTCGATTATTTTTCATGTCTAATGAGCCATTATCGATTGTTGGTAATAATAAAGAAACGGATAAATAGTCTGAATTTGATTGTAAGTAAAGCTGAAAATCAAACCATCTCCTTTGTCTATGTATTAATGTTGAGGGGAACTGACAATGCAGGCAGAAATGCATATAAACTTGCATAAACTATCATACTTCACATATATAAACAAGGCCCATATTGTGATAATACCGTTTAATTATCATAGCAAAGAGTTACAGTAAATCCATTCAGTGTAAACGTCTTATAACGCACATTAATTGTATATATTGAACGGCTAATGCTTTGGGTTTATTTTTAAATGACTGACACCGTGGCATTAATTTAATTTCTTAATTTCAGAGCTTCTGTCCATTGAACCAGAATTCGAGAACTATTTATATAATTTAGGACAAGAAAATGAACAGGAAAATGATGCTCATTATTTTAGGTAAGTGTTTTCATATATATATATATATATATATATATATATATATATATATATATATATATATATATATATATATATATAATATATATATATATATATATATATATATATATATATATATATATATATATATATATATATATATATATATATATATATATATATATAATCTTTTCATAAGTTATGTTAGCGTAAGTGGTAGAGGTAAACCTTAATGACGTCTTACTGCATCAAAATATGGATAATATTTTCCTCATATTTGTGCTATTCTGTTTATAAAATCTAATTAGAGTATAAGGAAAATACTATTATCCTCTTAGTTTTTACAGTTCAAGAGAACATCTTAAGCTCGACACGCTTCAATCTTTTCGTAATCAGCTTTCGTTGACAATTTAAACTTTGATGAAATTTAATGCCACAATTCAACCATAAAAGAGATCCTGTCTGCTGAAATGTTGCATCCCTGTTTTTCTTTCAGAAAATTCAAAAAAGCTTACTTAACAGTTTTCCGATTATTTACAATCTTATACTACTATGATCCCAAATCTTTATAGCCCGTCACTTCATGAAAAGATTTATTTACCACTCCACTCCCTCACTGTCCATAATTATTCATATATATTCTTCCAAAGATTATTAACAACTCAATTTTTTTGCAGACATAAGATTTTTTTACAGTTTTCATAAAACCAGGAAAAATTGTTCTTAAAGATTGCTAGTTTTAACGAAATCCTCGTTAAAGAACGCCTCTTCTAATTGCTATCTCAGTATGCTAATATATG
Source organism: Palaemon carinicauda (assembly GCF_036898095.1). Classification (NCBI taxonomy): domain Eukaryota; kingdom Metazoa; phylum Arthropoda; class Malacostraca; order Decapoda; family Palaemonidae; genus Palaemon; species Palaemon carinicauda. The sequence continues at coordinate 111,982,176 of NC_090732.1, forward strand.
CACATGGGAATGAGTGATGACCTGTGCGTGATAAAGGCAAACAAGTCTGATTGGCTCTTTCACATCAGTGACAAGAAAGTGTCAAACTGAGTCGCAGATCAATGAAAATATTTTACAAAGTATCATTCTTGTGATTAACCCTTTAGTCGGCACATATAGAGATACTACCTCTTGAGGGATGTTGAGTCCTTTGACTGGCCAGACAGTACTACATTTGATCCCTCTTTCTAGTTACGGCTCATATTTCCTTTGCCTACCCATACACTGAATAATCTGGCTTATTCTCTCCATATTCTCTTCTGCCTCATACACCTGACAACACTGAGATTACCAGACAATTCTTTTTCACTCAAGGGGTCACCTACTGCACTGTTATTGTTCAATGGCTACTTTCCTCTTGGTAAGGGTAGAAGAGACTCTTTAGCTATGGTGAGCAGCTCTTCTAAAAGAAGAAAACTCTAAAATTAAATCGCTGTTCTCTAGTTTTGGGTAGTGCTATAACCTCTGTATGGTCCTCCACTGTCTTGGGTTAGAGATCTCTTACTTGAGATAGAGATATGGTAAGAAAAGATGCTTTGATTTTTTTCTGCATTTAATGTGATTTTTTATTCTAGAGGTATGAGTTCGTACTTACATTTGTAAAATAAAGGCCTCTCGAAGTGGCCTCAGTATCTTTTAGGCCCTATTGCGATGCATAATCTCGGACTTCGATAAAGTACACATGTTCTGCAAGTTATAATCATGTAAACATCAATATACAACCTTACCTTAACTTTTCATCGATAAATGCGAGGACAAAATGCTCCAATAAATGATAGTTTATGCTTGAGGAGCAATATATATTAAATATGCTTCTTTTTTTACATATGGCGATGGACTGCTACAATGGTTTTTAATACTTTAGTTATTGTTATCAGACTATTACATCCCAAATTCCCTTTGAAATGCATGGAAATATAACATAATCATGAGCTTGAAATAAAAAAAAAAAAAAAAAAAAAAACACGAGTACGTTTTTTTTTAATGCTAAATTTTGTTTTATTCATAGTATGGGATATATTTGTATCATGCATGATAAAATATAAAACATCCATCATAGTTTGAAAAGAACACCGACTTGCCTAAGCAAGAAGCAGAAGACAAGAACAGCGCCACCTGTTACGGATGCGCCCTACCACAGCAGCCAAATGCTCACAGAAATCCAAGCTACGCTCCTGTATTTCCTTTACTGTCTTTGCTAATTGGCTAAGTAGAGACTTGAAGTGTACTTCTTTGGCTAAAACCACACGGTGTGTACGACATGCAGTGTGTATTCATTAGAATTGTAAATATGATAAAAAAAATATATATATATTCCATACGGGCTACTTGCCTGCTAAAAGGTTATTCTACAAATCCGACTGGTATCCTGTTTTGATGTTTGCACTTGTAAATTTATATCTTCAAACTGGTACAATAGACTAATTTTTCTATTTACGTACCTCTCACGTAAGAAATTATTACTCTATAATCAAGACAAACACGTGCTATATAATTTACTCATCTTCCGACAATAATAAAAGGATTGCCATTTAATACTGGGCTTCCGACACTGCACATGCATAAAAAATTTAAATTGTTTTTCTCCACATTTCTTCTCTGAAATTTTGCAGTATATGCCTGTTCATTTTCATATCCAGACAGGAATTTTATGCTCAATTTGAAAACATTTTAAAGCATTAAACGTCCTGGAAAATAACCGGGAAATATTACGCAGTCATGAAATTTACACCAAATAAACGTTTAACTCATTTCAGGTATTCTGACGATTTCTCAAATGTGTGGTTTTGTGGGAGGTCATGGCGCTTCGGGTGAAATCTATTCTTCGCTATCCCACATGAAAGATCTATTCATTTTCGACAACAAGGTCGGAGAGATCTTAGAATCCTTACCACAACATGTTCCAGAAGTTGCCAGGTAATCCACAGGTTTCTAAAACACTAAGAATTACACAGATTTGCATTCGTATATAGTCACGTATTATTGTAAAAAAAAGTATAACCCGACATCTGAATTATTTTTAGACTTATGGTACTGGAAACACGTGCTTACTCTTAAATCAGAAGTGACAATCTAAAATAGAAAACTTGAAGAATTTAGACTTGGATGCTTTGTACAGTTTAATATCCACTCCTCGCAAAGGGGGAAATTTTGGAATCACGATGACAAAGATTAATGTTGGTGAGTACAGAAAATGCGAAAGTGAAGATAACACTTATATAAATGGTCAGGTGGAATGAAAGGCAAACTTTATTTGTCCGGAAAAAACTGATGAGTGTTTTGTAATAAAGGAATAATTCTGTTTAATAATCGAAAATTGGCTCTGTAATTTTCCATTTTATCCAAAATAAGAACAATGTCTAGAAAAAGGAAAGGAATGCTCCAAAAGGAGAAAAAGAATGAAAGAGTTGTCCTTGTCCTCATTCACCACCAATTCTTTCATTAATGCTATTTTGAGTCATTTAATTGGAGATTCTCTCACATTTCTATATTTGGGGTGTTCTGGTTGCTTCTAACTTGTCCTTGAGGGATTAATTTTATCCCATTGAATAGTGAATGTTATTTATTTGCCCTAAATTCCTATCTGCAAGACTTCAAATTTACAATCACAGTTGGCATTTCAAATACCCGTTTGGACAATTCTATATTTTGATGGTTCTTCCATTGCCACCCTCATCAAAGGACTAAAACTAAGGCAATTCATTTGATAACGATCCCCCGCTTTCTTCATCTCTCGGTCAAAACCATCTCTGGAACTAAGTGGCTTATACCTGCTTTGTTACATACATAATTTCAATTCGTTTTGTGGTGCTCAAGAGGAGGGTTTCTTATATCTGGTGGCCTGAGAACACCAGTTAAACTTCTTTTTCTCACACAAACTCAGTAAAGATTCTCTTATTATCTGGTATTCTATTTTCTTCTATCTTCTTATATTGGGTAAGACTCATAAGCTCCTATGGAGGTTGATTATATTTGCATTACATTTTTCTTGGTTTCCCTGAGGTGGATTAGAAAAAGATGTTACGCTGCCTTTCCAATGCTCTTTCTTTTCAAGTATAGAGAGAGAGAAATGGGGTTATCAGAAAAGTTAAAATTGAATTATTACAAATCGAGAATAATAATTTGATTGGATGAGCCTCTAAATTTCAAGAATTTAACTCTAAATGAAAAATTAATATATGGCAACGTATATATATATATATATATATATATATATATATATATATATATATATATATATATATATATATATATATATATATATATATATATATATATATATATATATATATATATATATTCATTGAATACCTATCTAGACAGCAAATATCATAGGGTATTTAATATATATATATATATATATATATATATATATATATATATATATATATATATATATATATACATATATATATATATATATATATATATATATATATATATATATATATATATGTATATATATATATATATATATATATATATATATATATATATATATATATATACATATATATACATATATATTTATATATTCATTGTAATACCTATCTAGACAGCAAATATCATAGGGTATTTAATATATATATATATATATATATATATATATATATATATATATATATATATATATATATATATATATATATGTATATATATATATATATATATATATATATATATATATATATATATATATATATATATATATATATATTAAATACCCTATGATATTTGCTGTCTAGATAGGTATTACAATGAATATATAAATATATATGTATATATATGTATATATATATATACATACATACATATATATATATATATATATATATATATATATATATATATATATATATATATATATATATATATATATATATATATATATATATATACATACTGTATATTAAATCCCTTATGATAATTGCAGTCTAGATATGTATTGCAATAAACAGAACGTTATTGAAGTGAGCCCAAGTACAAATGTATAAGTATCCAGAATTGATGATTATGTAGTTCTTGTTTTGCTTTACGTATACAGTATGTGTTTTTTTTTTTTTTTTTTTCGTCCTCGTTGAAATACAAATTTACTGTATTATCATTTTGCATATGTTTAAAAATTAAGCAGCGAAGTTATTCGTAAGTAGGACGTTAGCGAAAGTTCCAAAGTATCTAGTAATAGGTATAAAATTTATTTATTATATGTGTTTAAGCTTTCATCCAACATAATTACTGAATAGATTGCATTTATTAATAATATTATTTTTAGATTTATTAATTTTCTAGCCCACATGCATCAGGAAAGTTCCGTCTGTCCTTTATAAATCTGAATGACTTCAAGATAGAAAGTAATACTACTTCTGGAACTAAAGAAATTAGGAGTATCCATGAAAAATTTTGATATGTTATTATTAGCATTAAATTAGCAATTGTAAAAGCTTATCTGGCTGACAATTATGTTTTTTTCTTTGATTTTTTTTTTTTTAGATACAAGGACTCCTACAACTCTCTTTCCCAAGATGTCCAGGCCTTAGGAAAGGGGGATTACCTCAGCACGGCCATCACTGGAAATCCCATTCTTTTGTTTACCCTCATTAAGAGGCTCGTGTTGTTTTGGCCAACCATGAAGAGAGTGATTGCACATTCGCCTCAATTCAGTAAGCAATTTGGCCAGTTGTTTATTTGCCCCGGAGGCAAAAAGGTTTTAAAATTATTTTTTTATTACTTCCGTTCTACTGACGAAGTGAATCAAGATTAATAGGACGTTTTGAAAATATGTTGTCCCTAAGTTTGATGCAATCATGTATATAAATTTATACTTAATTATATCTGTAAATTTCTTAATAAGGAATTTTATCTCAGCATCAAACTACATTAGTATCCTTATATTGATACACAGTCTAATATAAAATTAAATGAAGGAGGTATTTGGAATATCTAGATTGTTCGTATAGATAAATAAATTATTCTGTGGATCCGTGTTGCTAGACCGATTTTCATTATTTTGACCATTCATGGGGCATTCTTTATAGTTTTAAACTAACAAGCATGTAGCCTGGCTCTTTTCAGCATCTTGTAATATATTCTGTTTTCACACATTTTCCTTTTGTATTCTGTAGAGTAACTCAAATTTTTCAAGCTTAAACAATATCAAACGCTATAGCCTTCAGATGAAACTGTAAGTATATTGTGGATATTCTAGACTGGAACGCTGGGTATCATGTAGTTATTAGCCTTCAGTTGTATAGAAATCTTTATAATTCTAACTGCGCTTGTAACATTCTCTGTTCTTTACAGATCCCAATTGTACCGATTTATACGACAAGTGCAGCATTTGGGCCGACTTGTTAGAATGTAAACTCAATCCGGAATTCATGATGGCCTATTGTAAGACTTCCTGCGGGGTATGCGGTGGATCAGGTAATTACTATGAGATGTTCGATACAAATATTCGTAAAAAGTGAAACATTTATTGAAAAGACAAACACATATATATGTATAAGCATAAAAACAATGAAAATACCCAACTTGATATGACTATTTATTTAAGGAATTGAGGATCCTATTAATACACTAATAGAATAATAGGAAAACGGGCGAATATTGTATTTCAAAAGTAAAGAGGCTTAATAAAGCTATTTAACCTTAGAAATTACCTCTTCATTTCATGATTATGACCAATACCCTTCAGGAATTCCATAGGATCTAATGATTTAATTTCTTTTATTCATTTTCTTTTTTCGTTAGTCAGCATCTCTATATTTTCTTAGCTTTTTCGATGGTGGATGTCCAGCGATCCATTTTTTTCGAGAAATGCATCACGTCCTTTCTGAACAATCCTTAAAGCATCAATAAATTTCCAGATTGAAAGATGATGAATTCCTCCCTCATATTATAAACGTCAATTGGCAGTTTAGGTGTGATTGTAAGTGCGATCTTCATTAGTTGGTTTATAAAGGTTCCACATC
>NC_090732.1:111998186-112003186 GCF_036898095.1 Palaemon carinicauda
ATGGAATTCCTCTTAAATATGTAAATTTGATTAAGTCTGTTCATGAGCATAGCAAGTGCAAAGTTAATGTTAATGAAGTCTTATTAAATGAATTTCCAGTGAACAAGGAAGTACTCTAAGGGAATGTGTTGTCACCTTTGTTGTTTAACCTCCTCATGGATTTTGTAATGTATAGAACAGTTGGAGATGGTGGTGAAGGATTGGACTGGATTGGTGATAGGAATTTAGCAAACCTAAAGTATGCTGATGACGCTGTCCTTGTTAGCAGAACACCTTAGGATTTGCAATGCTTGCTTACCAGAATGTATGAATTATCACATGAGGTTGGGCTCAAGATAAATAGAAGAGAGAGAGAGAGAGAGAGAGAGAGAGAGAGAGAGAGAGAGAGAGAGAGAGAGAGAGAGAGAGAGCGGAATCTGTAATGGAAGACGAAATATCACTGGAAGGAGAAAGGATTAATGAGGTAGAATCATTTAAGTATTTAGGAACTATTGGGGCCTTTAAAATTAGAGTTTAATTAAAGATTGAAAAAAGCAAATCAGACAATGGCTAGGTTAAGTAAAATTTGGAAATTACATATGGAAATCAGACCATATATTATTTTAGTGAGATCGGTGTTACTCTATGTATATTTGAGTCATGATATGACAATGAAACAATCTCCAATAGATTTAGTAGATTTGAAAACAAAGCCCTCAGAAGGATATTGTGAGTTAAATGGTAGGATAGGGTAAGAAATGATAGTATAAGAGAGATTACTTGAATGCCATATGTGGATGAGATCATGATGAGGGGTAGATGGAGATGGTTTTGGCATGCTCTTCGCACGCCCCACGAGAGATTAGTTCATCAAACGTTCATCTGGGCTACACAAGGCACTAGAGGATTTGGAAGACCCAGGCCTACATGGCTGAGGACTATGAAGCATGAAGTAGGAGAAATTATGAATGGAGAAGTATTGAATTAAAAGCTCAAGATAGAGAGGACTGGTGAAATCTAACCGAGGCCCTTTGCGTCAATAGGCGTAGGAGGAGATAATATATATATATATATATATATATATATATATATATATATATATATATATATATATATATATATATATATATATATGTGTGTGTGTGTGTGTGTGTGTGTGTGTATCTGAGTGTGTTTGTGTATATGTGTATGTATAGATACATTTCCCTTTTTGAATGGGGATATATTATCGTGGTGAAAGGGTTTTTGTATCAACATGATCAGCAATGCTGTTACTAATCAGGGTCCGCCATACTAGGTCAGTTTGCTGTCAGCGATCAAACAAAAGTCTCCACATCACCAACCCGCAGTGGCCAGCGTGATGATGAAAATAGCCAAATCCCAGACATGACTAAGGGCATATCTGAGGCCTTTTTCCTGCAATGGACTAGAAATGGGTTGTAGTGGCTGATATGTTAACGGCCCTGACTGGTGAACGCCAGACTGAGGTTTGAGCCCCGCTCAAACTCGTTAGTTTCTTTGGTCGCTGCAATCTCACCATCATTGGGAGCTACTGATGGGGTGTTTAGGGGGGCCTATAGGTCTATCTGCTGAGTTATTAGCAGCCATTACCCGGCCGTCGTTTGTCATAGCCTGGACATAGAGGGGGTTTGGGCGAAGATCATATGTATATATGGTCAATCTCTAGGGCGTAGTCCTGCTCAATAGGGCAATTTGACTGTTCCTTACCTTTGCCATTCACGAGTTGCCTTTAAACCTTTAAAACTGTTGTTGCAGTTGTATCATATATACATATATAAATATATATATATATATATATATATATATATATATATATATATATATATATATATATATATATATATATATATATATATATACACGCATATATATATATATATATACATATATACACGCATATATATATATATACATATATATATATATATATATATATATATATATATATATATATATATATATATATATAGATATATATATATATATATATATATATATATATATATATATATATATATATACACGCATATATATATATATATATATATATATATATATATATATATATATATATATATACATATATATGTATATATATATATATATATATATATATATATATATATATATATATATATATACATAGATAGATAGATATATATATATATACATAGATAGATATATATATATATATATATATATATATATATATATATATATATATATATATATATATATATATATATATATATATATATATATTACAAAAGTTTATGAGTGTTGTTTTGAAGTTTCATTGTGTAACTTAACGTCAAAGTATAAAGGTCAAGACTTTAGTGCTACTACAATATTTAATCATTTTTAGTGTTCATTTTAAAACTTTTGGTAAATAGAAATTCTTAATACTTCGTAAAACCTAAACAATGAAATTCCTTGAACATCAGTGTTGTTTTTATAAGATTGCGTTATGAAAGTATGCTCTAGAGTCTAAACAATACTTCAATTATAATAATCATTGGTATTAAAGGTAATAATGAAATTATTTTTAATAATCAGGTCTAAACGCCTTCGACTGCGTTCGCATTGCCAATGAGAGTTTCTACGAATCCAGATATGCCAATTCCTACCTGTGGTATCGCCAAGCAGCAGCCATCAGCAACGACCCAGAACAGAGCAATTTTATCCAGTTGCTAATTGGCCAAGTAACAATGGAGGTAGTGAGCAGAGACCTAATTACATTCCTAGCTAGTTTTATGTTAAGGAAAAAAAAAAGGTTTTTTTTTTCATCTTAGCTTTTATCAAGGCAGTTTTCAAGGTCAGAATATTGATAGCTTTTCCAATGGTTGAAAGATATTTTGTGATTTTTTGCTTTTAAATGGTCTTAAATCTATATCTGTCACTGACTTTTCTTTTAAGGGACCTGTTTGCATATTGGTCGGTAAAATATTACTTGAGAATATATTTATTTTTATTTTTAACCATTACTCCTTCAAACTCAAACTTTCTCTATAGTCCTGTGACGGGACAAGAGTAAGTTGTGAGTCAAAGGCAAGATGAATGCAACTGAGTAATTTTATTACGACACATCGAGTAAATATACACACTAGGTCCTGGTAAGAAGGTTACAAAATACAAACATACCATTTCTTGTCAAACCGGCAACTGGTTCTGTTAACAGTTAACAATGAAGTAAACTTACAGGTTAATGCACATTGCTGTCAGTGCGAGGGGAGAGTGAAGATACAAAGGATAATATATACAAAAAAGAATAATGTCGTTACTATGTACGCTCGTGTGACACACGGGTGGTACATGGTGCCCACCCTAAAAATGACATACTGTACATGTTAAATAGAGAGCCCTGATCTGAAAAGGCGAACTGTAGGCGGGTCATCTGGCAGGAGATAAGCAGGTTTTAGAGGATCAATGGAGACCCATTGTTCTTTGCCACAAATATTTAGTAGGAATGCCTTCGGATTGCGTCGGATCAAAAGGAAAGGGCCCGTGTAAGGGGGCTTTAGCGGTGGCTTGCTACTGTCGTTGAGCAGGAAGACGTGTGTTGCAGAGTGCAAGTCTGTTGGTATGTGATGCTTCGATGGGGGCTTGTAAGTCTGGCGGCATGGAGTAAATTTTTCCACGACGTGACATATGCGCTGGAGATCATCAGAGGAGGTTGCAGAAGAAAAATATTCGGCAGGGATGACCAATGGGTCGCCATACACCATTTCAGCTACCGAGTCATCCAGGGAATCTTTAGGAGTGGTCCTTAGTCCCAAGAGGACCCAGGTAAGCTGAGTAAACCAGTTGGAGTCCTTGCAGCGGGACATCAATGTTGCTTTGAGGGTGCGATGAAAACGTTCAACCATTCTATTGGCAGTGGGGTTGTGGACAGTTATCTGGTGTAGGGTGATGCCCGGGAGATTCGTTAATGATGTCCATAATTGAGTGGTGAAAGTGGTACCCCTGTCAAAAGTAATATGCTCACGGATACCAAATCTTGCTATCCATTCTGAGAGTAAGGTAGATGTACATGAGGCGGACGTTGCAGTTTCCATGGGAATGGCTTCAGGCCAACGAGTGGAGCGGTCGATGGCGGTTAACATGTAACAATGTCTTTGTGATGTGGGTAGGGGGCCTAGAACGTCGACGTGAATATGTGGGAAATGACGCTGAGGTTGAGGAAAGGTGCCCACTCCTGAATCGGTGTGTCGATGTACTTTGGAAGTTTGGCAAGAAGTACAGGCGCAAACCCAATCTTTAGCATCCTTAGTAATGCCCTGCCAAATGAACTTTGTCTTCAGCAGCTGCGCAGTAGAATGGCGCGAGCGATGAGAAAAGCCGTGAATGAAATCAAACACCTGTCGGCGCATGAGAGCAGGAATCCACGGTCGCGATCTACCAGTACTGACGTAACAGAGGAGGGTGGTGTTGGAGTCGTCAACAGGGACGTCTTCCCAATGTAGGGATGTCCAGCATGTCCTACATGCTTGATACTCTGGTTACTGTCGTTGGGCTTCAGCCAAGGCGTTGTAATCCAATCCCAGTTGAACGGCAGCCAACGTGTTTCTTGACAGGACATCGGCAACGGGATTCATTTTCCCAGGGACGTGTTGAAGGGTGCAATTGTATTAAGTCATGGCGGAGAGATGTCGGCGTTGACGGGCGTACCAGGCGAAAGACTGTCGAGTGAAAGCGTGCACCAGAGTCATGTGATCTGTGCGAATGACGAAGGGCGTACCTTCTAAGAAATAGCAAAAGTGACGGACAGCCAAGTGCACCGCCAGCAATTCACGATCGAAGGTAGAATAACCCGATTCTGCCTTAGTCAGTTTACTGCTGAAGAAGGCCAATGGACGGGGCGAGCCGTTGACCACCTGTTCAAGTACTGCACCAATAGCGACGTCGCTGGCATCAGTGGAGAGAAGGAGAGGGGCATATGGGATGGGAAAAGTGAGAGTAGCAGCGGTTGATAGGGCATTCTTTGCATTGCAGAAGGCCAC
>NC_090732.1:112008186-112023186 GCF_036898095.1 Palaemon carinicauda
CTACTCAAGGCCACCCATACTAGCTTGGTTTGCTGTGAGCGATCAGACAAGTCTCCTACCATCACCAATCAGAATTGGGACCGAATCAGGGCTGAATCACACTGTGCGGCATGTTTTCGTGCGGATATGCTTCGTTGACGTTCCAGCAAATTGCCAGTGTATTCACACTATACGTTTTGTGTGCGTTCAGTCTAAATACAGCTGTTGCTGCGATATGGCGCAAAAAAAAAAAAATTACTCTATGGCAACTCGCTGCAATAGCATAACTTATAGATGACGAAAGTGCCAAATGAAGAGGAAGTTAGAGAGAGAGTGCTGGACTATCTGTAAAAAAAAATTACTAGACGATGGAATGGTGCATCACCATACTAGCACTAGAAATCTCAATTCTGCTTGTGACAAAAAGATGCTATACGAAACGATTAATACAAGTTATATTGAATGAACATAAACAGTCGAAAGCTATTGTTTTAATTCATTTCCTTCGACTTTCAAAGTGTTTTCCAGTCAAACTTTATCGTGGGTCATCATATATATATACTGTACATATAACATATATATATATATATATATATATATATATATATATATATATATATATATATATATATATATATATATATATATATATATATATATATATATATATATGTACAGGTGGATGAGTTCCTGAAAAAGATCAAGGAAGACTATTAGAAAAGTCCAAAAAAATTAATAAAGAAAAGATTGGAAATGAGGGTAAAATCTAACTGAGATGAAATAGAATAGAGGAAACACTTAAGAAAGGGAGAAGCATCACAATGATGAAAAAAAGACTTGGAACAGGGTACCAACAGATGTTTGCTTTAAGGTATGAAAATCAAAATATCAACAATAAAGATATCTATACAATGCTAAACAATAGTGATATAAGAAAAAACTTCTCCAATAGTAATAATGAAACACCTAAGCCGGTACCAAACATAACATTAGGAGAAGTAAAGAAAGCATTAAAAGGAAAGAAAAGTGGCAAAGTAGCAGGAGAAGGTGGCCTAACAAGTGATTTGATAGTAGATGGAGGAGATTTTATAGTAGTATACTGGCTGAACTTTACACCAAATGTCTGCATGAATCCTCTATACCTACAGCTTTGAAAAACTTTATCAATACACTAATTCACAAAAAGGGAGACACAAAAGACCTGAAAAATTACCGCCCAATAAGTTTACTCTCTGTAATATGTAAAATATCCAAATAGATCATATTAAGTTGTTTAGAAAGACAGCTAGACTTTAATCAACGAAGAGAGCAGGCAAGCTTTAGAAGTGGGTATTCAACAACTGACCGTATCCATGTAATTAACCTGCTAATGGAAATACCAACAGAGTATGACAAACCACTATGTATGGCATTTATAGACTATGAGATAGTCAGCAGTAATAAAAGCCTTTCAAAAATATGGAATAGAAGAATCTTATGTTAGAATACTTGAAGATATCTATACAGGAAGTACAACAACTCTAAAACTACAAAAAGATAGTGAGAAGTTCCGATTGATAAAGGAGCTAGACAAGGAGATCCCATTTCTCCTAAATTACTCAAAGCATGCTAAGACGAAGTTTTGAAGAATTTAGTTTGGGAAAATGTAGCAATTAATATCAATGGAGAGTACCTCAACATCTTAAGATTTGCAGATGACATAGTTCTGTTTAGTGCATCATGGGAGGAATTACAAGAGATGATAGAAGATTTGAATATAGAAAGCAAAAATATAGGACTGAAAATGAATATGAATAAAACTAAGATAGTTTGGGAAAATGTAGCAATTGATATTAATGGGGAGTACCTCAACATCTTAAGATTTGCAGATGACATAGTTCTGTTTAGTGCATCATGGGAGGAATTACATGAGATGATAGAAGATTTGAATATAGAAAGCAAAAATATAGGACTGAAAATGAATATGAATAAAACTAAGATAGTGTTCAATAGAGAGAGAACAATTAAGATTTATGGACGAGCCTCTAGAGATTTTTAATTAATATAAGTACTTAGGACACACAGTAAGTGTTTCCCCAGGACACAAGACCGAAATTGAAAGAAGGATAAGCATGAGACGGAGGGCTTTTCGTAAACAAAATGAGATTATGAAAAGTAAACTGAAACTTTCTCTAAAAAGAAAAGTATTCAATCAGATGGTCCTACCGGTATTAAGCTATGCGGAGGAGCCTTACTAGCCTTAGAAGATAAGCTAGTTACAACTCAAAGAGCTATGGAAGGAAAAATGATGGGAATAACACTAAAAGACAGAAAGGAGCAACATGGATACGAGAGCAAACTAAAGTAGAGGATATTCTAACAACATGTAAGAAAAAGAAATGGACATGGGCAAGGCATACAGTAATATGATAATGACAGAACACAGATGGACATTGATGATAACAGAATGAGTTCCCAGAGATTTTAAAAGAAGCAGGGAAAGGAAAAAAGACGATAAATAGACGAACTAAGGAAGTTTGGGGGGCGTGGACAGGCACAGAACGATCACAAACACACGCAAGTGGAAGGACATGTCTGAGGCCTTTATTCTACAGTGGATTAGTAACGACTGTTGATGATGATGATATGATGCATATATATATATATATATATATATATATATATATATATATATATATATATATATATATATATATATACATATATATGTATATACAGTATATATGAATATATATATATATATATATATATATATATATATATATATATATATATATATATATATATATATATGTATATATATATATATATATATTTATATATATATATATATATATATATATATATATATATATATATATATATATATATATATATATATATATATATATATATATATATATATATATAGATAGATAGATAGATAGATATCAATATAGATATAGATATAGATATAGTTATAGATATAGATGTAGATATATGAGAAAAATTTTGCATATTTAGACGTGTTTTTTTTTTATATTCAAATAAGCCATGTATTTTAATATATTAATGTCTGGATTCTCTTACCGACCTCGGGATCAGAGCCCCTGGTGAAACCACTCAAAGACAATAGCATCTGACCGGCCGGGATTCGAACCCTGACCGGTCAAATACTATTGTCTTTAAGTGGTTTTGCATGGGGCTCCGATCCCGAGGTCGGTAAGAGAATCCAGGCATTAATGTATTAAAATATATGGATTATTTGAATATATATATATATATATATATATATAAATATATATATATAGATAGATAGATAGATAGATATAGATATAGATATAGTTATAGATATAGATGTAGATATATGAGAAAAATTTTGCATATTTAGACGTGTTTTTTTTTTATATTCAAATAAGCCATGTATTTTAATACATTAATGTCTGGATTCTCTTACCGACCTCGGGATCAGAGCCCCTGGTGAAACCACTCAAAGACAATGGCATCTGACCGGCCGGGATTCGAACCCTGACCGGTCAAATACTATTGTCTTTAAGTGGTTTTGCATGGGGCTCCGATCCCGAGGTCGGTAAGAGAATCCAGGCATTAATGTATTAAAATATATGGATTATTTGAATATATATATATATATATATATATATATATATATATATATATATATATATATATATATATATATCCCTCAGAAAGTGTGGCACCAGTGAACGTTACTCTCCCAGTTTTGTACAAGTAATACTTATCCGCAAGTTTGAATATTGTCAGAATTTTAGCTTCAATTATATTTCGTTCTTTTTTCAGGATCAAGCCACATTGGCAGGTCTGAAGTGCTATGTATCAGATAGAGGATCTCCTTATCTAATTCTGCATCCCATTAAGTATGAACATGTCCATAACAACCCTGAGATGTACGTTTTCCATGAGGTGATTTTCGATGAAGAAATTCAGGCTATCAAAGATACCGCCACTAGTCTAGTAAGTGAAGAAGAGTATTGTCTTTTACCATTCTGTTTTTGATATTTCATTATCAACGTAAATCGAGATTGTCAACTATTTTCTCTCTACCTTCTGAATAAATGTGTTTCAACTCAATCATGAGAGTTTGTGAACATATATGATGTAGTAAAACTTTAGTAATTAAAATCCATTTTCATTTTAACTAAGATTTTCGTTCATTAAATCATCGATTATAAGTGATTTTATATTACATTAAACTGTTTCCTGTAACATGATATAACTCCGGAAATAGCACCAAAGTTCCCACAATATTCATATTTTAACCCCTCAGTAGCTCTTCGAACCATCTACACATTTCATTCATTTCAATTTTGCACATAAACACGTGTTTCTCAATTATTGAGTCCTCCCTATGCCTACACCCTATTCTTTTCTCTCCAACTAAATTGCTTTTCATTCCTTCCTACGATCTTCTAATCTCCCTGAAATCGCTGCTATAACACTTTTTCTCCTACTCGATAGACAATGTATATCAACAGGTTTCCTTTCGTGGACCTAAAGAGGAGCCAACCTACCGGGGCTTTGTTCTCCGTTGTCATGCCAGTCTTTTATCCCCTTCCTTTAACTAGTGACAGCTAGAGGGACCTGTCCCTCATTCAGTCATACGGGATTTCTTATAAGAAATGAAGAGGGTTCTCCTCTGCAGACGCCATCCCTTGGGAAGCATGGCATATTGTCATTAGTACCACCTGGAAACCAAATTCCAGGCTGCTGAATGAGGATCAACAGTTCACTCGAAACTGCCACTACCCCAGTACTACCTAATTAGCTCGTGCTATCTAAATTTAACGTAATTTATAATCAATTATTCTTCAATGTAATATTCCACACACCTTGCATAATATTAATCTTATTTTTTTAACGTAGATTATCTGAACCTTTCTCTCATTATAGAATTCCCTCTTCCAAAGTAAATTAAAGTAAATTACAGTTACATTCGCATACGGGCTGCCAACGCAAGAGCCCGTGTCTTGCATAAGGCAAGGCAATCTTAACAGAGAGACAGTCCTATGCCATTCCTCTTCCCCACCAGCTATCCATCATGTTGTAAGTCTTCCTTTGGTGCAGTGTGACACTTTTTAAATCAACCTGTCATCCACCAGTCTTTCACACTTGACCAAACATGCCATTGCTGTTAAACTACAATAACACTAAAATATTTTATTGCCAATACACTCCTTTCCTGGAAAATTACATTCATCATTACATTTATACTCAATTTTACTTAAACAGTTCTCAAAATCATATAGTTTTCGGTATCTTATTATGCACACTAATCTTTCACTTTTGCTTATGTTTACGATATATGAACGCATTTTTACCTTTTCGTGAGGCTTTATTAAACTACAATTGTTTATATCACTTTAACCAACAATTCACTTAATTCTGTATTTAGTTTGTTTCAATGCGTGCTAAAATAAATAACTTTGCTGAAAAGGTGAAACCAACAGGTTGTCGAGATAAAGTTACTTGTACAATTTGATTCTGACAAAGAAAGTCCCACCACTACTATATCGTCTTCGCAATTAAAATAATGTGTACATCTTTTCTATAGCTGAGAGGATTGACTTAAGAATAAGAAATATTTTAGAAATAGATATGTTTTAAATTAAAAAAAAAATCAAATTAATAATAAGAGAGATCACTCGAGTGCTATGTGTGGAAGAGTTGATGGAGATAGTTTGGGCATGCTCTTCGCACTCCCCAAGGCACTAGAAGAATTGCAAGACCCAGGCCTACATGGCTGAGGAGTATAAAACATGAAGTAAGAGAGGATGAATGGAGAATTGTTGATTTAAGAATCAAGATAGAGATGACTGGCAAAATCTAACTGAGGCCCTTTGTGACCGTAGGCCTTGGAGGAGATGATCTACTTCACGCTTGATATTCCTCAACCATATAGGCATGGGTTTTCCAACTCTTCTAGTGCCTTTTGGAGCCCAGTTAAAAGTTTGGTGAACTAATCTCTCTTGGGGAGTACGAAGAGCATGCCCAAACCATCTGTATCTACCCCTTCACCATGATCTCATCCACATATGACACTCGAGTAATCTCTGTTATAGTTTCATTTCTAATCCTGTCCTGCCATTCAACTCCCAATATTCTTCTGAAGGCTTTTTTATCAAATCTACTAAATCTGTTTGGGAGTGTTTCATTGTCATACCACGACTCATGTCTATCCAGTAACACAGATCTCACTAAACTGATATAAAGTTTGATTTTTTATGTAATTACAGGCGATTTCTAAATTATGTATATACAGTATATATATATATATATATATATATATATATATATATATATATATATATATATATATATATATATATATATGTGTGTGTGTGTGTGTGTGTGTGTGTGTGTGTGTGTGTGTGTGTGTGTGTGTGTATAACAGGCTAGTAACCTCACACCAGAAAAAAAAGGCTAAAATTTCAATTGGTAATATTGTCTTGCGTTATCATCTCTAAGGAGAGAGAGGGAGTTAGAGATGGGTGGGGGGTGGAGGGGATGGGGATGTTCTCATGTTACTAACGTTGTCCAGTCAGCCTAGTTAGGAACTTGTTTTCAAAACTAGTATCATATTTATCATACTTGAAAGTTGTCAGAGGAAAAAGAACCATTTGCTATATATCTGTAAGTACACTGGAATCGGTGGGTTGTATTTACCATTCAGTTCACAACTTCATCAGATATTAGGAACCAAAAGAAATTAATAGATTTATAGTTATATGATAGAACTTATTGTGTAATAAAGAAACATCTGCTGATAAGATGTCAAAGAATGTGGATTCAACCTTTTTTGACGTTCTATTACAAAGATATTACATGCGAACACACTGTCATACACAAAACTATCAAGAATCAAGATAGAGACGAAATATATATATATATATATATATATATATATATATATATATATATATATATATATATATATATATATATATATATATATATATATATATATATATATATATATATATATATATATCTCGAACATATTTCTGTATTGAGAAATACTGTATGCATGTATGTGTATATTCGTATAATATACATTTATGATTATTTACATTTATATATATATATATATATATATATATATATATATATATATATATATATATATATATATATATATATATATATATACACTGTGTATATATACTATATATATATATATATATATATATATATATATATATATATATATATATATATATATATACTGTGTATATATACTATATATATATATATATGTGTGTGTGTGTGCATATATATATATATATATATATATATATATATATATATATATATATATATATATATATATATATATATATATATATATATATATCAAATTATATATATTGTGTGTATGTGTGTATATTCATATAAATGCAGGAGATATGGAGGTTTTAGCTGGTCAATGTTGATCCAATCTTATTTTCCACGGTTGTTGAGGAGAGAAGCTTTCGAAGCACGATGGATGAGAAGCCTGCATATGTGGGCGTATTACGAAGGCCAAATCTGGAGTAACTAAGAGTATATCTGCCGAAGGGGCTGGTAATGACTGTATTGGGGATGTCTTCTGGGTTCATAGATATCTGATAATATAACTTCAAAAGATCGAAGGGGTAAAATACTTTACATTATGAAGGTACCTGGTGATGACGGTGATGTTGGGGAAGGAGTAGTGGTCTGGTTCCATCGGAACATTAAGATGCCTGCAATCTACACAATTGCCCAGGGATCTATGCTTCTTCGTGATGATGTGTATTGGTGACGTCCATGAACTTGAGGCCTCTTGACAAAGGCCAATTCATCCCTTTCTACGGATGTGCATTCTAGCAGCTGTCAAATGGTCTGGGGCCAAATGTCTAAATTTTTCAAACACTAGGGGGCTCATTGCTCATGATCTTGATATGGTGATGAATACCATGCTTGGCAGTAACAGTGGACGTCTGGCGTAGTTCAGAGTCAAAGATGTCTGGATATAAAGTAGGGAGGTGTGCTTATGTCTTTGTGGGCATATGTCTTTGTGGGGGGAGCAAGTAAATAGGTGTGGACAAATAAGAGCTTACACTGACTAAGCATTGATGTCAACCTGGAGCGGGAAATGGGCGAGGAGATCTGCACCGATGAGAGGCAGTGTAACATCGACAACGATGAGATTTTACCCGTACTGGGTCCCCTATAATAACATTGTCAGTGTTTCATACCATGGGTGGGGATAGCAGATCCATTAGTGGGCACCAGGTCAACAACAGCTGTCTTATAATGACATGATCACACCCTTGAAAGCAAATGTGTCAGAATGGAATGGCAGGCACTAGTATCTTCCAAAAAACACACATTATATCCCTGATCATCCAAATCTAAGAGATTAGTTAATGGAGATTCTATTAATTGGTTTTTACAATTGACATCTAGTAACACATTTCTTAGCAACATTACTGAATCTGGAGTGGTAGTAGCACAACTGAGAGTGTGGAGCATCATCTGGTAGCTGTTACGGTCTCTGTTTGGGGCACAGGTGTCGTGCAGCATAGGCGGATAGTGGGTGGCTTCGTCACTCTCCAGGCATGTCACGAGGTGAGCATTGATGTCCTAAATAACTCATTTCAGCTTCAGTTGGTGTTGTATAGTTGTCCTTTTCATCAGAAGTGGAGTACTTGCTGGAGTTCTTGATGATGGGAAAATGGCTGTCCATAAGAGCATCGACTCTAGTCATCAGGTCCTTCACGGACAAGGTGTTGACATAGGCAAGGGCAGTTAGCACAGGTGTTGTACCCAAAAGGTATGAAATAGGCTCACTTCACGAGGAGAACCTTCTGCAGCAGGGCTGAAGGCAAGCAATCCTGATCATTTCTCTTAGACCATCGACGCCTTTTCATCCCCCAATAGTTGTTGAGAGAGTTAAAAAATCTGGGCTTTATTGGTGGATGGCGATGCTGAGTGCTGCTCTAGGAGATATGATTTAAGGGCATCATAATGTTTGAGGGCATCTCAATGCTCGCAAAACCAGTCAGAGATTTCTGGAAAGTTGTCGTTGGGGATTGTGGTGATAATATAGACTGCTTTGCTACTTGACTGGGTCACGTCCTTGATGTGGAACTAAAGCTTGGCATGTTGAAACCAGGTAAATGCATCTATATTGGCAAAGATCGGGAGTTTCACTGTGGCAGCATAGACAGATGAGTCAGAGTCGGTGGTGGACATTGTCTGAGGATTATATGGTAAATGAAGCAGTGATCTAGGAAATGGGCTAGATGTTCGAGGCCCTTCATAGTTCAGTTATGTGACGGGAGTGAAGGAGGCATAAGATATATATAATTTCCCTTTGTATATGTCATTCTCAAGCTTTACTGAATACAATGTCAAGAAGTAATAGTGGTTTAATATTTGAAAGTATGAAGACATGATTTCTAATTAAACAACTATCACAAATTATCATATATTCCAAGATATAATGATGAATATGCGTTGATTTCAATTTCAAATGCTAATACCAGGGATATGTACAGAAGACGAAATCAAGTTATATTTCTCTTAATAGCCGAACAGACATGCCAGCTATCTACTTCTTTATCCATCCAGAAGTATAGTTTCGAATCCTGGGATGAGTAGATGACCTTTCCAAGTGAAATTCTATTTTGCGTATGTTATTCCAAAAGTAGAATGAATTAAATTTCAAGAGGTATATTTAGCTTGATATATAATATGATACTAGTTACACGTGTTGGTTGCAGCCATCCCTGCCTGGTCATCTGTTGGATGGGAGTTCGAGCTGAGCCCAAGATAGTTTCTACGGATTTGAGGGTTTGGGGAACATATGTGTCTACCTGCTGGGTCATCAGGAGCCATTGCCTGGTCCTCCCTGTTCGTAGCTTGATGGGGAGGGGTCTTGGGCGCTTATGATATGTATATAAGGTCAATTTCTAGGGCATTGGACTGTCCCTTGCCTATGCTAATCTTGAGCGACGTTTAAACCAGTGTTACGAGCTTAGAAGAAATAAACTATCAGGACATGCCTAAGCTAACCTCCTTTAAGCTATATAACCCTTACCAGTACTTTCTGCGAGTAGGTTCTGTGGAATATATGATTTCTAACATTAATAATGGCTTCTATATTTCAATTATCTAGTCACAAATTAATGAATTATTAAAGAGGAAGGATCCTCATTGCTAGCGCATTGACAGCTAGCAAACGGCAACTAAATGAAACGAGAACTTCACACGAAGAGAGGAAAGAGCAATCGCTGCTCTCTTTTACAAAAGCAAGAGTGTGTATCACTACAAAGATGTTCGTTAGTGTTAGACAATGGAAAATTATGAAAAAAAAGTTTGTTAGAATAGTTAGTTTGTCAAAAAGATAATAAGGTAGAATAAAAAGAAGAGAAAAAGTGGGATATGACCGTAGGAGTATCAAAGTAAGAATATCTCCCTACTAACCAATGTTTCTAACTGAAGTTGCAGAGATCACTAGTGGTATCGTCTGAGAGACCAGTAGAGTTTCGAGTATCCCATACGGCCTGGCTAAGCGACTCTCGCCATCCGGTTCTACCAAAAATCGCTAAACGCGTATCAGCCATTACTGGTTTGACCACGTTCCAGGGACCATTAAATGACACGGCAGTCGAGGAGTTACAGGTGAGTTAAAATTGAAATATTAGCTATTTTTATCTCTTTGGTTTCCCTGTTTAGGTTCATTTTTCTCTTCGGTTTTCCTTTTAACACACACACATATCATCATTTTATATATATATATATATATATATATATATATATATATATATATATATATATATATATATATATATATATATATATATATAAATCTACTTGAGTCAGATTTAGAAAACAACGATATGACAAAATTTAGTTTTTAATTATCGGAACGCTGACGTCAGATTTCCTCTGAAAAATAACAGCTTACCCAGGAGACCGGTAACACACTTTTTCATTTACTAAAAAAAAAATCATTATTATTTTCACAAACTTTTATTCTAAATTAAATAGGTGGAAGCCAAGGTGTTTTGAAACGATTTTACGGTATCATTAGATGGTTTTCCCTTGAAAATTATTAAATCACCAAAGGATAAACCTAACAACGTTGTCCAACATCACTTATTTGATCATGTCAATTTAAGCGCGTTCCTTCAATCATAAGAGACTTCTAAACGGCTCTTCATTTAATTCATTAAATAACCCACGTTATTCTTTACCGCCAATCACTTTTTTCCCCTTTTTGGATTAAGCTTATTCTTTCATTCATTTAAATTTTCTCTCTGTCTTAATACTTACCTTTATTTCGTGCGTCCAGAAATCCAGCTTTTCATGAGCCATCCTAATGTTGCCAAAGCTCTCAAGTTTCTGTGGCAATCCTTCTTCTAAACCTTTGCAATCTCGTCTCCCCCTGCCATATCCTTAGGTTTCTTACACATTCTTGATGTAACTATTCTCCCCAACTGGGAGGTGTTCTGAAACTGACAAATAGCCATTTTCTTTTTCACAAAAATATTTTACGCTCGTTTTATTTACACTTCTCACAATATACAATGGCCGGAAGGGCCAGACAATCTTCTGCAACATATCCAATGGAGAAGAGAAGAGTCGGAGAAGATTTGAGCATTTGCAATATACATATGAATATAGTGATACATTTGAGGACATAATCTAACAGTCAATTTCATTGAGTGTGTTATAAGTATAAAATAATCGTGAGTTACAAAGCAAATAATCAATAAACATATGATTAGGCCTACTCAAACGATCTGTTAAGCTTATCTCTCAATTTCTATTCACAGGTTTTGAGCTACGGCATTGGCGGACACTACTCTCAGCACAAAGATTTTTTCTGGAAAGAATTCCCGGAGGAGACGGTAATATGAAGTGAAATAGATATAAGGCTAGCATAAGGAAATTAGTATACAGGCCCTTGATTGATTGATTGATTAAAAAATTATCTTGCTTCTTAACGCCAAAAGTCATTGATTGCTTTAATTTAGGATAAGTATTTAAAATCAAAATCAATCTCAAATCATTAAAATTGAAATAAAAGATAAAACTATGAGAGGATTCACATATTTTGCAAAAGACCAGCTTTTTATGTAGGGGTTAACATTTAACCCTTACATAAATAAATTCGAGAATGTGGCCGACAAAGAGTATACTACTGTACAACCGTTCCGAGAAAACTTGTTAAGAATATACTTACCAATTCAGCCATAGGCCTATCTCTGTCAAATTTATGAACTCGAAGTATACCCAAGGACAAAATTCTTGCAGTAATCTCCTTTGTGAAGCGACGACTTATAAAAAGATTATCTCCTCTGAACGCCACAGCCGAAATTTTGCTCTTTTTTTTTTATGTCACATTGTCTTTTACAAAAGTTATTTTTTCATTTATGTTGGAAGATTAACATGGTTTCTATTTTTCATTGTTATTATTTTAAGTTTTAACATTCTTTTAATGATACAGTAACTATTTAGCTTCTTGTTATTTTTCTATTTTCTCTTCATATCCTTACGTTATTTATTTTTCCTTATTTGTTTCCTTTCCCAGTAGGGTTGTAGCTTGGATAATAATAATAATAATAATAATAATAATAATAATAATAGGCTACTGGAGAATGCAATCAATTTCATACATCTAACTTTTATTTCGATAATAACGTATCATATTACATAATTTGATATCAAGAAGATTCCTTATCAGATGACTCAAAACTTATTATTTGTAATCTAATATATTTATCGATAATCACATCTTGCTTTGCATCGTCCCCCTGTGAATTCTCTGCCAAGTGTTTTACGGCATTCGATCAATTTCCTTTTGTCACTAAATGCAGTGCTTCTTTTAAAATTACCTTTAGATCTCCCATTTAAAATTATGTTTCGCCTCACAGGTCTTCACATTTGCCCAAAATAACTTCCATCAGATTATATTGTCAATAGAATGGGGAAGACGAATAACCTTATGACTATTTTCCTCTGCAATTTTATCAATCACGTATGCGTTATCCATATTTCGGGAGTATTCTAAATGTTGACATTTTAACACATTGGGAGGTATTCATAAAAATGAAGGATATCCTTGTAAGCATAAGGTAGAAGTACAATGTAATTCTCTGAAGCAAAAGGTAGAAGTATAAGCAAATCTTTCTTTCCATATTCATATTGATTACCTTTTACTTGCGAGGATATCCTCTGAGCAGAAGTAAAATGTTGACTCGTGTTTCGGGAGCGCTTAGTTACATGTTGGAACTTGTAAGATTTCATTTGTACTGTCAAGATAAGAAAGAGTTTAGTATTTATAATACGTATTTAATGCCCTGTTTTTACTTGTATTTAATTAAGTTTACGCATCAGAAATAACACAGACGCCGCCGCGCCTTCCCCAAAGCCTCGCTGGTGACATCTATCCCCCACCCCTTGCATTAGAAGTTCTTTGACCTCTTTTTAGCTCCCCCACCCCTAGCATTAGAAGTCCTTTGACCTCTTTTTACCTCCCACACCTCTTGCATTAGAAGTTCTTTGACCTCTTTTTAGCTTCCCCACCCCTGACATTAGAAGTTCTTTGACCTCTTTTTAGCTCCCACACCCCTTGCATTAGAAGTTCTTTGACCTCTTTTTAGCTTTCCCACCCCTTGCATTAGAGGTTCTTTGACCTCTTTTTAGCTCCCACACCCCTTGCCTTAAAAGTTCTTTGACCTCTTTTTAGCTCCCCCATCTCTAGCATTAGAGGTTCTTTGACCTCTTTTTAGCTCCCACACCTCTGGCATTAGAAGTTCTTTGAGCTCCTTTTAACTCCCCCACCTCTACCATTAGAAGTTCTTTGACCCCTTTTTAGCTCCCCCACCTCTACCATTAGAAGTTCTTTGACCCCTTTTTAGCTCCCACACCTCTAGCATTAGAAGTTCTTTGACCTCTTTTTTAGCTCCCACACCTCTAGCATTAGAAGTTCTTTGACCTCTTTTTAGCTCCCACACCTCTAGCATTAGAAGTTCTTTGACCTCTTTTTAGCTCCCACACCTCTAGCATTAGAAGTTCTTTGACTTCTTTTTAGCTCTGCCACACCTCTAGCATTAGAAGTTCTTTGACCTCTTTTCAGCTCCCTTACCTCAAGCATTAGAAGTTCTTTGACATCTCTTTATAGCTCCCACACCTCTAACATTAGAAGTTCTTTGACCTCTCTCTTTAGCTCCCATACTTCTAGCATTAGAAGTTCTTTGACATATATTTCTAGGTTCCATACTTTTAGCATTAGAGGGTCTTCGATCTATATTTGGAGGTGCCTTACTTCTAGCATTAGAGGCTCTCTATTTTTAGGTGTCTTACCTCTGGCATTAGAGGCTCCTCTTCGCTGTTCTCTCCTGTCTTCTAGTTTTCAAGATCTTCTTTCATTAGATTATCTGTTTCTTTCGAGATTTCATTGTCTCTTTTCCTTAGATCGTCAGTGTCCTTCTAGATTTCAAAAGAGATCTCAGTGCCATGAGTCCTCACTTCGTCAGATTCCTCAGGGAAATCGAAGGCATTTATTCTTTACCTATCTGGGCAATGAGTAAAGAGATGAATACTATCGATTTCTCCGCATACACTATCATGCCAAAGTAAATGACGAACAACATGATATATTTACTAATGTCGTGTGGATATGTCTTTACTTCAATGGCGAATTTTGGGACAATCCTGTTGAAGAACTACACGTCACTCACCGTTCAGTTGAACCATTCTGCCTCCATCCTCATTCCCCGCAATCCGTTTTTGCACCGATACAAAGCCTTGTACTTTTTCCAAGAGTCTCCTTTAATAATGAATCGTCGCAAAAGCCCAAGCAAAGGATTCTTCAAGGCGCATACATTATGATCTTCAAAGCTCAACTGCCAACGACGGAAGATCCCGTGTCTTTCTGTAGGTCGGGCGATATAAAACGAACGATCGGCAACTTCGGTAGCAACCAAAACCATCTGTAGTTGATGGTGTTCCGAAGACGTAACACATAAT
>NC_090732.1:112033186-112045686 GCF_036898095.1 Palaemon carinicauda
TATATATGTGTGTGTGTGTGTGTGTGTGTGTGTGTGTATATATGAGTGTGTGTGTGTATGTGTGTGTGTGCATGATTGAGTGTCTTTGTGCGGTATATATATATATATATATATATATATATATATATATATATATATATATATATATATATATATATATATATATATATATATATATATATATATATATATATATATTTCCTCCTTATTTTCAGTGGCCAACAAATGGATTCGAGAAAACCGGAATTTCCTAAGACGTCCATGCAGCCTAGACCCCGACGAATAACCACAACGGCCAGAAAAGGGACAATGTGAAGAGTCCCATGATACTTCCACTCCTAAATTGGAAATGGTTTCGACCATCCACCAGCATTGCAAAGCGATTGGACATACCACATTTTGTACCTTTAATAAGCACTAAAGGGAACTTTATCTAGAGTTATCCGTTATCTTATTGTTTTCGAGTACTGATAAATGAGCTTTCAGTTTTTTTAACTCTTTTCACTCGGTTTTATTTCATATCTAATTTTAAATGTATTGATGGGCTCTGATATGTTAATGAAGGGTGCAGTTCACTGTATTTTACTTTGCTATCATATTAAGGAAAGGTCAAGTAACTTTGTGTTATTAAGCTGAATCATTTTGCAATAAACCAATTTAATGGTTTGGGAATTATTTAGTTCAGACCTCATTCTTCTATATTGCTTAATGCTCTTGATAACTGCAATGATTTCACTGTAATAATTTACACTCTAGACTAAGAAAACAAGATTAATTATTATTATATTTTATTTACAAACTAGTTTGAATTAATGTCTTTATAAATATTACATCTATATAAGATCAAATTAAAATGGCTACATTCTTCGTAAGCTAAATATGGTAACAGGAAACCATGAAAAAGTAATTTCAGTGTAGAAGAAAATCAAAATCATTAGAGTAGACTATTGAGATGACATAACTATGAATTCATGTTTTCAATAAGTCTGTTTTTCTTGAAAGAATAATGAAATAATAGTCTGTATAATAAAAAAAAATGCTCTTGTCCATCGACACGTGACCAGTTATTCTTGCCGCCTCGACCACGAAAAAAAAAAAAAAAGACTAATAGTGTTTTGAGCTATTATTTCATCAATGACTTTAATAGATAAAGAACAAAAATTTGAGAAGACTTACTTGATAGATTGACTGAGAATAATTGAGACATTTGTAAGAGATATTTGATTATCTATCTTTCAAGGTTACTATTATTGCCACCATTGAACCTTGTTAAAGTTAAAAAAGTTCAAGTCATGTTCATAATTTCCGTGTTATTTCTTTAATATATACTTCTAGATATCTTTTTACCTACTCAATTCATTGTGTAGAGTACTGATTTTATCCGTGAAATCAAGAGAGACGCTGATAGCTATCTTTACTGCCATTCGCATTTATTAATAAGTTTATCATCTTTCATTATGTAATTTGCCCATAACATTACAGTCTTTCAAATATATTTTTGAAATTTGCATAAGGGTTTACTACTAGCTCCACATAGCGCAAGTTTCACAAGATTGGATTGATAAAGATGTTTATAATCGTAATATATCAAATATGTTCTCATCCAACAAGTAATCAATACTAATAACCTTGTAAATCTTTTTGTGTGAACAAGTTTGCATCAGGGCCGTGGAACTTGGCTTGCTATACGCAAAAGGTTTTGGTTAATAAAAATGTAGATAGAATAGCAACGAGATTAGATAAACGTGCCATTTGACATCGTTTTTTTTTTTTTTTTTTTTTTTTTTTTTTTTTTTTTTTTTTTTTTTTTTTTTTTTTTATCATATAGAGTGAAATAACTATGATTTCTTAAAAAAACGAATGATAGACGAAAATATTTATCTGTCATAGCAAAAATATGATATTTGACATACATTACATTTAGAACGTCCTTCTTAAATAAGATTGGTTAAATCAAATGCCAGCGTCCATGTCAGTTATTGTACGCAAAGACGATGGAAAACCTTTTTAAAATTTTCTTTTAATCATTCTCATTACGCAACTGGTGAGTCTTTTTCACATGTGAAGGAGTTTGGGAATTTTATGGTTGCTTCTTATCAAGTAATCATAGTCCAAACGGGTTTCTTTCCCACTAGAAACTTCGGTCGTGTCTGTTTGTGTGTCTGTGTTTGTGAGTGTCGTAATAACGATTTTTTGTTTTTCCTGGTCTTTCATTTATTAATATTTATCTAATATTTACATTCTATCGTTCATGTTTTTTGGAGAAACTGCATATAAACCAAACAAATCTTATGTTGTATAACACCTTTTTTAATAACATTCCCAAAGTTTTTCGTCTTTCTTTGCTAACTTTATTTAACTATCTTTGTTTCTTATGTAACACTAATGAGAACATCATCTCCAAGTAGATGTGTTTAGAACTATAAAACAATGCTAAACCCTAACCCGCACTTGCTAGATGTCATTAAAAGAAACTGAACCTCATTTAAATAAATATATAGCGCTATTATTAAGGCGATATTTACAGAAACGGCGCATTATGTATAACAATGGATGTTTATTCTTATTGTGCTTACCATTACAATTTTCACTATTAGGTTTCGACAACATAACTGTCTACAGCAATATATCTTACTTTTTTAAAGATTAGGAAAATGAAATGGCATCTGCCATGGTGTACAAAAAAGAGGTCCTACCGAGACTCGAACTCGGATCGCTGGATTCAAAGTCCAGAGTGCTAACCATTACACCATAGGACCTGTTGACAAACAAAGCTACTTAGCAGAGTATTAATATAAAAATTTCTTTTTTTTTGGGGGGGGGGGGGTTTCTTGATGTGTTGTGTTAGGACTTCATAATTCTTTAGTGTTGCCTAATTTACAGCTGTTTCGTGTAGAAACATCATAGAGATAGACATTTTAATTATAAATCTTGAATCATAGTTAAATATTTTATAACCTGGGTGTAGGTTACAATAATAATCGTCCTATTAAAGTAGCAATTAAATTAAACCAACCATATAAGATAATCATTTCTTTGTTTTAACCTTCCGTCTCACTCAGCTTCACAACGGAAAATTTCCTGTATTTTGTATATTTATTACGGTTAACTCGGTCTCATACATTTTTGGTTTCCGAAATATATTCCACATTTTGTAGTTATTTTATTGAACTAATAAATATCAAAACTATAAACTAGAAACAAATAAAACGTTAAGTAATGACTTCTTTCTTCAAATTCACGATTGATAACAATGCTCGCGTTAAACACAATTTCTCTCAAGGTTAAGAAAAGGGATTCCCCACTTTGACCTCATTCCTTCCCCATGAGTCATGTCATTTTAGAGGTTTGCTGGAACTCGGCACATCATCTCAACCATCCTAAGACCATTGATGTACTTGAAGATCATTAATGTACATAGTCTTATAAAAAATTACTTTAATTACACCCTTTAGTTTTCAGGGTCCCTATTTTGAGGTTAGTCAAATACTTGAAAACCAACCAACAAACAAACAAACAAACTGAATTACGAATATCCTCACTAAGAAATAAGTTCAGTATAGATGAAAGAAACCGTTACTTCGTTAATCAATAGATTCTGTAATTTAAAAAAAAAAAAAAAAAGAATCAGTAGGTAATTATAAAGATCTGGGTATCAGTTCACAATTAATCGTACGCAATGATGAAGCCACAAAAGAAAGTGAGACAAGACAACAACGAACATTCTAGGGATCAGTGACCCGCAGCTGTGGTCACTGATCCCTGGATGATTGATGAACTGATAAGACGATTCAAAGATTTAAAAGCCACTCATGAATGGCAGGGACAAGGGACAGCGACATTGCCCTATCGTGTGGGACTATGCCCTAGAGACTGATCATATATGTACATATGATCGCGCCCAAGCCCGCTCTCCACACAAGGTAGGACCAAGGAGGGCCAGGCAATGGCTGCTGATGACTCGGCAGATAGTCCTATAGGCTCCCCTAAACCCCCCATCCTTAGCTCACATTGATGGTGAGATTGCGGCGACCAAACAAACGAACGAGTTTGATCGGGATTCGAACCCCAGTCTGGCGTTCTCCAGTCAGGGACGTTACCATATTGGCCACTATAATTCTTTGTACTTTTTACATGTGTAAGTTCTTAATGCTTCTTCATAAGAAAATAATGTGATCCTTTCAACCTTAGTTGAATAAAAGTCTAAACAAATCACAAATAAATGTATTGCGATGAACAAAATAACTGTTTGTGATATGAAGAACGAGAACAGCCCTGAAAAAAGTTAAGTGTAAGGAAAATATGATCAAATGTTTCAGCCATATTACAAGATATTGAAGTTGTGCACAAATATTCGTAATTTTTAACTCAAAATATTGGAATTTACCAATTCTTTATAAGCTTGGAGAGAGAGAGAGAGAGAGAGAGAGAGAGAGAGAGAGAGAGAGAGAGAGAGAGAGAGAGATCCTTTCCAAATTTCACTTTATAGTTATAAAAGCATTTTGTCGTCCTAGACCTGTGAATTTGTTGCACATACTTTTGTTTCACCTGGAATATGTATATGGTTTCCCAGCTCTTTTCACTTCCTGACAGTGAAAGTGAGAAGTTGAGAACATGGGACTAAAAATCAACATAATGAAAATAGAAGTGTATATTAGCATAAAAACATGGAACCTCTAAATTGCAGCATCATAATGGACGGACCAACAATAAAACAAACAAATGCCTTTATATACCTGGGTAGTATGATAACACAAGATGCAAGATGTAATAAAGAAATAGAAAAAGGAATAATGATAGCAAAAAATTCAATCAGTTGTCTGAAAGCTATATTGACAAAGAAGAGGATATGGATTCAGATAAATGATAGAGCACTGAAAACCTATGCATGGTCCACACTTACCTATGGCTCAGAAACATGAACATTAAACAAGAACTTAAAAAGTAAAATAAATGAAGCTGAATCATGGTTTTACAGAAGAATGACGAAAATCCCATGGACTGAGAGAGTAACGAATGAGGAGATATTGAGAAGAGTGAATCAGGAGAGATCACTTCTAAAAATGATAAAGAGGAGGCAGATGGAATTTCTGGGACATGTTATAAGAAGGGAAAAGGTCGAACGTTTGTGCCTTAAGGGAAATATAGAAGAGGGAAGAACAAGAGGCCGGCAAAGGAAAAAGTTTCGGCAAAGGAAAAAGTTTTCTGACAGCTTACTGGATATTGATGGCTAAATGCACCCAGAACTAGAAACTAAAGAAATGCTTTAATAAAGCATAGTTAATTTTTAAAAAGTTATGAGTTTTTAGGAAGCAATAATGTCTGCTTAAAGTCTTAAGCTATAATCTGTCTGAGCTGGTGAAATCGAATACCGTGTTTTGCGGCACTGTCTCCTCCCCCTTTTGAGACCATGAGGAATTGTGTGCTCAGAGAAGAAAAATCCTCCCTATTTTGGTCAACCGGACTGCCTTCCTCCAATGTGTTGGTCTCTCATTTTAAAGGACAATAGGTTTACATGATATACAGTATACCTGTATGTAGGAACAAATTTAGATTGTCAAAAGTAGATTGTATTTTTCCTAGCTATACAAAACTACTGTAAATCCTATAAATTACATTAGGCCCTTTGCAACACCTGTCATTATGTAGTTATCTTGTCAGTGATTCAACTGCTGTTCTAGCACGTGATGAAGTTATCTCATATTTTATAGCTATGAAAAATAAAAATCACTTGAATTTTTTTCTTCTTATTTTTTGAGCTAGGCTTAATTTCTTGGTGAGTGGTTCATTCAGTACTAATTTACAAAAAAATTGTAGTATTCATATTTTGAAGATTTGTTCAAGAGACAAAATACTACATATTATTCACAAAATAATTAAGTGTGAAAAAGTGAGATAAAAGACAATAATTATTTGTTCACTTTTTACATAATACGGTGTTTTATCATTAAAATCATCTTTATGACAGTAGAAATTCCATACAAAGGAAATCTAAGGATCATTTAAGACAAACTCTTTTACGTTTACTTGTACAGTATTATGTTGTCCTATTATATCTTGAATGTGATGCTAAACTCATAAAACCT
Organism: Palaemon carinicauda; assembly: GCF_036898095.1. Taxonomy (NCBI): domain Eukaryota; kingdom Metazoa; phylum Arthropoda; class Malacostraca; order Decapoda; family Palaemonidae; genus Palaemon; species Palaemon carinicauda. The sequence continues at coordinate 112,039,273 of NC_090732.1, forward strand.
TTACCTTAACAGTACATCCTACCTAAGGAAAACCACTGCAGACATTGTTGTTATTGATGAAGCAGCTTCCATCCCTCTACTTCTTGTTCAGAAACTTGTGGAACGATGATTCAGCCGTTTCTTCACAGATTTTACGACACGAGGACAGACCAGTAATGACACTTCACGTGACAATAGAGTGCTTTCAATGACGTCACTGGGAATCGCCGGCGGCCATGCTGGAGGGCATACAAAGCGAAAACATGGCGGCTGCTACAGCGAATATGGACAATGAGAGCGACTTTGTCAAACAATTGTCAGGTGATGATAAGCATTTTTACAAGCAGAAACTCGATCTAATTGATGGCCTAGATCCATACCAGATGCAGAATTCATTCAGTCAAAATATTGAGGATTTTCCCAGTATTTCATACATTGATATGGTGAACTACTTGGTACTGTCGGCCAACCCAGAACATGAGTGGGCATACATTTCCATTGAATAATCTGCTTCCAAATTTTGTTGTTTTTCCCTTTAATGCTTTTAAGTCCAAAATTAGATAAACACTGGGCCGATGAAGAGAGTGTTTATAATTATAATGCTAATATTGATCATTTAGCCTAACCTTGTGTATTATAATTTTTTATTGTCAAAATGTATGTAAAAGTTTTGCATTATTATGTCAAATCTTTATCAGTTCATGCCTAACCATTGTGTTTGTGTTTGGTTACAAATGCTATAATTTCTTATATACATATACACATATGATGGACAAACTCTATTGTAATGCTCTTGGATGATCGTTTTGCCTCCTTGCAATTAAATGCGCAAGTTTAATTATTTTTTCGATGTTTCATATATAAGCTGAAGACCCCTTCGGATTAAACCAGCCTTCAGATATTATTATTACTATTTATAATCAATGTTTATTCATCATATAGGCCTGTATGTCTGCTCAATTTAATACACAAATTAAAATAAATATAAATATACACTTAATTATATATAGGCATGAGCACCTTGGCGAAAGAGAGACCTAGGTAAGTAGCCTTTGTTAATATAGCCAATATGGGCGCTTTTAATTTTTGTTTTGTAAATCTGAGATGCCCCTTTTGATGTTTAAAAATTGAGATGGCCCCTCCCCCACACACACTACACACTGAACTGACGATGATACTTGTGAAGTCACCCATGCGATCGGATATAGCATGTTTACACAGGAATAATGATACTTTTATGGCCTAGCCGAGACTGACCTGATATGAAATGATCAGAACAAATACATGCGTAGGGTAGTGAGGATTCACGAAGATCGGCCCGTGATATTCTGGTCAACCACAAGTCACGTCTGCGCTTGGATAATTCCTCTGTATCTTTGTCCTGATTCTGAATAACTGCCGGTATGCAGTAGAAACTCTTGTCATCTCTTCGTCCTCGATTCCCACAGCCAACAATAGTGCAAAAACTGGGCATTGTGTGAATGTGAATGTGATGAAATGGCTAAATATTCAACTGTTCAACCATAGCTATTCACTGAACGCGTCTTTGTATGCCCTCCAAGATGGCGGACCGGAAGTTTGATGACGTGTATTGAAAGGACTCTATTACCAAGTGCCGGCCCGGGCCTGCACCCCCATACAAGTGGAAACTGGCAGTCAGTTCAAGAAAACTGACGGCTAGATTTTCGACATGCGCTTTAGTTCAACATCTGATTGCCTTTCCAGCCTGCCTTCACTTCATAATACTTCCATACACGCTCAAACTGGCCCAAACAAACCGGTTAAATCTGGTTTTCTCGGTCGGCTTGTCTGCTAAAACTGTGCGTGTATTGGGGCCTTAAAGCTTACCCATTTCTTATTATAGACCGGTCTTTCCATCAGCGACCCAAACTGTGTCCTCTACTGCGCAGACTAGGCATGTGGTGATTGATGACGTCACACCGTACTACTGTTTGATTTACCAGCCTTTGTTTTCCGGTGTTTACCATTTTACAGTTTGCTTGCAAGGAAGTTGGTGTTCAGTATTCCACTCTTTCTCTCAATTTCTACATAAATAGTTGGGTTAGTATGTTGGATATCAAACCATAAATTTTAAAGCCCGTTATCAGATTATTTAAGCACAAATCAGAAATAATCTTGAGCGTGTATCCATCTAATCATTTAACGAATGCAGCATTGCCTAAAAACGTAGTTATGACAAAGATCCAGATACTCTTTATGCTATAAGAATTATACTATCATTGAGATAGAATTAGCGAATCTTCCTGTAGTGTTTATATTTAACGACCTATGTCCACAAACGTTAGGTTATGGAAATCTTTAGGCATAATTGTGCATAATTCGATTATTGAAAATTAAGCATCACCGATCGCGTTATTTGTGTCTTTGCTGATGCCCCACACCTCATGAAACTTTGATGATGGCTTTCGGCAAAGTGACGTTTATTTAGTTCACTGCTTTTCAGTATGAGAACTTATAAAGAGAAGTAAAAGCGATCTGAAAACATCATATAAACTTGGAGAAACGTATAAATGTCGGTGGCCTTCAGCGTATGAATGTAAAATTAGCTGTACAATTGATATTAGAAACAATTACGAAGTCGCTAAAATATTCTTGTAGCAAAGGATTATGTTTATATAAACACTTGGAAGAAATTAGTCAATTTATTTCTCGAGTTCCGCACGAAACAAAGATGTCTAAAAATTAATTTGAGTTGAATTTACAAAATGAGGATGAAATTATCACATGCACGACACCCAGTATAATCATTGAAGGTAATTGGAAATGATTGCCTTTATTCATTTCAAATACGAGTGACAGTTTCTCGTGAATCTTGCCAAATTGTTAAAAATGGTAAAAATCGTATTTAATATAGCATTTTGACTTACAGAATGAATCAAGATGGACTTGAACATTTCCTTACCTTTTCGTGACAAATGGAAGTCTACTATCAACACTCAGCGTCAGTTACAGTTAAACATAGTGTTAAATCTCACTTATTAGAGAAGGACAGTTACCTTATGGGGTCAAAATATAATACAGATCCCAAATGCAGAATAGATTTTTCTTTGTTTCCTTTCCTCACTGGGATATTTTCCCTGTTGAAGCCCCTGGCCTTATAGCAATGTGCTTTTCCAACTAAGGTTGTAGCTTAGCAATTAATAATAATAATAATAATAATAACAATAATAATAATAATAATAGGTAACGTAACTGCTGGAACCTTTTCTTTTCTTGATAATGAAACTCTCTCTCTCTCTCTCTCTCTCTCTCTCTCTCTCTCTCTCTCTCTCTCTCTCTCTCTCTCTCTCTCTCTCTCTCTCTCTCTTTCAAGATAAAGATGACAGATCGCTACAACGTGAACTAAGGCTATCTGTGATGATATTTTGTTTGCTGGATGAATGCGACGGAGAAGGAATTGATGTTTCAAAAAGTAAAGGGGAAGTTGGTAATGAACATCTGGATAATGCAATATAGAAAGGTCTAGACTATTTGGCAGGTTTCATCGCTCTAAAGTTTCCCTAATGCACAACTCTTGGGCCTTCTGTATTAAAGGGGGGAAAATTCGTGGACAGGTATAATTAGCAGAGGAAATATTGAATTAGTGAAGCCATCAAAATACTTTACTGATCTGATAAAGAATATGGGAAAAAAAATTTTAAACGCTATCATAGGGAAAAGGACCAAAAGGGCAACAGAGTAGTAAAAAAAATAGCATTAGATATTCCAAATGTAATGGGATTACCACTTTGTTTAGTCATTTATTTTGTTCCTTGTCGAAATTTGTTTAGAATAATAATATTAATCAAAAGAAATAACCTCCGCAAAGGAAATAATTATTCAAGTTAAAAGGTTGTAAAATGTAATAATCATGATTACTTATTTTTTTACTGTATTTGTACAGCCACATTTGAATTAATATTTTTAAAATTGATTTTTGAGTCATTTGTAAAATACTAGTTTAAAATGTATCTAAATATGCATGCATGTTGCTTATTTGTACATTTGGTGAAACAGTATTTCCATAAAGAAATTGAATATTTGTTCATTCCTGAAATGCGACATTTTAAAACATTTTCCCTAAAAATTTCTCACAGGAAGTATTTTATCACGAAATCTTGTCATCAAAATATCTTATAATATTAATTTTCTGAAAATAGTAATGTTATTCTAACCGGATAATGAAGAATACTGAACTTTTGCAATGCGAGTTAATGCTGAATGGTTCTTCTTCTTCTTCTTTAGATTGCCCGGAGCTTCTCTCCGGACAGGGGTTTTTGACGGTGCGTCTAGCCCCTAGAATGGTGTTCTTTCTCCGGCCAATGGTGCTCAGGGACGTCATAAAACTTACCCCCACCCCCCTTGACCCGTTCCCCTCTCAGTCCCGCTCACCCCCAATTTGCCTGCGCGTGGGTTAACCCTACAGACCTTGCCTAGACCCGTAGATCTTGCCTAGACCCCCGGTTGAGATACTTTGACCGTGCCTAGACCTAATTCCGCTATGTGGTGAGGAAATGTTCATAAGGTCAAAACCCCTTTGAGAATATATTACAAATTTGTTGTTTTTATTTAATTATTTGATACTGGAAAGGCTGTTTGATCAAACAAATAGAAACTTTTCTTGGTACAAAACAAAAGATCATATGTAAATCTTTGGCCGTTATTCCTCCAAGATGTTAATCAATTTTTTTTTAAATCTCAGGTTATTTTTTTTTTTGTGATACTCTCCGCTTGGGATTTTAATTTGACCATAATCTTTAATATAACCACAAAAAATGTATATGTACAGTAATTAGAAACTGGTTCCTACTGACAACACACCAAATATTGTCATTGTAGAAATATGGTACCAAGTTTACTAGTTACCCGCATCATCACCCTCTACGCCTGTTGTGAAAAAAATATACTAAAGTGAACTAATCTATTATATAGATATAAAAAAAGAAAAAGTATTACCTTTTTTTCTTTGTTTGTCATAAAGAAAACAACTTGCTAGTGTCGCGAATGACACTTAGGTGGGGCGCAAGCTTTGATTCCACTGGAAAAATCTTTTTTTACGAATGCAGTGAATAACTTGCCTCATAGCTGATGTACTTGACTGTTCAACAGTATCGTTTATATCGAATTTAGGTCAGGCTTTTTGCATAATTGCAATGGTGTAGAATTGGTAGATCTACCTTTATCTTTCACTTCATCTAGAGCTAGCCTTAATTTTATTTTTCTTGCAATAGGTGCCTAATTATGTTAAAATCCTACGGGTATCCAGCCACAGTGTAAATTAAAAAAAAATTAACTTTATACGGAGAGTTACAGAACCGCAAATTTTCTTATGTCACTGTCTTTGTTACCCTTCTGTTGTGTCACTTTTATGACACACCCATATATATATATATATATATATATATATATATATATATATATATATATATATATATATATATATATATATATATATATATATATATATATATATATATATATATATATATATATACACACACACACACACATATATATATATATATATATATATATATATATACACACACACACACACACACACACATATATATATATATATATATATATATATATATATATATATATATATATATATATATATATATATATATATAGCGTACCATCTATTTCCAGAACCAAGTTGTGGAGATTGTCATGATCATTATGGTGTGCCAGAGTGCCATGCGGTATAATGGCTATCTTGGTGGTAAGTAGTGTCAATATCAAGGGAACATCTAACTATTGACACAACTAACTGACCAACCACTGCCAAAGTAACTGTCATTTCTTATTCTGCTCATTGGCATAGATAATTGATTATCATGATAGACTTTCTGAAATTGTAAAACAAAAAATCTAACACTAATACGGCTAGCTGAATCAGCAAGATACTCTGGGTAACGCTTATCTCAAAGAAACCAATCATGCGCAAATATTAGGATAATTATGGACTCTAGTTCTTAAGTATTTGCACTGAGGTTAGACTTGGAAAAGAGATATCATCCCTTTGTTTTATCTAAACCAGATATCATTATTATCATTTACATGTCAGCCATATATTTGCTCGATAATTCCTTTTCTGTGTTTATGTACCAGTGTACACTGACATTTATAAAGAGATATACTAGTTATCTTGACTTGCGTAAATGAAACTTAAGACATCAGAAAAGATTGAAAATATTTTCCCTTTTCTATCTTATTACTGTCATCTTCACCCTATATTACATGGTCCCCGTCTTTAAGAAGGATATTTGATTTGGCATAACAGCAGCTGAAGTATCAAAGTCATCCACCCTCTCAAGATAGGATGAAGAATTAAGCTGAGATCCTGAGAAAATACCTTATATTTGGGACATATATAACTAGATAATGTACCGCAAGTGTTTCATACACGCTCGTACACTGTAACTGTAG
>NC_090732.1:112073186-112110686 GCF_036898095.1 Palaemon carinicauda
ATATATATATATATATATATATATATATGTATGTATACTGTATATATGTGTAAAAATCTCAGATACAAATTTGAATGAAAATGTAACCAACTTCATTTCAAAAACTATTAACGCACATTAGATAATAAAATAGAATCAAAGCGAACGCACCCACGCTAGTCGTGACATTAGCGATTGTCCCGGTGGCTAACTCCTGTATGGGGATCCGGTATATCTGCTGAAGTCTTGCCAGAGCCAGTGAAGCCCCTCCTAAGTCGTTGGCAGATGGCAGCATGATTTTTCTCTCCAGTTCCTCTAATGACGGTAGTTTCTTATGTAATTCTGCATTTGCTCCTTATGAAAAAGAATTAAAAGCTATTGCATAGATGACTTAATATTGGACAAATAATTTAACGACATTTTAGAAAGTTTGAGTAAAACAACTGACGTCAATTACCAATAAAAAAAAAGAAAAGAAAAAAAAAACAGGAATGAAAGAGAGCAGCCTGGCCTATTGTCGACAGTCACTTCAGATCTATAACCCAAAATTTGATTTTGTATTTTGAATCTATTGACAATAGTATTTGATAGCTGAGCAGCCTCTTTTACTTAACAATGGCTGACATGGGCACTGTCTAAATATCTCTGTCCTAAATGGTTCTCCTCACCATTTTTCGTTCTGTCACAGTTACCAAGTAATTTTCACTTATTCAAAATTGCAAATATTATATTAATATCCTTTCAAATTTACTAAGTAAGGAGCAAATGTCTGAGAATCTTTAGCATGAATTTCTATTCATCAACCGATCCATGACTTCGAAGATTCATTATTAATTATTTCTGCATTTGTATATTTCTGTAAATAATCCTAGAACCAAGAGTTCTTTCTATTTTCCTTGAAAACAGAATAAATTTATAGAATCACTATGAATAGCATTAGAATTGGTCAAAATTCTAGTCCGTACAGAGAGCCCTCAGTCTTTCATAAATAAGCCGCCTAAATCACATCACCGAACGTTATTCCCTGAAATCGAAGAAAAGTAATTCAACGCTTTCTGTTTCCACTATGTTGTGATGGAAATTGAAATTTACAATATAACCGCATGGAATTGAGCGCAATATAAGACTACCAAGTTTTCGAATGAAGAAACTATTACTAGCCAGACAAGCTTAACTAGAATTATTTTGAGTTAATTTCTTTTCAAATTAGTCCGTTCTTCTCATATATTGAAGAGTGCAAATTGTTTTTACCTTCCAATATACTAATAGTTTCTAAAACATGTAACAAATGATAGGCGTCCAAGACAAGCAACATGGAGTCATGATAAGACAAAGGTAAGAGGGTAATAGTTATGAAATATTTACCTGGCTTTCCGCACACTCCACATGACAGTGGGCAGTCTATTATCATAAACGTTGGATTTTTGGTACATTCCAAGAGATCAGCCCACCATTTGCACAGGTCACTTTTGTCTTCACAAGTGGACTCTGAAATGATGTCAATCATGGCAATAATTCGATCTTACATACACACACATATAACCGATAATGTTAGCATGAGATAAATGTGAATCACAGAATAGGCGGAGTACGAAAAGTATCAAGGTACTCGCAAAAGATTAAGAAAAGATTTGAATCACAATGGAACCGGAAGTTGAAATATATGAACGGAATTTCGACCCAACTCTTTTTCACAATTCTGAAGTTTTAGTGATGAATATTGATCAAGAAAAAAGTCAATGTTAAGATGAATTGTTCGTGCAGTATATGCATGAATTGATAGGGCGAGATATACAGAGATATTTATGGGTGGCAATAAAGTTAGCATTGTTGAATGGGTGAAGTAGAGTATTTTGATACAGTTTTGTAATGGGGAAAGAATGGACGACATTAGCTTGCCGGAAAGAGTGTATGCTCAGATGTGTTCGATGGAAGGAGAGGAAGACCTTAAAAGTGCGAACAGTATATAGACGAATGATGCAGTATATGTCTTATGTGTGAGTGTATGAAGTTGTTTATATTGTGAAAATTTCATAAACAGGGGTTCATCCATAATTCACCACTCACAATAAGTGCAGGTGCGTTAGTTATAATGAATGTTTTTGTATTTCTGCATATTCATATATATACAAGTTTGCATACACATACATCGGCATGTGGGATGAGACGATAAAATTCCTAATTTACCTAAAACGTATATCTTGAGTTATTCATTCATTAATTATTATCAGTTTCTACTAATGTATAAGTTCACCCCTGATAAATACCATTATTCACTTCTGAGAGCTAACAGTACTTACCTGCAGACAAGATTCTATCAATTGACCGTTTGATGGGTGGCCAATACAAAAAGAGCCTCTTGATGACAGTAAAGAGATGAAGAGGATTACCCGTGATGGCTGCGTCCAAAGTGTTCCCTTTAGCCAATGTCATTACGTCTTGAAGCAAACAGAGGTAAGACTCCTTGTAACTGGGATGTTTCAAGGGAAACGAGGATTAAAATCAAAGAGCTTATGTTAAGAATATCTTGCTGTATCATTGAATTTTATCCACTCTTTTGAGAGATGGTAAATAAATCAAGTAAACAAAGATGCAATTTTGTGATAAAATTTCAGTTTTCTGAGCCATCCCTGTTTTAAAATCTTTCATAAGGATAACTTTTGGCGTCAAATATTTCATCTGTCAGTTTTTTATTGGACACTGTCTATCGAATTAAAGTTCCAATTTATATAATTCATAATCTACTGATAATTATCTATTTTCATTTATTTCGCTTGTTCCGTCAAAGTAGCCTTAAGTAATCCCAAGCTTTGATTTTCCTTTTATAGCAATGGAATATCATGTTTTTTTTTTTTTTTTTTTTGGTAATTGACATCATAATAGCTCTTTGCGATCAAGTATATGTCGAATTGAATCCTTTATCAGTCATCAAAAAAAAAAAAAAAAATAAAAATACTGGCATAACTCAATCTCGGTAGATTTGAAAAGGAATCCAAAGTGCGAAAGACCTCAGTCTTACCTCCGAGAAAAGGTTTTATACATTATCTTGAAAAACCCCTCTATGGATTTGTAAAAAGCTCGTGAAATTCCCTTCTTTTTAACTTTTTATTAATATGTTTGACTTTCGTCAAGAACCCAATGGGATTTACTGTATCTATCAGTTCGGTAACGAAAACCTCTGAAAATACTAAATAAGTTATTTAATGTAATGATATCCAATAAAAATTAGTTTATTGGAATAAAATTATAGTCAACAGCTAGATATGTTTGTGAAATTGCATTACTATACATTTACCATTTCCAAGGATCTTTAAATTTTGTAATCGGATTTGCCTTTACATAATCTAAACTTTTGCAATGTAATAACGCCATGGAATTTTATACTCAGTCTGCAAAAAAGGACATTTCATACCAATACAGAAATATACCATTTAGTTACCAAACTCATCGAAAAATAACTATTATTAGAAAATAGCCAATTCCCCTCCAAAAAACATAAAAGATTTATGCATCTTTAAAAAGTACTAATATAAAGGTAATATTCAAAGAAAATACTGAAAAATTCAAACATTATTCAAGGTAGATAATTACTAGAAGGGGTAATGTAACATTGTAAGTCTATGAAATAGGTTTATATATATATATATATATATATATATATATATATATATATATATATATATATATATATATATATATATATATATATAAATTAACACCATTAGTACCTTGTCACTTCTGGGACGGAAGTTGGAAGGTAGGGAAGTAGTTCTGCGACCTTCATGTCGAAGACGAACAGGTCGTCCATATGAGCCAGGGAGGAGTATAATTCACCAGACACGCCATGTCCCTCAAATACTACGCTTTTGAATATCATCAGAAGACCTACCCAAAAGATTTCAGTAACCATTTATAATAATAATAATAATAGTAATAATAATAATAATAATAATAATAATAATAATAATAATAATAATAATAATAATTGGCTTGTGATTTCAGTCGATGTTGAGGCACTTTTAAGCGTCACCGTTGCTTGAATAGGTGACCACCAAGATTCAGCATAGATTACTGACATTTAACTCTGGGACAGGGTGTGATCTTAGGAACCTCATCCCTGAATACAAGAGGTTTTCGAATAGGAATGATGACAATGTTTGAGGTTTCTCCCCTCTGTAATGGAGAAACTAGACACCTGAAATAAATATGATCATGACAAATTAATGAAGTTCAAGAAAATTAGTATAATAACAGTGCGTCACAAGTATAAGATTTTTGATAAAGGTTAATGAATGAAGCAGAATTATGCATACAAAAACGAGAAATCATATATTAAGGTTATTTAAGCGTACCTCAAATGGTCAAAATTTCGGTCGTAACCAAACATTTGTTTAATATAATTGAAAGCTTTCATATCCGCAGTAGAGAGTAGCGTATTACTCTAAAAGATCAGGAACCTTAAAGCTTGCCGCACACTGAGCCCGAACGGAACCGCCCGATCAGAACCGAAACGTCCGATTGAAATCGAAAGCATGCATTCTTACCTGGCTGCGCACATTGGGCCAGAACAGAACGGAACTGGCGCGCCAAACATAACGGAACCGACACAGTATCCTTTGAAAGATATTTTTTTCTGAAGCGTCGGTGGCGTCTGACAGGCTACGCATGCGCAGAACGACTGCAGCGGTGGTTTTGGAGAGGGTTGCTGAGGAATTCGGAGGTTAGTGTGATAGCAACCAATATTTTTCTAATGTCAGAAATTTGACGAATGTATTTTAATAACAATGATGTAAACATATGATTTAATACAAAGATTTTAGGAGTGATTATTATTTATTGTTATTATTATTATTATTATTATCATTATTATTATTATTATTATTATTATTATTATTATTATTATTATTATTATTATTATTATTATTATTTTTTGCTGACGTCAGAAATTTGACGAATGTACTTTAATAACAATGATGTGAACTTATGATTTAATACAAAGAATTTTGGAGTGATTATTATTATTATTATTATTATTATTATTATTATTATTATTATTATTATTATTATTATTATTATTATTATTTCTTTTTTGAAAACATATAAACATCTGGCTTATGGATTCGATAAAAGATTGATATACAGATTATCTAATCATTGTAACATCAATTAAATAAAAACTCAGTTATGATTAAGGAAAAACTTCCTTCGTTTATTTAAAATTCTGCGTTGGTTCCGTTCTGTGGCTTCTGGCTCAGTGTGCGCGCTGGACGTCGTTTCTGTTCTATTCTGAGGCTTCGGTAGCTTAAGGGGCGGTTCCGTTCCGGCTAAGTGTGTGACAAGCTTAATGCTACTCTACCAGAGGCAAAATCCTCCCTCGAATCTAGGAGTCATGGTCTAAGATCACAGCGTAGCCTAAGAAACAAGCTCCTTTTGTAAATCGTCCGAGAACTGTATATATATATATATATATATATATATATATATATATATATATATATATATATATATATATGTGTGTGTGTGTGTGTGTGTGTGTGTGAGTATGTGTATACTGTATGTGTGTGTGTGTTCTATTCCAACGTTTAAATCGAACAATGTATGATGGATTTTTTCGGTAAGCGGTTCTAAATCGAGTCCTTCTCCAACCTGAGCTGTAGTCAAAATATTCAATGTATTTGCTTTGTTATTCTAACAAAACTTGACACAAGAATTTGCTGTGTAAGGGTCTCATGGGAACGGGTAATGATATGATTACTTCAACAGCTGTCGGTCTAGGTCTGCCAAGCCAACCACTGACTACTTTTCCTTGATAACACCTGCATTTTCTACTTTTTCATTCCTGCTAAGAAATTAAATGTATAAATAAGTGGCTAGACAAACAGACCGTCTGTACATGAAATTTTGATAAGCTGTTCGTGATGGGACATGAGCGTTATCAGAGATAATGATTGCAGCAATAATAATTACATTGCAATAACTCTTTTACTATACTTCTGACCTTAAGATCAGAGAAATCAAGTACGGTACATTAGGCAAATAGGCTATAAGGTTAACTGGTCCGAATGGAAAAATAGTCGATTTCGGCAAATGATTATGAGATTAACTGGTAGATAAAAGATAAGCAACTTCATGATGTGTTGGAGCACCATGCCTAGAGCAATATTTCAAGAGGATCAAGCGGATGGCTTTTAAAGGTTTTAACGACACTAGAGGCACATAATAGTAACAATGATTATAGTTGTAAGTATTATAACAATAATTATTATCATTATTATTGTTAACATTTTATCGATATAAGATTTCTAAGAATTGTAGATCCTATAAAAGAAAATAACTAATAGCTATAATAGCTTATAAAAACTGGAAAGTTTTATGCTATAATATGCATGAAATAGTCATTAAAAGAACATACCTCTCAATAAAGTAAAAGCATCTTATTACGCAAAAGAGATTTTATATCTACCGAAAAAAAGTCAAAGCCTAACAACATACTCACCAAATAAGCTGATCATTTTCGCTGCAAACGTCTGTCCCTCTTTATAGATGAATGAAGACATCGCAAATTGCCTTTATATTGAGGAGCTTTCTGTTGGAGTAGAAAATACAGCATTAATTACCTATATACGCATGATCATGTGGTTTGGTCTATAAAATAAGCTCGTTGCATAAAGCGATAATGCTAATATCTTCACGTCCATTCTATTTCCCGGATGTATGTATGGGGTAGCTGAATCCCTTAATAGAGATTTAGCTAAAATTAGGGCCTGGTGCAAATTCTAGGCCATGAAGTTGTACTATAACAAAACTCAAAGCATAATTGTAAGTAGGTCGAGGACAGAAGCTCTTCAACATCCAGATCTCTGCATTGATAATGTTTCTTTAGCTATATACAACTTCTTTAAAATATTATGTGCAACTCTTGATTGTAATTTTATTTTTGAGAAACATATCCGGCCTGCTTCTTCTTCAATTTCACAAAAATATGCTTTTTGAGAAAGTCTTTTAAGATTTTCGGTGATCAATCAATTCTTTCCTTCTGTCTTGTTTTGAGTATTGTCCACCTTTCTGGTCTTGAGCTATTGAGTCACATCTTCATTTGTTGGATAGAAACCTGCTGTCTAATAAATTTTCTATTACTGATCTTGATATTAACCTCCGTCGTTCAGCTAGTTCTTATTGTATGTTGCATAAGATTTTTCATAATTTTGTCCATCCTTTGCATTCGGATCTTCGCAGACTGTACCATCCCTTACGTAGTGTTAGGTATTCAGTTATTTCAAACAGTCTTGCCTTCTCCCTAGTAAGACTCAACACTACACAGTATTTCAGAAGTTTTATTCCAGCGGTAAAAAAATTTTGGAACGATCTTCCTACTGAGGCAGTTGAGTCGGTGGAATTTCAGAAGTTCAAATTTGCAGAGAATTTTTTGTTTCATCGTTGTTTTATTTTATATTCATTATTCATTACTTTTCATTCAGTTTAATCATTTCCTTATTTCCTGTCCTCTCTGAGCAATATTCCTTATCGTAACCCTTGGGCTATAATTATACCATCCTGCTTTACCAACTAGGGTTGTAGATTAGCTAAAAATAATAATAATAATAATAATAATAATAATAATAATAATAATAATAATAATAATAATTGTCGCGAACAAAGTGAGTAACCTTATATGAAAGGCCATTTTTTTGTTTTTTTAAATCTCACCCAACCCGTAGCTCAGTCATTCTCTATCCATAGATTTCGGAGTGAGGTGGTTGGAGGGGGAGTGGGGGGGCGCCAGCTGATATCTTCGGGGGCGGAGTCAATAACTCCTATACCAACACATATATTCAAATGAAATTTTAAGGGATTATCTAAATATATATATATATATATATATATATATATATATATATATATATATATATATATATATATATATATATATATATATTCAAATAAGCCATATATTTTTGTTACGTTAATGTCTGGATTCTCTTAATGACCTCGGGATCAGAGCCCCAGGCGAAATCACACAAAGACAAGAGCTTGTGACCGGCCGGGGACCAGGGTTCGATTCCCGGCCGGTCGCAAGCTCTTGTCTTTGTGTGATTTCGCCTGGGGCTCTAATCCTGAGGTCGTTAAGAGAATCCAGATATTAATGTAGCAAAAATATATGGCTTATTTAAATATGAAAAACACGTCTAAATGTGCAAAAATTTATCATATATATATATATATATATATATATATATATATATATATATATATATATATATATATATATATATATATATATATATATATTATGCTTTGCTTCTGCCAATTTTCATGTTCATACCTGCCATAGGCAGGCCATGGCAGTCACTTTTGTTCGCAAATGAGTTTTACAGATATCCAAATGATTTTCACGGAGTTTGGCGAATGTTATGTGAACTACATTCATATTAATTTTCGTATTGATACTTGCCATAGAAAAGTCACAGTAGCCATTTTTTTTTTAAATCCGACGGAGGTCGATTTTCGGCGGCGCTGTAAATTTCTCGTAAAATACATTATATATCTAAATGAAATTTTCAAGGATTTATGGAATGACTATTTTCATTGTCCATACCAATCAGCCGTAGATAATTCATAGCAAACGTTTATTTTGGCATCGGTTGAATAGTTATTTTTGGCGGTGGCGTAAATTGTTCCTAGAATGATGATATCAATGAATATATTCAAATGAAATTTTGAGGGATTACTCAGATATATATATATATATATATATATATATATATATATATATATATATATATATATATATATATATATATATATATATATATATATATATATAGCTTTTTTCTGCTTATTTTCGTGTTCATACCTGCTATATGCATGCCTTGACTATCACTTTTGTTCGTAAGTAACGATTTTAGCTAAAAAATCAGTGAGGAGCCGCAAAACACTCCTAGAGCTTTACACATATCCTAATGATTTTCACAGTTTGATGGGTGTTATGTGAACTACATTCATACCTTAACAGTGAACAAGATTTACATTTTTAGGTTAAATCAAGTACTGAGAGTGCTAAATTTTTCCAAGAAAGGAATGGGTAAATTAGAAAGGAAATGACATATGAACTTAATGAACTAAAGTTTGTGACATAACGATGTTGTAAGGATCTTGATGATGTAAGTGTTTGGTACGGTTGCAATGGGGTAAGATTATTAATTTTGTAACTGAAGTAAAATCAGGATCCCTCAGTTAATGGAGTCTGGCACCATCGAGCCTGGTCAGTAACTTGAAGTGTTCCCTTGAATATACAACAAATGCCTATTGTACAGTCACTCATATAAGTTCGTGGATTTCCTGATGTTTGAGAGAGAGATCCATTTCTTTCCTCTCTGGACGACAGGTAACTGGGAGGGCGAAACCGGTCAAATGTTCAACTAATGAGGCCTGTTTCCAGCTCACAGAAACCTGTCGTCCAGAAAGGAGTGAAATGAAAATCTCTCTCAAATATCCGGACATCCACCAACTTATATGAGTGACTACACCGTCACGTAACCATTATCCCGAAAATCGCACTTTAGAGACTTATAATAGACCATAAGAGTTTAGTGTAATGGGAAGCAGGTCGTTTAGGCCGTGAACACTTTAGGCCGAGAGTGATAAAAGCTGCGACTCTAGGCCGTGAGTCGTTTAGGTTGTAATTTTTAAAATCATTCTTCATTTGAATATTCTAGTTCCATTTGAATAGGAGCTGGTCCTGGTACTTATGGTGATGTATGTGAGCGCACAACCCAGTCATTAGAAATAATGGGTTTCACAGCTGTACATTAATTAGTTCAAGATTCACCATTATTACATTTTCTGTGGTTCCACCTCTCACACCTGTGGCAAAGCACAGGAGACCTTTCTGTATCCGTAATCTCGAATCAGTCTCAATACAATGAATTACTTAATTCAAAGCATTACTAAATTCGAAACATAATAATCTTAGTTGATGTGTTGAAATAAAATTCCGTATTCATTATTTCCTTACACCTCATTGCTAGCCACCAGTGTCTTGATATTTTGAGGGGAAAGTTTGATTTGCTGAATTATTACTGCGAAAATTGTTCAATTCCTTGGATGCCAGCAGTGGCAGAGACCAATAATGGGTTGTGTTCAGTGAGCAGCCGCAGGATTTTTTTTTTTTTTTTTTTTTTTTTTTGCAGGGGGCGGGGATGGGATGCTTATCTATAGGATACAGAGGGATATCAAAATATGAAGTAATAGGATTAATATACTTAACTAGAGTTGGGTTAATAACTGATATAACTCCACCACAAAGGCCATAATGCTATATGATCTGACCAGTATTCTTGCCAAGAAAGCACATCTATTTTGATTGAATTGCCAGTTATCTACCTTGATACAGACAGTTACAATTCAAATTTTCACTTATTCTGGCTATGATAATGTTACATCTGGCTCCCCTGAGATCAATGAATTGGTGTTAACATTGTTAACCTTATAACCTAACGTTTCTAATTGTAATAAATGCAATATCATATCAAGACTACATTATATTCCCCCCCCCCCTTATAGTCTGATGTCAAGACAAGGACGTGATAAGTAAAGATGTGTAATTGCCATCGGTGGACGTGATTTTGTGGTGTAAGCATTGTAAGAAGATGATAAATATATTGTTGCAATATCCACCTTTCCAATATGATATAAATGTATTGCTATGCTTTTAATGAATAGGAATCGCGGCCTAAAGGAATCACGACTTCAACGACTTGAACTCGCGTAAGGTCGAGTGGCAATGGATTATAATGAGGCAAAGGTCATCAGAATTGCTTGTTGTTAAGGACTAAAGTTCGTTAAGGATTAGATTCTTAAGAATTTGTTACTGTAGCTACCTGAGTGCCTGTCTGCTTTAGCATATCAATTGCAATAATATTTATTGCTAACTAGAGGTAGTAGATTTGCCATAGCACTAGCCACCCGTAGAGATACTACCGCTAGAGTTATGGGGTCTTTTGACTGGCCAGAAAGTACTACATTGGATCCTTCTTTCTGGTTGTGGTTTATTTTCCCTTTGCCTACACATACACACACACACACACAGACACACACACAACACCGAATAGTCTGGCCTATTCTTTACATATTCTCCTCTGTCCTCATACACCTGACAACACTGAGATTATCAAACAATTCTTCTTCACCCAAGGGGTTACTGCGCTGTAATTGTTCAGTGGCCACTTTACTCTTGGTAAGGGTCGAAGAGACTCTTTAGCTATGGCAAGCACGCTCTTCTAGAAGGGCACTCCAAAATCAAACCATTGTTCTCTAGTCTTGGGCAGTGCCATAGCCTCTTTACCATGGTCTTCCACTGTCCTGGGGTAGAGTTCTCTTGCTTGAGGGTACACTCGGGCACACTAATATATCTCATTTCTCTTCCTATTGTTTTGTTAAAGATTTTATAGTTTATACAGGAGATATTTATTCTAATGTTATTGTTCTCAAAATATTTTATTTTTCCCTATTTCCTTACTGGGCTATTTTCTCTGTTGGAGCCCCTGGGTTTATAGCATTCTGCTTTTCCAACTACGGTTGTAGCCTAGCAAGTAATAATAATGATAATAGATAAGATATTATAATTAATTAAATGAATTAAGCCCCGTATCACATTTCATAAAAGAAAATAATAACCAGTAACAACAACCACGATAACAATGGTAAACAACATAGTCCTCATTATCATCATTTAGTATTTCATAAATGTAGTATAAAAAACGTTGTCGTTTGTTGCCAGTCCACTGAATATGTATTGAATCTAGCTATTCACTATTCTTATATATCATTTTAGCGTTATCCTATTTAGCTTTCACCAATAACAAAAGTGGTATGTAACATCAGTTAACGCAACAGATATTAAGCTTGTTGTAATTCCAACTAAAGATGGATCATGGATTGTTTGGTCAGTTACGTTTGCTTTATTGTGGATTAAGGATTCAAACTACAATCACTCTCTGTGTGTAGATTTGAGGTTTATTTGGAGTTTGATGTAAAGTGAAGCAGTTTAAGAGGTTTGCCAGCATACAGACTCACGCATACAAAGAGAACCACATGTATACTTGTGTATGCTTGGATTGGTGTGAGCGCGAAAATTAACGACTAAACATGCAATGAACATAACGAAAACTTGAAAACGAATAGTAAAATCAAAATCTTAATTGGAGATACAGGAAAACTCCGATACATTGAATTCCACAAGACACGAGGCCTCTTTGGAGTCTAACCCTTAAGTAATCATAAAAATTACAGCTTCTTAGTACACAACTTAAGACCAAGTGTTCAAAGTGTGATAACAGCACCAAACTTTGTATAAGTATACCTTGGGGGGTGGGGTGGGGTGGGGGGGGGGGTAACTAAGTAATGTAAGGAGTGGAACTTAAATAAACCAACCCGTCTAAGGAGGTGTAGTGCCTGAAAAATATGGAAAATGTAATTTGGGAACATACCCCAGCTTTTATTATAGGTATTCGAGGGGTTTAAATGTTAATGTGTATTTATATGGCATGGCTAATCCATTGGGACATAGTTACTTGATTCAAGAATATTTACCGCATATGTTTTCAAAATGATGCAATTTTGGGTAAGAAATGGCACATTTCGAGTGCTAAATTTGACGTATCTTAACGAGCATGTACGATGTAAGAATGAATGAAAGAATGATTGAATGAATTAATTAATTACCGGTTTACTTTGAAATATCAATATACATCGAGCTATGAATAAATAATATCTGGTAAATAGTAATTGGCAAAATCATCTTCTACTTACAGGTCCAAGACAGTACGCCAAAGGTTGTGAAGATTGTGACTGGCAGTGGTGACTGGTGATCGCCAGACTTGGGTTCGAGTCCTGCTCAAAACTCACTATTTCTTTTGGTCGCTACAACCCCACCATCCTTGTAAGCTAAGGATGGGGGGTGTGGGTGAGCCTATAGGTCTATCTGCTGAGTCATCAGCAGCCATTGCCTGGCTCTCTTTTTCCTAGTGTGAGTGGAATGGGTGCTTGGGGGCTGATTATATGTATATATGGTCATTCTCTAGGGTATTGTCCTGCTTGGCAGGGCAATGTCACTGTACAATGCCTATGCTATTCATGAGCGGCCTTTAAACATTAAACCTTAAACCAACACCTATGGATTGGGACAAATGCATCTGCCAAGTTGACAGATACGAACCACCCGGATGTCCTGCCAAGTCCAAAAGAAATGACTGTTCAGGATACGAGATTTTCACTTCTATTATGTCCGATTTGAATAGCTGGGCAAAATACCATAAGACTTGGATCGAAAGCAGTTTGACGAAGGCAAAGGCGTACAACTAGCATTAGAAGAGCACTAGGCTTGGTGGCACAAAACCTGTTACAACAGATTTTATTCCTATCACTTAGCAAGACAAGGAAGCGGGAATTGAGCGATCAAAAACAGTACTTTAGCCAGTGGAAACAGGGATTATTTTTCTTTGTTTCCTTTCCTCACTGGGCTATTTTCCCTGTTGGATCCCCTGGACTAATAGCATCCTGTTTTTTTAAATAGGGTTGTAGCTTGGCAATTAATAATAATAATAATAATAATAATAATAATAATTGCCAAAGTACATCACATGAATATTTATTTTTTCAGCAGAGAAATACAGAGAAAAGATGGACTCCATGATGCCCTGATTCCAAATATGAATTTAGGGTCTGAAATACAGCCACATTCCTACAGATCACGGCACTCATAGTCAAGCTGGAAACAATGGACTTGGTGGCACAAAATGCTCAATATCACACTAACTGTTTGGCTTCTCTCTACAGCCATGAATGTCATGTATGCGAGTACTCAACTGGTGGTGGAACCAAGAAGGATAAGTACATTTTTAGGAGTTCTTCCAAGCAAAATACTGAACATATCCAGCTCTGCCAGATGGATGTTGTCAAGGAAATTCCCCCAAACAGCACATAACTTAAAGAGACACTGATGTGGATGATTTCAGGCCTGAGAGCACATTCAAAGGGGAGAAGCCTGCTGCTGATTTCCGAGAAAAAAGTCAGTGCCAGTGTAAAGGCTACATACAATTAATACGTCGAGTCAGATGTAGTGATTCTAGTAATAGGATGGAGAAATAATGAGATAATATAGCTTCAAGATGAAATACCGTTTCAGTGGGTTCTTTATGGAAAAACGTCAAGATTCACCAGTTTCAGGAAGAGTGAAAGCTTTATCGAACATGATCATAGAGGGGTCAGGATACAAGACTAGACCCAGAATGACAACGAGTCCACTGGACTCACAATTTCTCAATTGAAGATGTTTAACAGTGTTAAGCATCCAAGAGGACACAATGACAGACCGTCCAAAGCAGTCCGTCATATGAGAGATAGAGAAACTATTCATATACAAGAAACCTATATCACTCTAACTATTGGCACTGCAGTTCGTGAAAGCACTATGGGAAGGCAACTTTGACCACTACGTAGAGATGCTGGGAAAATTGATTTCATGGTTTGCTGGAATGGATTGTACATACTACTCAAGGTAGCTGCTAGTACATATTAGGGATATGCTTCATCTGAAAGACATATGCTAGCATTTGAAGCCAGTTCATACAGGGAAATTCCACTGTGCAGAAAGTGCCAAAATGCCTTCTCATCAATTGCCCTTGATCAAAATCCTGAATAGCTAGGAGTTCATAAAGGGAGATGGAGGTGCAGTGGGATTGACAGAGAATCCAGCTGTTCTGCTGAGGTGGATTCTTGCCAGTTAAAAAGTTGTATAAGTGATAATTGAGTTTGAGGAACATCATGCCAAGCAGGCAGCCAGAAAGCACCGTGAGCAATCACTAGGCTTACAAAATGAGGTCAAACAAGATGCATGTGAGCTGCAAGGAATCTGCTGAACAAGGGCAACCCTTTCACTAATGATGGGGTAGCTGTGATTTTGTTAGATACAAAGCTAGTGATAGATCACTCAGTGGTTCAGACCCTACGGAAAATAGAAAATTTTGGTCAGTCACAGCAGCAAACTTGGGGATGACTAACATTGCAAACAACAGAAATGACTGGTTCGTTATGAGCAACCTCTTTCAGACACCATACAGAAAACAACCTGATACTCTTTGGAACATCAACGAAAGATGTCCCCATCAGAGTCAGTCATTGAGTAGCTTCACTCAAAGTAAACTCTGCTCTAGTTTCCCAGCTGTATATCTAGTGGAAACCTTACCAAGTTCTTTCCCCTTGACTGCCAATCACTGTCAAATGTGGGAAACTTAAGACGACTGACCTGACAAAGTCGTTCCTGATTCTGACCCAGTTGCAGAAGATGAGTTGCTAGATGGTGATACATTTGTACACATGCTGCCACCTGAAGATGTTAAGATCGGCTTCAATAAATATACAAAGTAAATATTTATGCCTTATATTCAACGATGTCTTGAGATGGTTCGAAGACTAGACATAGTAGGGAACTATTACATAAAGGACAGTCTTAAGCCAAGCACATGGGAAAGCAGAGGTACAGGACAATGCAGAAAAATTCTGACAACAAACTGGCAGTCCTTCCTACAATGAGATGGAAATAAAGTACAGTTTTTCCTGCTATTGGCGGTACTATTGGTGGAATACATCACAGAAGAAACACCACCTGAGCAGAGGGGCCAAGTGTCAACATTCAATCTGCATGCTAAATAGACACCAGCTAACATGGACACAAGACAACTAGAACTATGCTCACACGCGGAGGCATATACATGGATTCTGATTGATGTAGCAGATTACGTGGCCCAAGGTTACAGTTGCAATACATATGGCAGACCATGATGCATTGGTACTATCTGTTGCAGCCATCCTCGATATGGATATAGCAAAGCTCTGGGTCACCTTTGGCACAGGGATGATATTTTAGTATATAGGGGCCCACACAAGCACATCAAGTCTAAGACACAAGAAGGCAACAGCTTTGCCTTTATTCCAATGCCCAGCAGGGTGTGACATAATCACATTGTTTGTAGGACATAAAAAGAAAACATGCTCTCCTCAATCTTATCAAAGCACCAATCACCCTGTACTCTCCTAATCTGCAAACCATTGAGAAATACGTTGCACTTCTATACAGTAGAACATGCGGACTGAAAACTTTGAAAAAGCAAGGAAACGTCTTTTTGCACAGTTTTCAAGATCATTTGAAAAAATTCCCCCAACTGAAGCAGCGCTCTTGGAACGCTGTAAGTTCCTGTTCTGCTAAACCCACGCTGAACAGCACTACCAAAGGCATCGCTGGCTTGTCAAGAACCCATATGCTGTGGGTGCAAGAAAACATGAAGCGGATTCTGGAAGTGCAAGGAAAATTAACTGCACAAAGCTTTATGCCTGCCAAGGTGGATGTGCACACTAACTAATTACTATGATTATTCACACATGCTTCTCAATATTTTGATGTCATTTCGAACTGCGGTTATTATGTCTGATTGCTCACAACAAACCAACCTACCAAGTACTGCTAAGTTCGACAATAAATGATAAGTTCTTTCCAGCGATAGAGTTTGTTTTCTTGAATTTCTTCATTTGAAGCAAAATGGATGTCAATTTGGAAATATGGAAATCAAAGTTTTGTAATCAATCAGTCTTATGTATTATATGTATCCAGAATACCTAAAGGCCATAATCTAGTATTTAAAGCCATTAAAAATGAATCTTTTAAGTGTATACGAGTTGCTACAGATATTTTTCAGAATCTCAAGGCGGCCATTTTGTTTTTGATACCACACCGTATTGTCTTTCAGATTTGGTTGGGGTTCACTCCTAATTTCATTTATTATACAGCAAAGTATACATGGACCAAATCTGTTGCTTTTATGGCAATTTGAACAATACATTTGCTTAGAAACTACTAAAACCAATCGGTTATAAGAGAAGAACTTGTCACATGGTCGATGGAAAACAAGCTAAGACATGTGCAAAATTTTCGCCTCTCGTACGTGTGATTATATTAAGTTAGAGTTATGGATGTTTCTTTGAGTAATGTAATTATAATTAACAACTACTTCAACCTTTGCTTAGTCATAACTATAACCAGAGTGATGCCGATTAAATGGATGACCAAATATTATTTGTTTGACCATTAGAGACTGCCTCTCTATGCTGCTTTTTCTTTTTAATAAGTCCTTTCAGATGTTCAACCCAAATAGAATAGACAACATTCAGAAACTGGATATCGTATATCTTGAAAAATTATTTCTAGAATTATCGTAATAAACATATCTATGTTCTACATCTAAGCGTTCTTCCATATATGTTATACTGTTCAAATGTATTTATTTCCATAATTTTCTTATGGAAGATACGATTATGACAAGAAAACATAGCTGGTCAAAAATTTCCTTTAGAATGGCCAGGCTCGATGGTGTCAGATACAAAAATTAATATTTTTTCCTCCATTTTATCCGTACCAAACAGTTACATCAACACGATCTTTACAGGTTTTTTTTTTTTTTTTTTTTTTTTTTTAACGTCATGAACTTTGGTTCATCTAGTTCACATGTCCTGTTCTTTCTAACTTACCTATTCTTTTTTTTTTAAATTATGTCTCTCAGTACCGAGGAGATTAATTTACTGTCAGGTTCATGCTTGATATAACTTAAAAATATAAATTTTATTTTCTATCTTTTTTTTTTTTTTGTCTGATTATAAAGTAATCGAGTCATTATCTGAATCATTACAGTGATTACCGAAGGGTATACTCCATTCCCTTCACTTACATTTTTTTTTTTTTTTAAATTAGTCACTCATGTGTGAAATATATTTCAACTATCGTTGGCCATTTTAGCTGTGACCCACGATTTTCGTGGCAAAATTAATCAAACATGAAGCTTTTCCAACTATGGATGCAACGTGGCTTTATGATAATGATAATAATAATAATAATAATAATAATAATAATAATAATAATAATAATATTAATAATATTAATAATAATAATAATAATAATAATAATAATATTGGTAAAAGACATGAGTATTAATAAGCTATGAAGATATAAATAGAAATGAAAACACTTTTCTACCTAAAGCAGAATTATCAAGGTTTAAATTAGGTTTAAATTTCTCAATGCAAAAGGTTTCTAGTAACCTTAGCTAGGTCTCAAATTAAGCTTTATATAAAATACTAAAATTAAGATGACTAAAACTCCATCGGTGAAACCTTTGGATAAAATTCACCTACAATTCTACTGAGGTGATTTCTTACTTTAATTAAACTGTGGATGCTAAGCATGGAATTGCATTTTTTTTTCTTTTTTTTTTTAAACAACAGTTTTCTCTTCGCCTGATCGTAGCATTAATTTGTTTATAATTTTAGATATGTATGTATCATTAAAACTATAATGATATCCATTAATCTTTTTTCCCATACATTAGTTCTTTATAAATTTTGAGGCAATTAGAACAGATGTTATACTGTACGCTCTATATATAAGTGCAGATAAGATTTCTTTTATACTTCAAAGAAATAAAGGCGATGAATTTAGTCCAGAGGCCTGTGAACTTGCCTCTATGTTCAAAGGTTCTGGTAAGAAGTTTAAAGGTGTATGATTTCGGTTCCAGTTTCATCAGAATAGATGTTCACCAGAACGTCAGCAGGACAAGCCCAACCTCAAAGCCGCCGCCCCCCCCCCCCCCCCCCCCCCCGACACTGTGGTGCCCAACTACAGCAGTGGCCTCCCCACAGATTTAATAGTAATCTGTCGCTCTTTCGAGAAAATGTTGCCGCTCTTTTAACATATAGTTTCGCTCTTTTGTGAAACTCCGTCCCCAGTAATCGGCTAAAACTCACGGTCCCCGGCTGCGATCGATCTGTTGTCATGTAATTGCTAGGCTATATGTGTGTGTATATATATATATATATATATATATATATATATATATATATATATATTTATATATATATATATATATATATATACATATATATTTATATATATATATATATATATATATATATATATGTATATATATATATATATATATATATATATATATATATATATATATATATTTATACATGTGTGTGTGCTCTCATATACAGTATATGCATCCACACAAACACATAAACACACACACACACACACACACACACACATATATATATATATATATATATATATATATATATATATATATATATATATATATATATATATATATATATATATATATACATATATATCCATCTATCTATCTATCTATTATCTATATATCTATATATATATATATATATATATATATATATATATATGTGTATGTGTATGTGTGTATACAATTATCTTTACAATAGATGTCATAGATACCCTTATTGGTACTGTACCTTGTAAATATGAACTGAAAAAAAAAAAATCTAAACCGCGATTGAAGAAAAAATCCCTGAGAAATCCTTACATCAATTATGCTGCAAAACATCGAAAACTAATTTTCTTTTCTTTCTTGTTAATGATAAATCTCTTTTATGTTTCTCCCTCTTGAATCGTTTCAAATGCAGAATAAATCTCCAAATATAAAGTAAATACAGACAAAACAGAATTCTGTAGCAACCAATCAAATAATTATACATTCTACAGTATTTTCTCGTCTAAAACAACCAAGAACAAAATTATGATACTTCATCGTCAGTAGTGACAATATTTCCCGAGATCCATTAGTCGTTAGTAATATAGAAGATTCCAATAATGTCACTGATAGCAATATAGGTTAAAATCTGAAATGAAATAATAGTCCAGGATATATACAGTAGATGCTTATTTGATACATTTTCCTAAAACCCAATAACTCAGTGCTTCTTGAGAATCTTATTCTAATATCACTTTGGCAACTTTCTACTAAAACATAAATGCCAATAATAAATTACTCTATTCTCATTGTTTTCGTTATTTACTTCACTCATTGTTTAAAGATCAAAGTCACTTAAAGCACTACAGTGGAACATCTGACCGGCGCATAACTTTCCCGGTTAAAGTTGTTTAATACTTACTGAGAACTTCCCACAGAATGACCCGGAATATTTTATCCCTTGATTGAAAGGAAATTGAATTCAGTTTCCTCTCTTCGGTTAAGATTTTTTTTTTCTATGAGAATTAGCTGATGTCGACGTCCTTTTCCTTCTGATGAACTAAATTTGGTTGTCTTCAAGTGAGGCAGAACCGAAAGTGTGCTTCTTCCGTCTGGCAGTTTTCTTTCAATAGAATTGCACATGCGAATCTGAGAGCACAATCACTAGCAGTGAAAGGGAATTATTGTAGGGAGTTATGTTGTTCCTCTATAACAAGTGTTCAAATTGAATAGCAAGTGTTCTCATATACAGTAGATCGGGCAGCGTCACTAATGAAATATTTCAAAGTCGTAAATTAGAAACAAAAATGAAATAGCAAGGTTTTCATTTTCATATGCATTCTTCTGGCGATGACTTCTACGTGCGCGCGCGCGCACACACACACATAGAGACACACACACACACGCATATATATATATATATATATATAAGCTATATATATATATATATATATATATATAAACGAAATACAAAATTGTTACAATATATATATATATATATATATATAAAGCTATTAATTTATTATCAAAACGAAATACAAAATTGTTAGAAAATACAAAAATTAAAAGCACCAGTGCTGTAAACTTACATACGTTAAAATTATGCTTATGTTGGTTGGTGCTAGTATTGCCTCCTTGGCTATTAGGTCCAGGCTATTCCGCGAAGTGGCCAAAGAGGAAAAAGTTCTTTCTCCCTTCATACGGTAATACTCACTTGATAATGGTCTCTGGGGGCTTGAATGGGCTAAAATATAGGGTGTTATGGCTTTATGCCCTATAACTACCCGTTCTTCGTGAACAGTCGGAGTGGTCGGACACTCTTGCTCGGTAATGCCTTTCGCTTTTCCCAACATATGATGTATTACAGTGATCATCATCACACCCGAACAAGGATGATCTAAGGTACTATCTTTAAATTTGAAAATTTACTCATTGAAATTGAAGGAGAAATTACCATCATCGGTGAAACCTTTGGATAAAATTCACCTACAATTCTACTGAGGTGATTTCTTACTTTAATTAAACTGCGGATACCAAGTATGGAATTGCTTTTTTTTTTTTTTTTTTTTTTTTTTTTTTTTTTTTTTTTTTTTTTTTGAGAAACAACAGTTTTCTTTTCGCCTGATCGTAGCATAATTTTGTTTATCATTTTAGATATGTATGTATCATTAAAACTATAATGATATCCATTAATCTTTTTCCCATACATTAGTTCTTTATAAGTGTTGAGGCATTTAGAACAGATGTTATACTGTACGCTCTATATATGAATGCAGATAAGATTTCTCTTATTCTTCAAAGAAATAAAGGCGATGAATTTAGTCCAGAGGCCTGTGAGCTTGGGTAAGTGATGTGGGGCACACCATCCTATTTTTTAACAAATATTAATAAAAAAAATCAACTTTTAACCAGATTGAATACAATTAGTGGCCAAAGTAAACATCATAACTTGGGCCATCTATTGATATACGGCTGAATTGCTAAGGCTAATACAAAGTATGATTTTTTTTCCAAAGCATTTCGTTTTAGGTAAAGGTACATTTTAGTAATTTGTTTTACCAACCAAATGGAGAGACTCTTAGAGATGAGGTCATGGGTCATGCGCCGTGCATACCTGTGCTAGATGACCCATTTACACCTGCCGAGCTGGACTGCGCCATAAGTTGAGTGGAGTCAATGTGAATAAGAGTCATAGTGGACTATGCCCGGGTATAATTAGAAACTTGCAAGTGTCGTGGCCTATGTTCTTATTGACTGTCTTTAACCTGGTTTTTGTATAAGGAAGTTACCCTCTAAGCTGGTGTTATAGTAAATTGATCGTGCTATTTAGGTCTGGTGATCGATTGTCAAGCAATAATTACATGGAAATTAGTATCATGGACACTTTGGCAAAGATTTATGACACATTGATCCTGAATAGATTTAATATATTAAAACTGTGGTGCTCGCGAGACAAATATCAAGCTGGGGCGCTAACTAACAGATGATGTATTGAACAAATTGTCAGCTTGAGATTAATTATGTGATTATGCTGTACATAAGGAAGTCGAACTATACGTGTTGTTTATAGATTTTAGTAAAGCTTATGACAGGGTCCCTTGGCTCAAGTTGTTTAACCGTCTTATGACCTTAGGATGTGGAGCTGTGATGATTAGAGCCATAAAAGGTATGTATCCACTAAAAATATCCTCAGATTGCCAACTGTAGATGGAACTATCGGTATTCGCCAGAGGGCCTCATCGAGCTGTTTATTGTTTGTGCTATACATTGATTATATATTTCAAACTCCACTTGGAAAACACATGTTTAGCCTGACACGATAAATCAGTTAATATGCAGGTCAGATTCGCCGTTCCTATCTTCGCCTGGTGGTCATGAAGGCATGATGAACTAAATTTTTTGAAGTAGATACGATGCATTGAGAAAAGAGCTTCTCTCATTCGCCACTTTAGTTTGGTTTGACTATAGTCATGTTGCGTGTGACCCAAGGATGAATCTGAGATCAAAGTACAAGCACGCAGCAGTACTTTGAAAATACAAGTACGCAGTGGAATTAAGAGCAAAATAAGACTGCTTTCCGTGACAGTCAGATTCTACCGAGTGCTCCTTGTACGAATGGACTGTTCGATTGTAACAGAGAGGCGAGGTGAATGCAACTAAAACTTTACTAAACAGACATCGAGCTTATATACAAGGACTTGCGGGCAAGAACGTCACCAAAATTCAATGAAAATATTATATGAGCTAACAAGCTTACACAGGATAGTCTATTATCAGTGCAGAGAAGAGCGAGCGATAAGACAAAACAGCAATAGCCTACCGTTACTGTGTACGAGCGTGTATGAAACACTTGCGGTACATTATCTAGTTGCATATGTCCCAAACAAAAGGTGTCTTCTCAGGATCTCATCTCAATTCTTTATCCTATCTTGAGAGTGTGGATAACTTTGATACTTCAGCTGCTGTTATGCCAAATCAAATATCCTTCTTAAAGACGAGGACCATGTAATATAGGGTGAAGATGACAGTAATAAGATAGAAAAGGGAAAATATTTTCAATCTTTTCTGATGACTTAAGTTTCATTTACGCAAATCAAGATAACTACTATATCTCTTTATAAATGTCAGTGTACACTGGTACATAAACACAGAAAAGGAATTATCGAGCAAATATATGGCTGACATGTAAATGATAATAATGATATCTGGTTTAGATAAAACAAAGGGATGATATCTCTTTTCCAAGTCTAACCTCAGTGCAAATACTTAAAAACTAGAGTCCATAATTATCCTAACATTTGCGGATGATTAGTTTGTTTGAGATAAGCGTTACCCAGAGTATCTTGCTGATTCAGCTAGCCCTAAGTTTTTTGTTTTACAATTTCAGAAAGTCAATCATAATAATCAATTATCTGCCAAGGAGCAGAATAAAAAAGAACAGTTCAGTTACTTTGGCAGTGGTAGGTCAGTTAGTTGCGTCAATAGTTAGATGTTCCCTTGGATATTGACACTACTTGCCATCAAGATAGTCAGTCATTGTACCCACAACTTGGTTCTGGAAATAGATGGTCCGCTATCAATATATATATATATATATATATATATATATATATATATATATATATCTATATATATATATATATATATATATATATATATATATATATATATATATATATATATATATATATATATATATATATATATATATATATATATATATATATATATATATATATATATATATATATATATATATATATATATATATATATATGTATGGGTTTGTGAGTACTGTAAGAGAATCTGTTGTTTTGGTATAAGGTAAGATCCTGCGAGTTTTGAATGGGATATGGAGCTCTGATGCTTCCTTGATCTTCCTATACCAAAAAGCTATCTTATCGTCTATGTAAGATTTATCCTTTAAGATATTATCGGGTTCGTCAAAAGTAGAGAGAGAGTCATCGAGTGTGTCCCTAAAACGTTCCCAGTTCTCATTGTTCATATCTATTGTTGGACTAGCGACTACCATAATGAGTCTCACAGTAAGCTTTAAAATAATGGGAAGATGATCTGGTGTGGTTAAGGGGCCTTGGGTAATTGAATAATTGAACATGTGAAATCTACTGAAAAGAAGTATATCAGGCTTACTAGAGGTTCTTCTGTTAAAAAACGTATCAAAATCTGGGCCTAAGAACCTTATGAGGTTCCTATTCATCAGGCCGTTTGTGGACCTAGGTAGTTAAATATAAACACTACAGGAAGATTTGCTAATTCTATCTCAATGATAGTATAATTCTTATAGCATAAAGAGTATCTGAATCTTTGTCATAACTACGTTTTTAGGCAATGCTGCATTCGTCAAATGATTAGATGGAAACACGCTGATTTGTGCTTAGATAATCTGATAATGGGCTTTAAAATTTATGGTTTGATATCCAGCATACTAACCCAACTAATTAATGTAGAAATGGAGGAAAAGAGTGGAAAACGGAACACCAGCTTCCTTGCAAGCAAACTGTAAAATGGTAGACACCGGAAAACAAAGGCTGGTAAATCAGACCGTACGGTGTGACGTCATCAATCACCACATGGCTAGTCTGCGCAGTAGAGGACACAGTTTGGGTCGCTGATGGAAAGACCGGTCTATAATAAGACATGGGTAAGCTTTAAGGCCCCAATACACGCACAGTTTTAACAAACAAGCCGACTGAGGAAACCAGATTTAACCGGTTTGTTCAGGCCAGTTTGAGCGTGTATGGAAGTATTATGAAGTGAAGGTAGGCTGGAAAGGCAATCAGATGTTGAACTAAAGCGAATTTCGAAAATCTAGCCGTCAGTTTTCTTGAACTGACTGCCAGTTTCCACTTGTATGGGGATGCAGGCCCGGTGTACCGGTTTGAAATTACCCCCTCCAAATCTTACCCCCCGGTAATTTGAAACCGGATTCAAACTACCGGGGGGGTAACTTGATACCGGTTTCAAGCTACCCCCGGAGGTAATTTGAAACCGGTTTTATGCTACCCCCCTGGTATCAAATTACCCCCCTCGTTTTTGCGCAGGATCTCATCATTTATGAATATCAATAAATTGCTTTTGATCAGGGTCAACACAATCATTAGGTAATATGTATATACATGTACTGTTTCACCTATTGGTATCCGTCTTATGTTTTTATCTTAGCTAATAAATGTCGGATATTCCATTATCAGTCATGGGCGCATATTTGACCGAGACAGGAAGACGAGGTGCAATTTGATTTTGACGGTTATTTTTTCCATTATTTGAAATATTTCATAATTATATTGCAAGCAAATATTATATAAGGTATAATCAACATATTGATCATAAGTATATATGTATACATACATATATATATATATATATATATATATATATATATATATATATATATATATATATATATATATATACATGTATATGTATTTGTATGTATGTTGTAAATACTATATCATTCATGATATCTGTAAATAATTGACACTTTTAATAAAGCAAGATTGTAAGCAATTATAACAGTTTTAATAAAACATGGTACAGTACATGCTGTTTGCTTCTACTGTACTTACATTGGTTGTTTGTATACGAAAACACCTGGACTACGGAAAAGTCGTTACACTTTATAGCCCTCTATGGATGACATTGAACACAGCTTGTGTTAATCTCATAACTGTTGTTACTGATTTTAGCCTAAAGGCAGGCAGCTGTGTGTTATCATGGGCTACATCAAATCTTATTTAAATCATCTTCCAGAATAGTAAGTGATGGATTCGTGTATGGATTTTTTTTTCTCTGTTGTTGATCTCGAAATGGAAAATTATTGAAAAACGGTGTCATAAAATGTTTTAAGAATTTTACCTGAAATGTATCATAAAGAAAACTAGACCTCGCCACATGGTCACCTGTACATTTCCATGCGGTTTATATAACACTTCTGCCCTTTGTCATAGCTCCATTCTTTCTTATTACTCATTTCATCAAATGACAAAACAGCAATACCTAGTAATCGAGACTTCATACCATCTTTAATGTCCTCTGGTTTAAAATGAATCGAGCTAACAGTAGTTTACACAACGTTAATTCTGTCTGCACGACGAAATGCATGTTGGTAATTTATATTTGAGCTTTTATTTTTTACGTGCATAGCATCCAAATACTACGAAGTTACTATGCATTATCAGTGACAATAAATGAATAAACAAAGAGATATATGGACACAAGGAGTTCTATTGTTATATTGCAACTATGGGTATGGTCAAACCATTTTAAGACCAAACTCGGAGCCCAATAGCGGCATTTTTTTTTTTTTATCTTTTTATTATTAAATTTTACAAAAGGATCAATACAATTACTTCATATATACAATATAAAATAATAATAAATTACATCCTTTACAAATAACAAAGTAAGTAAGCCTTATATCCTATAGAGTAACTTATATTTCTTTTCATATTTTTATTTTACAATAGCATTAAGTACATAATCTTTGGTAAAGAGCTTGTCTAATTTATTCACATAAACTTTACTCAATATAAACTTGGTTTTTGACATTTTATTCACTATATAAGTTATTAGGTTTGGGTCGTCTGCCAAAAGACCCAAAGATCGACCCAACCACACTCCTGCTACAAAATCTGATAGTAACACCATGCAGTGTTTTCGTCTTTCTTCGATGGTGTCTTAAAATCTAACTTAATAATTCTTAGTAAACTATCTGTTTCAATTTTACAACAGCTATTTATTATTGACTTTAACCAAATCAGAATGTTTTTTGACGAGGGACAAAAATAAAATATGTGCATATTATTTTCAATACATCCACAAAAGAGACATTTATCTTCATTCGAGATTTTCATCATATGAAGCCTATCTTTGGTATTAAGTATTTCATTAACGTATCTATAAACTGTATCTCTGCTGTTCTTATCAATATACTTATTATTTACATGCTTCCAAATCTGTTTCCAATTAAAAAGCGGGTACAATAACTCTATCTTTGGTTTATAGTCTTTACATTTCATTAGTAACCAGTATATTTCTTTAACAGACACCTTAGGATAATTCTTTAAACTATATACTTTCCTTAAAACATCTATCATCTCACTATAATATGATGTGATAAAAATAGTACAATCTCTATAAGTTTTATCAGCTTCCATTAAAACACTAGCTTTTATTTTACAATAATAATACATAATCTCGAAACCATAACACTTACTCATAGAAATCTTGTTAAAAGTTCTGAACATAATAGCTTTCGATTTATGTACGATATTCATTATTCCTAGCCCTCCTTCTGCCCTTGGTAAAAATACGGTGTTTCTTGCAATGGGTTCACAGGTTCCATTCCATAAATATCTAAATAAACTCCTCTGTATTCGTTTGGCACAATCCTGTGGGACTATATATACATGTGACACATACCACGTTTTTGCTAAAATTTTACAATTAATTACAATACATTTTTGAAACACAGTCAGCTTCCTATTTCTAAATATCCCTATAACTTTGTTTATCTTACTCTCTAGATTATTCCAATTTAGATTAACACTATCTTGATAATTATTACTATGATAAACACCTAGTATTTTACAGGAGTTATGAAGATAATGACATCCATTTATTGGCCATTCTGATTTAGTTCTCCATTTCCCAATGCCTAAAATTGAAGTTTTCTTTCTGTTTGAATTTGCACCACTTGCCTTTTCATAATCTGTGATTATATTAAAACATTTTAATATTCCTTTGTCACTAGTAACTACGATAACAGAATCATCAGCATATCCTAGAACAGAAACCTTTAAATTATTTGGCAAATTCAATGACATGTCTACGAGCTTAATCTTCATCATCCTGTAAAAGGGTTCCTGGTAGATAATAAACAAAATCATGGATAATGGACACCCTTGCCTTACCGATTTTTTTATAGGGAATGGATCAGAGATGTTACCATTTATGCATACTACACTTTCAGCGTCTTTATATAACATTTGTATTAGCTGAATGAAACTAGGATCAAAACCAAAGTTGCTCAATATAGCATATAAAAAGTCATGATCAACACGATCAAAAGCTTTAGACCAGTCTAAATTTATTATCGCAGCTTGTTTATCATTATCATTTGCATAAATCATAATATCTCTCATGATGGAATTCAAGTTGATAATTGACCTATCATCAACACAACTAAACTGCTCGCGGGAAATAATTAAATGTAACACATTCTTTAACCTATTAGTTATTATTTTCGCTATTATTTTAAAATCCACGTTTAGCATTGTTATTGGCCTCCAGTTTGTAATAAAACCTAAATCTCCTTCCTTCGGTATAAGCGTTATTATTCCTTTATTCATTTTAGAGATGGTCTTATATTTGAAAATAAACTTTACTAAGCTCATAAAATCGTTTTTTATTTCTTTCCAAAACTTTTTGTAAAACTCAACAGTGAGACCATCTATTCCCGGGCTTTTGCCGTTCTTCATCCCTCTCAATGCTTTCAGTACTTCAGACTCTGTCACTTCTGAGGTTAAAATATCATTCTCATTCCCATCAATAACTTTATCTACTAGATTCAAAAACAGGTCTTGATAAGACTTATGACATTTCTCTTTTTTGAAAAGTTTTTCAAAATATTCCCTTATATTTAACGCAATAGCTTTGGGATTTAGTATTTCGGTACCATCGTCCCTCTTTATCTTATTTACATACGATTTAGAGTTTTTCTCCCTCCCTAATAGGTACGCTGAAACTTGTTCACCCTTTAACTTATCATCCCCCTTTGCTCTAATTTTGACTCCTTCACAGATCTCGTCTTGAATACTATTTATTCTTAATTTCAAAGAGTTCACTAACGAAAACTTGTCCTTATTCAATACCCCTTTTCCTATTTCATCTTTCAACTGGTAGTTCAGTAAATTCAATAGCCCATATTTTGCTTGGTTAATCTGCTTTGAACACGTAATAAAGAAAGATTTCAGTTGAGCTTTCGCATATTCCCACCAACACAAAATATTTCCAGCTCTATCTTTGCTCCTCTTGATATTATTCCAATTCATAAGAAAATTGTCTCTTACAATATCTGTATCTAGAATATTACTATTAAGTTTCCAGTACCCTTTACCTGGCAACGCTACATTTTCTAATTTCAAAGCTAATACTATAATACAATGATCAGTCCAGCTGACAGGAATATTTTGAATATTTGCCACATGGTTATGTAAATCTTTTAGATAAAACCTATCCAGCCTTGAACCATAATTCTCCCTAACATAAGTATACTCCACCTGGTGATGACATGAATTCCAAACATCTATGAGTTTCAAGTTGCTTTTCAAGTTTACTAATGACTTTGATAGAAGTTCACTATCGGAATTAGAACAATCTCTCATACAGGTAATAGAATTCCAATCTCCCCCCATAATGATATTACTTATATTGTTCCTTAAAAAATATAAAATATCTGTATTAAACAATTTCTCCCTTTCTTTCCTCTTACTATTCCCAGCTGGAGCATAAACATTTAATAATTGAACAGTAACGTTTGAATAGCGACAATTAACACTCATTACATAGCCATCAGTATCGATTTCAAAATTCAAAATTTCCACATTAGATGTTTTATTTAAAAAGATTGCTATTCCACCCTTAAGAATGTGTGTATAATTAATCAACACTTTGTAGTATTTTTCAACATATTCCAATTTCCCTTCCCCTTTTATATTGTGCTCTTGGACGAAAATTACATCTAGATTATAAAGAAACATAAAGTTTATTATTTTAATTTGCTTATTCAAAGTATTAAGTCCATTTACGTTAACTGTAGCTACATTTAATGTGGATGAAATGAATTTTTTATATTATGTAAAATACATTTACAATACAAGATTAAATTGCTTTAAGCTTCTTTGTACACTTTCCTGTTTCATCGTCTGATGATAAATTCTGGTTTGTCCTTTCCATGTTTTGGCACTGGTCTTTCTTCAACGTTATCTTGAGTTTATTGCCAGAGTCTGTTTTCGTATGCCATGTTTCCATTTCCAAATCAGTACTGTAAAGTTTTCTTTGGGCCATAAGCAACTCATATGTTTCCTCACAATCCATTTTTCCCTCCTGATTACCTTTTATTATACTCGCTGCTTCATTTCCTGTTGATAACTCGTTTTCTTTAACATTTTTATGAATCTCAACCTTTGTTTTTGATCTACGCAATTCACTTACACCTATTGGTTGGGAAACCCTAATTCCTTCATCGTCATCATCCTGCTCGTAATCAAGGTTGTCCACAAAAAGATCGTCATCATCCTGCTCGTAATCAAGGTTGTCCACAAAAAGATCCCTTTCATCTCCATAATTTAGCCCACTGCCGATTACCCCTTTCTCCAGTTTTCCATAAACATTTTCTTCCCTTATGCAGTCCACAGGTTCTCCCAATACAATTTCCTCGTCCGGTTCTTTCCCTATCTCACTTCCAGCAGTCCTTTTTGATGTGCCTTTCCCAAGTTTTATCGAGTCACCTTCATCCTTTTCTTTCTCGGAATCATTTTTTGAGATATCCTTAACAATTTCTTCTATTGTGCAATCTAAATCATGTTCTTCTATTGAATTGGGTCCTTCATCCTTATCCGTACCTTCGGTCACTATATCAGTATTTTGATAACTTTGGTTATCTCCTCTTTCTTCAACTGTTGCCTCTTCTACATTGCCTTTGTGCAACTCATTTGCTTTTACGCTGGTCTCATCCTTTCCTTCCGTAGGTAGGTGAGGGAACTCTCCTTCTTTAAACTTATATCTCACATCTTCGTAACTGCAGTCTTTAGCTAAGTGACCTATTTCACCACACCGAAAGCATGTCCGTGGCTGCCCATTATATAAGATGGTCAAGGTAAATCCTGAAACCGTAATTGATGATGGGACATTCTCTTTTAGTCTCATGCGGGCTGTCCTGACTCCAGTCAATAGCCCTTTGAATGGTCCGTCAGCATACCTGTTTACCCTGATTCCTTCCACTTTTCCATATTTTGATAAAACCTCGATCAGCTTTTCATCTGCGAATCCGAAAGGAGCATTCCTTATTGAAACATACGTAATGGAGGAGCTAAGATTCACTCTCTTTACATTCCCTAACTGGTCTGAACACACCTCTTTGCCTTCATAATTTTCCATGAGATCATTAAACACGTTTGGTACTACTTTAACAATTACTCTGTTTTTATTTATAAATTGAACTCCTATAATTGAGTTATGAACCAATTTCATGTTATCAAACAACATTTTGCTAACAATATCCATAGTAGGGTGTGCAGTAAACTGCAGCCCAAAGGAGTCCTTTCTCCTAAACGGTGTTGAGTATGACCCCATACTGTTACACTGAAAATAGTCACTAAAAGAGTCAATAGAAGGCAGTACCGTCGCCACCGTCTAGCGCAGACTCCCCCACCTAGGCCAGGCTAGGGGGGGGGGGCACAACTCGAAATTAGAGAAAATCACAAAGTTTCCAAGGTTTATAACTGCACTGTCACGTCACCCACATTCACTATGCCTATTTCAGCACTAACGGCACATATTCACCGAAAACCTCACAACATATTTTTGGCGAAACTGCAGCTATGACACCAGAAATAAGCAAAATTGAACAGAAGCCGCAACAGATTGTTGTTTACCTACAGGCTTCTTCTTCTTCTCCTAATAGCGGCATTGCCAGTTCTCTTGGGTCATTTTCAAAGCACACCTGGCTTAGCCGCTTTAATCTATGGGCGAGCCAAGAATACGAGAAAAGGGTCAACTAATAAATCATTCACCCGGATTTGAACGGTCTAAGAATATAATCCTTTAATTTGATACTCTCCCTAAATTGTTTCCTTCGTTCTTTTTGTTTGCAACCACGTGGTGACAAGTTGAAACTCTTAAATATAACAAATAACAAAATTGTTATAAAACGATTATCATACTAACAGAAATAATCTTAATTTTGATATCAAATGAATTCATTTCTCAATTCTGATTGATTATCAAAAGACAGGATTCTTTACAAAGGATTTAATTAACTATGTTTAATATGGTATATTTACGTAGGTGATTGTATTATTTTAGAATTTATTTAATTAATCGACAAAATTAATTTCTTTACAACAAAGGTTATATTAGCAAACGTGGTTATGGTGACTTCGTCAGATGAAGTTAGTGCTATCATAAAAGATTCAATAAATTAGTTCATTCAGACCATTTTCATGTCTTCCTTTATAATGTTATCAGTATGCTTAATACCCTTGACCCAATTTACCTTGCAAATCTGAAACAAAGTCGTTTTTTATAAGTTGGCTGCATCTGTGATACGTTTGATTGTTTGGTCAATTCCAAATTTAACAATTTCATTATCATTTTCCCATTTTTTTTCTTAATATTTAATTTAGTAAATATTTTTTCCATGTAATGCTAAAACAGGGTTCATTATGATGGTTTTGATTTCAAATATTTTTAAGGGTAATATCTATCTTTTTTTACTTAATAATTGTTTTGTATAAAGTTAGATGCGTCATAGTTTGTGTTTAATTGAAAGATAAGTCCAGTTAATTAAAAATTAAAAAAAAAAAAAATCTCGACAATCACGCACACACTGAAATAAAATAAAGTTTTACCTCGCCGTGATCACTAAACCTTAAATGAAAGTCTGTAACTTCAAATATTGTGAATTAGGGAATTATATGACACTTTAGGTCATAAATACGAAAATATCAACAATCACACGAACAGAAATAAAATAAAATTTTACCTCGCCTTTATCACAGAACCTTGAATTACAGTCTGTGACTTTTAACGTGTCATATAATTCACTAATACACAATTTTTGGTCTTAAATACCAGATTAAACTACTTTTCCTACTGCTGCGAAGCCAACAATAAATGCATGATACATATTTGCGATGTCACATGAATTATTTATCATTCGGATGAGGGGGTAACTTGAAAACAGAGGGGGTAACTTGAAACCGGTTTCAAACTAACCCCCCCCCCCCCCGGTAATCTGAAACCGTTTCAAGTTACCGGGGGGTAATTTGAAACGGGGGGGTAACTTGAATCCTTTACACCGGGCCGGCACTTGGGAATTGTCACGTGTAGTGTCATTACCGGTCTGTCCTCCTGTGTCGTAAAATCTGTGAAGAAACGGCTGAATCATGGTTCCACAAGTTTCTGAACAAGAGGTAGAGGGATGACAGCTGCTTCATCAATAACAACAATGTCTGCTTGCCGCAGGCAGTGGTTTTCCTTAGGTAGGATGTACTGTTAAGGTAAAGGTTTTATGAGTTTAGCATCACATTCAAGATATAATAGGACAATATAATACTGTACAAGTAAACGTAAAAGAGTTTGTCTTAAATGTTCCTTAAATTTCCTTTGTATGGAATTTCTACTGTCATAAAGATGATTTTAATGATAAAACACCGTATTATGTAAAAAGTGAACAAATAATTATTGTCTTTTATCTCACGTTCTCACACTTAATTATTTTGTGAATAATATGTAGTATTTTATCTCTTGAACAAATCTTCAAAATATGAATACCTCATTTTTTTGTAAATTAGTATTGAATGAACCCCTCACCAAGAAATTAAGCCTAGCTCAAAAAAGAAGAGGAAAAAATTCAAGTGATTTTTATTTTTCATAGCTATAAAATTTGAGGTAACTTCATCACGTGCAAGAACACCAGTTGAATCACTAACAAGATAACTACATAATGACAGGTGTTGCAAAGGGCCAAATGTAATGTACAGGATTTACAGTAGTTTTGTATAGCTAGGAAAAATACAATCTACTTTTGAAAATCTAAATTTGTTCTTACATACAGGTATACTGTATATTATAAAAACCTAGTGTCCTTTAAAATGAGAGACCAACACATTGGAGGAAGGCAGTCCGGTTGACCAAAATAGGGAGGATTTTTCTTCTCTGAGCACACAATTCCTCATGGTCTCAAAAGGGAGAGGAGACGGTGCCGCAAAACACGCCATTCGATTACACCAGCTCAGACAGATTATAGCTTGAGATTTTAGGCAGACATTACTGCGTTCTATAAACTCATAACTTTTTTTTTTAAGTTAACCGTGCTTTATTAAAGCATTTCTTTAGTTTCTAGTTCTGGGTGCATTTAGCCATCAATATCCAGTAAGCTGTCCAAAAACTTTTTCCTTTGCCGAAACTTTTTCCTTTGCCGGCCTCTTGTTCTTCCCTCTTCTATATTTCCCTTAAGGCACAAACGTTCGACATTTTTCCTTTCTTATTACATGTCCCAGAAATTCCATCTGCCTCTTCTTTATCATTTTTAGAAGTGATCTCTCCTGATTCAGTCTTCTCAATATCCCCTCATTCGTTACTCTCTTAGTCCATGGGATTTTCGCCATTCTTCTGTAAAACTATGATTCAGCTGCATCTATTTTATTTTTTAAGTTCTTGTTTACTGTTCATGTTTCTGAGCCACAGGTAAGTGTGGACCATGCATAGGTTTTCAGTGCTCTATCATTTATCTGAATCCATATCCTGTTGTTTGTCAATATAGCTTTCAGACAACTGATTGCATTTTTTGCTATTAGTATTCCTTTTCCTATTTCTTTATTACATCTTGCATCATGTGCTATCATACTACCCAGGTATATAAAGGCATTTGTTTGTTTTATTGTTGCTCCGTCCATTATGACGTTGCGATTTGGAGGGTCCAGGTTTTTATGCTAATATACACTTCTGTTTTCATTATGTTGATTTTTAGTCCCATGTTCTCAACTTCTCACTTTCACTGTCAGGAAGTGAAAAGAGCTGGGAAATCATATATATATTTCAGGTAAAACAAAAGTATGTGCAACAAATTCGTAGGTCTATGACGACAGAATGCTTTTATAAATATAAAGTAAAATTTGGAAAGGATCTCTCTCTCTCTCTCTCTCTCTCTCTCTCTCTCTCTCTCTCTCTCTCTCTCTCTCTCTCTCTCCCCAAGCTTATAAAAAAATTGGTAAATTCCAATATTTTAGTTGAAAATTACGAATATTTGTGCACAACTTCAATATCTTGTAATATGGCTGAAACATTTGATCATATTTTCCAAACACTTAATTTTTTTCAGGCTGTTCTCGTTCTTCATATCACAAACAGTTATTTTGTTTATTGCAATACATTTATTTGTGATTTGGTTAGACATTTATTCAACTAAGGTTAAAAGGATCACATTGTTTTCTTAAGAAGAAGTATTGAGAACTTATACATGTAAAAAGTACAAATGATTGCAAGGGCCGATGTGGTAACGTCCCTAACTGGTGAACGCCAGACTGGGGTTCGAATCCCGCTCAAATTCGTTAATGTCTTTGGTAGCCGCAATCTCACCATCCTTGTGAGCTAAGGATAGGGGGTTTAGGGGAGCCTATAAGACTATCTGCCAAGTCATCAGGAGCCATTGCCTGGCCCTCCTTGGTCCTAGCTTGTGTGGAGAGCGGGCTTGGGTGCGA
Organism: Palaemon carinicauda; assembly: GCF_036898095.1. Classification (NCBI taxonomy): domain Eukaryota; kingdom Metazoa; phylum Arthropoda; class Malacostraca; order Decapoda; family Palaemonidae; genus Palaemon; species Palaemon carinicauda. The sequence continues at coordinate 112,108,789 of NC_090732.1, forward strand.
TCATAAGTACATATATGGTCAGTCTCTAGGGCACAGTCCCACTCGATAGGCCAATGTCGCTGTCCCTTGTCCCTGCCATTCATGAGCGGCCTTTAACCCTTTGAATCGTCTTATCAGTTCACTAATCATCCAGGGATCAGTGACCACAGCTGCGGTCACTGATCCCTAGAATGTTCGTTGTTGTCTTGTCTCACTTTCTTTTGTGGCTTCATCATTGCGTACGATTAATTGTGAACTGATACCCAGATCTTTATAATTACCTACTGATTTTTTTTTTTTTTTTTAAATTACAGAATCTATTGATTAACGTAGTAACCGTTTCTTTCATCTATAGTGAACTTATTTCTTAGTGAGAATATTCGTAATTCAGTTTGTTTGTTTGTTTGTTGGTTGGTTTTCAAGTATTTAACTAACCTCAAAATAGGGACCCTGAAAACTAAAGGGTGTAATTAAAGTAATTTTTTATAAGACTATGTACATTAATGATCTTCAAGTACATCAATGGTCTTAGGATGGTTGAGATGATGTGCCGAGTTCCAGCAAACCTCTAAAATGACATGACTCATGGGGAAGGAATGAGGTCAAAGTGGGGAATCCCTTTTCTTAACTTTGAGAGAAATTGCGTTTAACGCGAACAGTGTTAAGAATCGCGAATTTGAAGAAAAAATTCATTACTTAACATTTTATTTGTTTCTAATTTCTAGTTTTGATATTTATTAGTTCAATAAAATAACTACAAAATGTGGAATATATTTCGGAAACCAAAAATGTATGAGACCGAGTTAAGCGTGATAAATATACAAAATACAGGAAATTTTCCGTTGTGAAGCTGAGTGAGACGGAAGGTTAAAACAAAGAAATTATCATCTTATATGGTTGGTTTAATTTAATTGCTACTTTAATAGGACGATTATTATTGTAACCTACACCCACATTATAAAATATTTAACTATCATTCAAGATTTATAATTAAAATGTCTATCTCTATGATGCTTCTACACGAAACAGCTGTAAGTAGGCAACACTCAAACATTATGGAGTCTTAGTACAACACATCAAGAAACGAAAAAAGAAAAAAAAAATTATATAAATTATCTGCTAAGTCAAGGGGTTTGTCAGCAGGTCCTATGGTGTAATGGTTAGCACTCTGGACTTTGAATCCAGCGATCCGAGTTCGAGTCTCGGTAGGACCTCTCTTTTGAACAGTGTGGCAGATGTCATTTCATTTCCCTAATGTTTAAATAAAGAAAAAGATATATTGCTGTAGACAGTTAAGTTGTCAAAACCTAATAGTGAAAGTTGTAATGGTAAGGGCATTAAGAATAAACAGCCATTGTTATACACAATGTGCCGTTTCTGTAAATATCGCCTTAATAAGAGCGCTATATATTTATTTAAATGAGATTCAATTTCTTTTAATGACATCTAGCAAGTGCGGGGTAGGGTTTAGCATTGTTTTATAGTTCTAAACACATCTACTTGGAGATGATGTTCTCATTAGTGTTACATAAGAAACAAAGATAGTTAAATAAAGTTAGCAAAGAAAGACAAAAAACTTTGGGAATGATATTGAAAAAGGTGTGATACAACATAAGATTTGTTTGGTTTATATGCAGTTTCTCCAAAAAGATGAACGATAAAATGTGAATATTAGATAAATATTGTTAAATGAAAGACCAAGAAAACCAAAATATCGTTATGATTAGCCTAAAGATACGACACTCACAAACACAGACACACAAACAGACACGACCGAAGTTTCTGGTGGGAAAGAAACCCGTTTGGACTATGATTACTTGATAAGAAGCAACCATAAAATTCTCAAACTCCTTCACATGTGAAAAAGACTCACCAGTTGCGTAATGAGAATGATTAAAAGAAAATTTTAAAAAGGATTT
>NC_090732.1:112115686-112133186 GCF_036898095.1 Palaemon carinicauda
ACAAGTACGCAATGGAGTAAAGAACAAAATGAGACTGCTTGGTGTGGCGAAGGCATGCTCTCTACTAAGAGACCCTCTAGTTACGGATCTGATGTATGCTGGTTAATAGATCATAAGGATGATGCAAAAAAAAAAAAAATTGCATTAACTTACCCCACTTGTGGCCTAACAGTACAGGACATCCTCCATGTTCTGAATCCGTGTTTCCAATCCCATTCTTCTTTATGTTATACCAAAATACTGCAGAACCCTTTACAGGGACAACAGAAACCCCTGCCCTTGGAAATGCAGTCCTTCCTCCCGCCTCTACTTCGGATAGCTTCAAAAGAAAGACGAGTTTTATATGGAAAGGGACAAGGAATATTTATTAGATAAGAAATAAAATCTTTATTAATGGAATGATCGGTTTTTAGTTTAAAATTACTTAAAATTCCGTGCAAAAATTATGCTAAATCGAATCATTGAATACATTTATGAAAAATTCTGGTATCTTACCGGGATAGCTAAAGTTCCCTGGAGTGATAAACATTTTGAAATCTGGATTCCCGGGGTTAGAAAAGTTTTCTTTCATTTCCAGATACAAAAATGGAATTTGTATTCAACGTTTTCAAGATCATGAAATATATTTGTACTATGTATAGATGAAGACTTTATGCAGTAATTCCGCATGATTAAGTATAAATGGTTGACTTGATATATAAATATATGGAAATCGATCACATCAAAATTTGCCGTGAAAATCAAAGTAATTTCAAACAGTGTTTCGACCGTGGTTCTCTTGGAATAGTGAAGAAAATTTTATGTATAGAAAAAGATATATCTCTGACAAATAAACTTACATAAAACATCCAAGTTGCCATTCGATCCCCACTTGAATAGTGCTCTAACTTCTCCTTATATGAAGGCCACTGAAAGACAACATTAGTCTATTAATAGGTTTAATGTGATATGATTTGATATGCTTCAATAAATAAGTATGAATAAGAGATGCTGTCTATGGCATAGATACTAATCTTCTCAAATTTTATTTTGAAAGAAAACTAATGAAATATAGTGGGAAAAGGTCTGTTTCCTCATTGTAGTACACAATTGGTAATCTAACAAAGAGGCTGCTTTAAGAATAGCCTTTTCATCTATTGATAACTGGTTTATCGGATGCGACATTCTGTCATTTTAAATTGATAACTCATTAAGATGACTATGTAAAAGAAGAATAAGAATGTATTAATGATCACTGTGTTTGCTCAAATTTAATATTATTAGCAGGATGATGTAATTTTGTAAACTTCCTTTGACGTTCATTGACTCATCTGGAAATGTCCCTTGTTAGATTTTAACTATTATATTCATATTACTTACATAACATTAATTTGTGTGTTTTTTATAAAAGATATTCTCTTAGAACTTGAACTTAGAACTGACGTCTAAAATATCGCTCTCAATTGCAGTCATGAAAAATTGCCTAAAACATAATCTTTTAGCATTAGAATTGAATCCGTAAAGTACATCATTGACAGAGACATTATATGACTGTCTTCTGTATTTTGCAACATTCTACATTCAACTTTGTATTGTATATTTGTCAGCTTCAGTATAAACATTTCCGATGGTGTTATGCGATGGATGGTACTAATATTTAGTGACAATATCTCAGCCTTGGGATCTTAGAAAACGACTCCTCTTTTATAAAGAAGAAAAATAAAGAGAAACGGAGGCCTTTTGATGGTTATAATGAATACAATTACTTTAGATGTAAAACATTAATGATAAAAAACCCAGTTTTTAATTTTTATAATTTTTTACCATTATGCAATCGTACTATAAAGATACGTGCGTAAACGTTGCCACTTTTCTGATATAGTTTTTCAAGTCAGCAATGAGCATTTATTAAACAGTTTTCGTCGGGAAGTATTCCCTGAAGGCAGTTGTTGTAGTTAGCTTGAGTTCCATACACAGATGTAGGCGTGAAAGAGAGAGAGAAAATTACAACCACTATAACAAGGATGACTCAAAGATTAAAGAGTGAATCAAATGAAACAAACACACAGGAATCCTAAACTATTTGTCGGCCAGACTAAACGGTGTCGTATTTGAGCAATGGTTCTGTAAGCAGTTGCTATACCAAATATATTACCATCTTTCATAATTGTAATGGATAATGCACTTTATCATTCGGCAAGATAAGATAATCATCCCACAGCATCAAACAATAAGGCACAAATAAAAGAATGGGTAATAAAAGAGGCGCAGCACCAAGAGACAATTGGGCGGTATTCATAAAGAAAAGGATATGCTTATACTTGCAAAATATGAATGAAATCCTTCTACTTGTATTCATAAACATTTCAAGCAAGAGCTTCTACTTTTAGAGCAAAAGTATATCCTTAAAATCACATAAAAGTAAATGGTTATACATAAAGAAGACCCTTTACTTCATATAAAGAGCATATGCTTCGAAAAAGCCGAGTCTGGTCAGTAGCAGACTGCAGTTCGAAGAGAAAGGTTGTTCTGTCCGATTCTCAGCACGATGGCAGATTTTGTGGATGTGATGCATGTTAAACAATACATGCCCCGTTTACCCACACTTGATCGTGATTTCAAGATGTTATTCAGTTTTGAGGAACAAAATGTACAGTGGCTTGCGGACAGATATCTTGTCCACATTTTGTTGGGAGAATATCAAGGCTGCTGTATTTAGGGATGTATGTATGTACAGACAGTATTCATGTATGTATGCATGTATCTATGTATATATATATATATATATATATATATATATATATATATATATATATATATATATATATATATATATGTGTGTGTGTGTGTGTGTGTGTGTGTGTGTGTGTGTGTACAGTACATGCAAATATACTCTATTCATATGATATGTAAATATAGTTTATATATATATATATATATATATATATATATATATATATATATATATATATATATATATATATATATATATAAACTATACATATATATATATATATAAATATATATATATATATATATATATATATATATATATATATATATATATATATATATATATATATGAATACACACACACACACACACACATATATATATATATATATATATATATATATATATATATATATATATATATATATACATATATATATATATATATATATATATATATATATATATATATATATATATATATATATATCGATTCGTACCAGAAATAGATTGTTCTAAATCCTAAACTTGAAATAATTTAGCTGAAATCAACTATTTCAATTCGGTTTGCTTTAAACCTCAATTACCCTTCGCCCTTCGTCCGGGTATCTTCAAGTTTCCTTCAAACTGCAAAATTGAGCGTTTAGCTTCTTCAAAACTTTTCAACTCAAATCCATAAATCAAATCACGTAGTTTATTATTATTATTATTATTATTATTATTATTATTATTATTATTATTATTATTATTATTATTATTATTATTATTATTATTAGTGTTGTTATAAAACAAGAATGGAATTTTTCGCGAGTCCTAAAAGAATTCGGAAGAAAATCTTCTCGGATTTCCAAATGGCTCCAGAAGAAATAGCCATAGACTTGGCATGGAATTCTGAATGCCTCCAGAACGGAATCTCAGAACGTAATCGAAGAAAACTTTCCCGGATTTCCAAATGGCTTTAGAAAAAATAGCCATAGACTTAGCATGGAATTCTGAATGCCTCCAGAACGGAATCTCAGAACGGTTTCGGAAGAAAAACTTTCCCGAATTTCCAAAAGTGTTCAAAGGACATAGCCGTATACTTAACATGAATTTCTGGATGACTCCAGAACTGAAATTTCCAAGAGGAGTCCTGAACAACTCCTCCCCGAGCTTCAAATGACTTCTGAAGACCTGATCTTCATCTTTTTCAAACGTAGCCTGCAACACCTCACATGATCTGTATGTACCTGGCGAAATCTAACCAAGGAATTGCGCGTCAGTAGGAGTAAGAGGAAATGAGTTGATGACTGGGAGAAGGAGTTCACTTAACTCACAGAGATTGCGCTCTGGTGGAATAGGAAGCTGCCGGTAAGAATTATGTGTTACGTCTTCGGAACACCATCAACTGCAGATGGTTTTGGTTGCTACCGAAGCTGCCGATCTTTCGTTTTATATCGCCCGACCTATAGAAAGACACGGGATCTTCCGTCGTTGGCAGTTGAGCTTTGAAGATCATGATATATGCGCCTTGAAGAATCTTTTGCTTGGGCTTTTGCGACGATGCCTTATTAAAGGAGACTCTTGGAAAAAGTACGAGGCTTTGTATCGGTGCAAAAACGAATTGCGGGGAATAAGGATGGAGGCAGAATGGTTCAACTGAACGGTGAGTGACGTGTAGTTCTTCAACAGGATTGTCCCAAAATTCGCCATTGAAGTAAAGACATAACCACACGACATTGGTAAATATATCATGTTGCTCGTCATTTACTTTGGCATGATAGTGTATGCGGAGAAATCGATAGTATTCATCTCTTTACTCATTGCCCAGATAGGTAAAGAATAAATGCCTTCGATTTCCCTGAGAAATCTGATGAAGTGAGGACTCGCGGCACTGAAATCTCTTTTGAAATCTAGAAGGACACTGACGATCTAAGGAAAAGAGACAATGAAATCTCGAAAGAAACAGATAATCTAATGAAAGAAGATCTTGAAAACTAGAAGACAGGAGAGAACAGCGAAGAGGAGCCTCTAATGCCAGAGGTAAGACGCCTAAAAATAGAGAGCCTCTAGTGCTAGAAGAAAGGCACCTCAAAATATAGGTCGAAGACCCTCTAATGCTAAAAGTATGGAACCTAGAAATATTTGTCAAAGAACTTCTAATGCTAGAAGTGTGGGAGCTAAAGAGAGAGGTTCTAATGTTAGAGGTGTGGGAGCTATAAAGAGAGGTCAAAGAACTTCTAATGCTTGAGGTAAGGGAGCTGAAAAGAGGTCAAAGAACTTCTAATGCTAGAGGTGTGGGAGCTAAAAAGAAGTCAAAGAACTTCTAATGCTAGAGGTGTGGGAGCTAAAAAGAGGTCAAAGAACTTCTAATGCTAGAGGTGTGGGAGCTAAAAGGAAGTCAAAGAATTTCTAACGCTAGAGGTGTGGGAGCTAAAAAGAGGTCAAAGAACTTCTAATGCTAGAGGTGTGGGAGCTAAAAGGAAGTCAAAGAACTTCTAATGCTACAGGTGTGGGAACTAAAAAAGAGGTCAAAGAACTTCTAATGCTAGAGGTGTGGGAGCTAAAAAGAGGTCAAAGAGCTTCTAATGCTAGAGGTGTGGGAGCTAAAAAGAGGTCAAAGAACTTCTAATGCTAGAGGTGTGGGAGCTAAAAAGAGGTCAAAGAACCTCTAATGCTAGAGGTGGGGGAGCTAAAAAGAGGTCAAAGAACTTCTAAGGCAAGGGGTGTGGGAGCTAAAAAGAGGTCAAAGAATTTCTAATGCAAGGGGTGGGGAAGCTAAAAAGAGGTCAAAGAACTTCTAATGTAAGGGGTGTTGGAGCTAAAAAGAGGTCAAAGAACTTCTACTGCAAGGTGTGTGGGAGCTAAAAAGAGGTCAAGGAACTTCTAATGCAAGGGGTGGGGAAGCTAAAAAGAGGTCAAAGAACTTCTAATGTAAGGGGTGTGGGAGCTAAAAAGAGGTCAAAGAACTTCTACTGCAAGGTGTGTGGGAGCTAAAAAGAGGTCAAAGAACTTCTAATGTAAGGGGTGTGGGAGCTAAAAACATGTCAAAGAACTTCTAATGCAAGGTGTGTGGGAGCTAAAAGGAGGTCAAGGAACTTCTAATGCAAGGTGTGTGGGAGCTAAAAAGAGGTCAAAGAACTTCTAATGCAAGAGGTGTGGGAGCTAAAAAGAGGTCACAGAACTTCTAATGCAAGGGGTGGGGGAGCTAAAAAGAGGTCAAAGAACTTCTAATGTAAGGGGTGTGGGAGCTAAAAAGAGGTCAAAGAACTTCTAATGCAAGGTGTGTGGGAGCTAAAAAGAGGTCAAGGAACTTCTAATGCAAGGGGTGGGGGAGCTAAAAAGAGATCAAAGAACTTCTAATGCAAGAGGTGTGGGAGCTAAAAAGAGGTCAAAGAACTTCTAATGCAAGAGGTGGGGGAGCTAAAAAGAGGTCAAAGAACTTCTAATGCTAGAGGTGTGGGAGCTAAAAAGAGGTCAAAGAACTTCTAATGCAAGGGGTGGGGGAGCTAAAAATAGATCAAAGAACCTCTAATGTAAGGGGTGGGAGAGCTAAAAAGAGGTCAAAGAACTTCTAATGCAAGGTGTGTGGGAGCTAAAAAGAGGTCAAGGAACTTCTAATGCAAGGGGTGAGGGAGCTAAAAAGAGGTCAAAGAACTTCTAATGCAAGAGGTTTGGGAGCTAAAAAGAGGTCAAAGAACTTCTAATGCAAGGGGTGGGGGAGCTAAAAATAGATCAAAGAACCTCTAATGTAAGGGGTGGGAGAGCTAAAAAGAGGTCAAAGAACTTCTAATGCAAGGTGTGTGGGAGCTAAAAAGAGGTCAAGGAACTTCTAATGCAAGGGGTGAGGGAGCTAAAAAGAGGTCAAAGAACTTCTAATGTAAGGGGTGTGGGAGCTAAAAAAGAGGTCAAAGAATTTCTAATGCAAGGTGTGTGGGAGCTAAAAAGAGGCCAAGGAACTTCTAATGCAAGGGGTGGGGGAGCTAAAAAGAGGTCAAAGAACTTCTAATGCAAGAGGTGTGGGAGCTAAAAAGAGGTCAAAGAACTTCTAATGCAAGAGGTGTGGGAGCTAAAAAGAGGTCAAAGAACTTCTAATGCAAGTGGTGGTGGATAGATGTCGCCAGCGAGGCTTTGGGGAAGGCGCGGCGGCGTCTGTGTTCTTTCTGATGCGTAAACTTAATTAAATAAAAGTAAAAACAGGGCATTAAATACGTATTATAAATACTAAACTCTTTCTTATCTTGACAGCACAAATGAAATCTTACAAGTTCCAACATGTAACTAAGCGCTCCCGAAACACGAGTCAAGCTTTTACTTCTGCTCAGAGGATATCCTCGCAAGTAAAAGGTAATCATTATGAATATGGAAAGAAAGATTTGCTTATACTTCTACCTTTTACTTTAGAGAATTACCTTGTACTTCTACCTTATGCTTACAAGGATATCCTTCATTTTTTTAATACCTCCCAATGTGTTAAAATGTCATTTAGAATACTCCCGAAATATGGATAACGCATACGTGATTGATAAAATTGCAGAGGAAAATAGTCATAAGGTTATTCGTCTTCCCCATTCTATTGCCAATATAATCTGATGGAAGTTATTTTGGGCAAATGTGAAGACCTGTGAGGCGAAAAATAATTTAAATGGGAGATCTAAAGGTAATTTTAAAAGAAGCACTGCATTCAGTGACAAAAGGAAATTGATCGAATGCCGTAAAACACTTGGCAGATAATTTACAGGAGGGCAATGTAAAGCAAGATGTGATTATCGATAAACATATTAGCTTATAAATAATAAGTCTTGAATCATCTGATAAGGAATCTTCTTGAAATCAAATTATTTAATATGATATGTTATTATCGAAATAAAAGTTAGATGTATGAAATTGTTTGCATTCTCCAGGAGCCTATTATTATTATTATTATTATTATTATTATTATTATTATTATTATTATTATTATTATTAGCCAAGCTACAACCCTACTGGGAAAGGAAACAAATAAGGAAAAATAGATAAGGGAAGGATATGAAGAGAAAATAGAAAAATAACAAGAAGCTAAATAGTTACTGTATCATTAAAAGAATGTTACAACTTGAAATAATAACAATGAAAAGTAGAAACCATGTTAATCTTCCAACATCAATGAAAAAATAACTATTGTAAAAGACAATGTGACATGAAAAAAAAAAATAAATAAACCAAAGCGAAATTTCGGCTGTGGTGTTTAGAGGAGATAATCTTTTTATAAGTCGTCGCTTCACAAAGGAGATTACTACAAGAATTTTGTCCTTGGGTATACTTCGACTTCATAAATTTGACAGTAGTATACTCTTTGTCGGCCACATTCTCGAATTTATTTAAGTAAGGGTTAAATGTTAACCATTACATAAAAAGCTGGTCTTTTGCAAAATATGTAAGTCATCTCACAGTTTTATCTTTTATTTCAATTTTAATAGTTTGAGATTGATTTTGATTTTAAATACTTATCCTAAATTAAAGCAATCAATGACTTTCGGCGTCAAGAAGCAAGATAATTTTTTAATCAATCAATCAATCAAGGGCCTGTATACTAATTTCCTTATGCTAGCCTTATATTTATTTCACTTCATATTACCGTCTCCTCCGGGAATTCTTTCCAGAAAAAATCTTTGTGCTGAGAGTAGTGTCCGCCAATGCCGTAGCTCAAAACCTGTCGAGTAGAAATTGAGAGACAAGTTTAACAGATCGTTTGAGTAGGCCAAATCATATGTTTATTGATTATTTGCTTTGTAACTCACGATTATTTTATACTTATAACACACTCAATGAAATTGACTGTTAGATTATGTCCTCAAATGTATCACTATATTCATATGTATATTGCAAATGCTCAAATCTCCTCCGACTCTTCTCTTCTCTAGCCACCTCTTTGCATTCCAATGGATATGTTGCTGAAGATTGCCTGACCCTTCCACCCACTGTATATTGTGAGAAGTGTAAATAAAACGAGCGTAAAATATTTTTGTGAAAAAGAAAATGGCTGTTGGTCAGCTTCAGAACACCTCCCAGTTGTGCAGAGAAGTTACATCAAGAATGTGTAAGAAACCTAAGGATATGGTAGGGGAGACGAGATTGCAAAGGTTTAGAAGAAGGATTGCCACAGAAACTTGAGAGCTTTGGCAACAAGTTAGGATGGCTCATGAAAAGCTGGATTTCTGGACGCACGAAATAAAGGTAAGTATTAAGACAGAGAGAAAATTTAAATGAATGAGAGAATAAGTTTAATTCAAAAGGGGGAAAAAAGTGATTTGCGGCAAAGAATAACGAGGGTTATTTAATGAATTAAATGAGAAGCCGTTTAGAAGTCTTTTAGGATTAAGGTTAAGGTTAAGGTGACTGGTTTCAGTTCCATCAGAATAGATGCTCACCAGAACGTCAGCCGGGGAAGCCCAACCCCCCACTGCGGTGCCCTACCACAGCAGTAGCCTCTCCAGTAAACAGCTTAAACTCACGGTCCTGGGCGGGGATCGATCTCTTGCCATACGAACTGCTAGGCAAACACGTTACCACTGTACTAGCCATATTGAGTATAAGAATAAAATTGGTGTTTCTTAGGGTAGTGTTCTTGGCCCATTACGTCTCGTACTATATACACATGTGGTTTCGCCTAGAACTCAAGTTTGTTGCAAGTATAGATGATGACATGATCAAATAAGTGATTTATTGGACATCGTAGTGTTAGGTTTATCCTTTGGTGATTTAATAATTTTCAAGGGAAACCATCTGCTGGTTCCATAAAATCGTTTCAAAACACCTTGTCTTCCACATATTTAATTTAGAATAAAACTTTGGGAAAATGATAATGATTTTTTTTAGTAAATGAAAAAGTGTTACCGTTCTCCTGGGTAAGTTGTTATTTTTCAGAGGAAATCTGGCGTTAGGGTTCCGATAATTAAAAACTAAATCTGGTCATATCATTGTTTTCTAAATCTGACTTAAGTAGATTTATATATATATATATATATATATATATATATATATATATATATATATATATATATATATATATAGATTTATAAATATATATATATATATATATATATATATATATATATATATATATATATATATATATGTGTGTGTGTGTGTGTGTGTGTGTGTGTGTATGCACACACGCGCACATACACACACACACACACACACACACATATATATATATATATATATATATATATATATATATATATATATATATATATATATATATATATATATATATATATATATATATATATGTATATGTGTGTGTGTGTGTGCTAAAGGGAAAACCGAAGAGAAAAATGAACCCAGACAAGGAAACCAAATAAATAAAAATAGCTAATATTTCAATTTCAACTCACCTGTAACTCCTCGACTGCCGTGTCATTTAATGGTCCCTGGAACGTGGTCAAACCAGTAATGGCTGATACGCGTTTAGCGATTTTTGGTAGAACCGGATGGCGCAAGTCGCTTAGCCAGGCCGTATGGGATACTCGAAACTCTACTGGTCTCTCAGACGATACCACTAGTGATCTCTGCAACTTCAGTTCGAAACATTGGTTAGTAGGGAGATATTCTTACTTTGATACTCCTACGGTCATATCCCACTTTTTCTCTTCTTTTTATTCTACCTTTTTATCTTTTAGGCAAACTAACTATTCTAACAAACTTTTTTTTTTTCATAATTTTCCATTGTCTAACACTAACGAACATCTTTGTAGTGATACACACTCTTGCTTTTGTAAAAGAGAGCAGCGATTGCTCTTTCCTCTCTTCGTGTGAAGTTCTCAAGTTTCATTTAGTTCCCGTTTGCTAGCTGTCAATGCGCTAGCAATGAGGATCCTTCCTCTTTAATAATTTATTAATTTGTGACTAGATAATTGAAATATAGAAGCCATTATTAATGTTAGAAATCATATATTCCACAGAACCTACTCGCAGAAAGTACTGGTAAGGGTTATATAGCTTAAAGGAGGTTAGGTTAGGTATGGCCTGATAGTTCATTTCTTCTAAGCTCGTAACACAGGTTTAAACGTTGCTCATGGATAGCAGAGGCAAGGGACAGGCCAATTCCCTAGAAATTGACCATATATACATATCATAAGCGCCCAAGACCCCTTCCCTTCAAGCTACGACCAGGGAGGGTCAGGCAATGGCTGCTGATGACCCAGCAGGTAGACACATGTTCCCCAAACCCCCAAATCCGTAGAAAATATCGAACTTGGGCTCAGCTCAAACTCCCATCCAACAGATGACCAGGCAGGGACGGCTGCAACCAATACGTGTAACTATCATCATATTAAATATTAAGCCACATATACCTCTTCGAATTTAATTCATTCTACATTTGGAATAACATACGCAAAATAGAATTTCACTTGAACAGGTCAACTATTCATCCCAAGATTCGAAACTATACTTCTGGATGGATAAAGAAGTAGATAGCTGGAATGTCTGTTCGGCTATTAAGAGAAATATGACTTGATTTCGTCTTCTGTACATATCCCTGGTATTAGAACTTGAAATTGAAATCAATGCATCTCCACCATTATATCTTGGAATATGTGATCATTTATGATAGTTATTTAATTTATAAATCATGACTTCATACTTTCAAATATCAAACCACTAATACTTCTCGACATTATATTCAGCTTGAGAATAACATATCCAAAGGGAAATTATATATATATATCTTATGCCTCCTTCACTCCCGTCACATTACTGAACTATGAAGGTCCTCGAACACCTAGCCCATTTCCCAGATCACTGCTTCGTTTACCATGTCCTCTGACAATGTCCACCCCCGACTCGGACTCATCTGTCTCTGCTGCCACAGTGAAACTCCCGTTCTTTCCCAATATAGATACATTTGGCTGGTTTTAGCATGCCAAGGTTTAGTTCCAAATCAAGGACGTGACCCGGTCAAGTAGCAAAGCAGACTATATTATCACTACAATCCCTAACGACACCTTTCCAGAAATCTCTGATTGGTTTTGCAAGCATTGAGATACCCTCAAACATTATGATGCTCTTAAATTATAACTCCTAGAGCAGCACTCAGCACCACCAGCCACCAATAAAGCCCAGATTTTTTAACTCTCTCAACAACTATGGGGAATGAAAAGGCCCCGACGGTTTAAGAGAAATGATCAGAATTGCTTGCCTTCAGCCCTGCTGCAGAAGGTTCTCCTCGTGAAGTGAGCCTATTTCATACCTTTTGGGTACAACACCTGTCGAAACCTGTGCTAACTGCCCTTGCCTATGTCAACACCTTGCCCATGAAGGACCTGATGACTAAAGTCGATGCTCTTATGGACAGCCATTTCCCCATCATCAAGAACTCCAGCAAGTACTCCACTTCTGACGAAAAGGACAACTATACAACACCAACTGGAGCTGAGATGAGTGATTTAGGACATCAATGCCCACCTCATGACATGCCTGGAGAGTGACGAAGTCACCCACTATCCACCTATGCTGCACGACACTTGTGCTCCAAACAGAGACCGTAACAGCTATCGGATGATGCCCCACACTCTCAGTTGTGCTACTATCACTCCAGATTCAGTGCTGTTGTTAAGAAATGTGTTACTAAATGTCAATTGTAAAAACCAATTTATTGAATCCCCATTAACTAATCTCTTAAATTTGGATGATCAGGAATATAATGTGTGTTTTTTGGAAGACACTGGTGCCTGCCATTCCATTCTGACACATTTGCTTTAAAGGGTGCGACCATGTCATTACAAGACAGCTGTTGTTGACCTGGTGCCCACTAACGGATCTGCTATCCCCACCCATGGTATGAAGGACTGACAATGTTATTATGGGGGCCCAGTACAGGTAAAATCTCATCTTTGCCAATGTTACACTGCCTCTCATCGGTGCAGATCTCCTCGCTCATTTTTCCCTCCAGGTTGACATTACGCGTCAATGCTTAGTCAGTGTAAGCTCTTAATTGTCCACACCTATTTACTTGCTCCCCCTACCCTCGCTCTCCATATCAGCAAGCCCACAAAGACATATGCATACCTCCCTACTTTATATCCAGATATCTTCGACTCTGAACTACGCCAGACGTTCACTGTTACTGCCAAGCATGGTATTCATTCCAATATTATTATTATTATTATTATTATTATTAGTTGATAAGCCACAACCCCAATTAGAAAAGCAGGATGCTATAAGCCCAGGGGCTCCAACAGGGAAAATAGCTCAGTGAGAAAAGGAAACAAAGAAAAATAAAATATTTGAAGAAGAGCAACAACATTGAAATAAATATCTCTTATATAAACTATAAAAACTTTAAAAAATTAATGGAAGAGAAATAAGAGAGAATAGTGTGCCCGAGTGTACCCTCAAGCAAGAGAACTCAAACCCAAGACCATGGAAGAGTATGGTACAGAGGCTATGGCACTATCCAAGATGAGAGAACAATGGTTTGATTTTGGAGTGTCCTTCTCCTAGAAGAGCTGGTTACCATAGCTAAAGAGTCTCATCTAGCCTTACAAAGAGAAAATTGGCCACTGAACAATGACAGTGCAGTAAGAATTATCTGGTAATCTGCGTTGTCAGGTATATGAGGACAGAAGAGGATGTGTAAGGAATAGGCCAGACTATTCGGTATATGTGCTAGGCAAAGGGAAAATGAACCGTAACCAGAGAGACGGGTCCAATGTACTACTGTCTGGCCTGTTAAAAGATCCCTTAACTCTCTAGCGGTAGTATCTCAACGGGTGGCTGGTGCCCTGGCCAACCTACTACCTATGAGCAATGAGCCCCCTAGTGTTTGAAAAGTTTAGATATTTGGCACCAGACCATTTGACAGCTGCTAAATGCACATCCGTAATAAGGGAAGAAATGGGCCTTTGTCAAGAGGCCTCAAGTTCATGGACGTCACTCATACACATCATCACAAAGAAGCATGGATCCCTATGCAATTGTGTAGATTGCAGGCATCTTAACATTCCGATGGAACCAGACCGCTATGCCTTCCCCAACATCACTGTCATCACCAGGTACCTTCATAGTGTATAGTATTTTACCCCTTCCAACTTTTGAAGTTGTATTATCAGATGCCTGTGAACCCAGAAGACATCCCCTATACAGTCATTACCAGCCCCTTCGGCAGATATACTGTGACGGGCCGAGAGAAGATTGTGAACTCAAAGGCAGGATGCAATCAACTGAGTTATAATATTATAGAACACTCTCCTTTATATACAAAACCTCAAGGCAACAGGACATAACAAGTTTACAAGACAGAAAATGTCCCAGAGGAAAACCGGAGACATGAATTTTCATGTTTGTTTTAGTGCGAGGGAGGAGCGCAGATAGCCTACAAGCATAATATAGACAAAAGGAATTATGTACAATTGTGTGACACACGGTTGGTACATGGCTCCCCCCCCTAAAAATGACATACCGTACATGTTAAATAGGGTGCCCTGATCTAGAGAGGCGAACTGTAGGTGGGTCATCTGGCAGAAGATAAGCAGGTTTTAGACGATCAATGGAGACCCAGTCTTCTTTGCCCTGAATGTTTAGGAGGAATGCTTTTGGACTGCATCGGATCAAAAGGAAATGGCCTGTGTAAGGGGGCGTTAGTGGTGGCTTGCTGGTGTCATTGCGCAGGAAGACGTGCGTTGCAGAGTGCAAGTCCGTTGGTATGTGATGCTTTGCTGGGGGCTTGTAAGTCTGGCGGCACGGAGTAAATTTTCCCACGACGTGACGTATGCGCTGGAGATCGTCGGAGGAGGTTGTAGAAGGAAAAAATTCGGCTGGGACGACCAACAGGTCGCCATACACCATTTCAGCTGCCGAGACATCGAGGGCATCTTTAGGAGTGGTTCTTAGTCCCAGGAGGACCCAGGGAAGCTGAGTAAACCAGTTGCAATCCTTGCAGCGGGACATCAAAGCTGCTTTGAGGGTGCGATGAAAACGTTCAACCATTCCATTGGCAGCGGGGTTGTAGGCCGTTGTCTGATGTAGGGTGATGCCCAGGAGATTCGCTAATGACGTCCACAATTGAGAGGTAAAAGTGGTTCCCCTGTCAGAAGTAATATGCTCAGGGATACCGAATCTTGAAATCCATCCAGAGAGTAAGGCAGATGTACATGAGGCGGACGTTGCAGTTTCCATGGGAATGGCTTCAGGCCAACGAGTGGAGCGGTCGATGGCGGTAAACAGGTAACGATGTCCTTGTGATGTGGGTAGGGGGCCTAGAACGTCAATGTGAATGTGTGCGAAACGACGCTGAGGTTGAGGAAAGGTGCCCACTCCTGAATCCGTGTGTCGATGTACTTTGGAAGTTTGGCAAGAAGTAGAGGCGCGGACCCAATCCTTAGCATCCTTAGAAATGCCGTGCCAAATGAACTTTGCCTTCAGCAGCTGTGCAGTAGAACGGCACGAGGGATGTGAAAGGCCGTGAATGAAATCAAACACCTGTCGGCGCATGGGAGCAGGAATCCAAGGTCGCGGTCTACCAGTACTGACGTCACAGAGGAGGTTGGTGTTGGAGGCTTCGAGGGGAAAGTCTTCCCAACGGAGGGACATGCAGGATGTCCTACAAGCTTGATACTCTGGATCCTGTCGTTGGGCTTCAGCCAGGGCGTTGTAATCCAATCCCAGTTGAACGGCACCCAACGTGTTTCTTGACAGGGCATCGGCAACGGGATTCATTTTCCCAGGGACTTATTGGAGGGTGCAATTGTATTCAGCCACGGCGGAGAGATGTTGGCGTTGACGGGCGGACCAGGCGTCAGACTGTCGAGTGAAGGCATGCACCAGAGGCATGTGGTCTGTGCGAATGACGAAGGGCGTACCTTCTAAGAAATGGCGAAAGTGACGAACAGTCAAGTGCAACACCAGCAATTCTCGATCAAAGGTAGAATAACCCGATTCTGCCTTGGACAGTTTTCTGCTGAAGAAGGCCAATGGGCGGGGCGAGCCTTTGACTACCTGCTCAAGTACTGCACCAATAGCGACGTCGCTGGCATCGGTGGAGAGAAGGAGAGGGGCGTATGGGATAGGAAAAGTGAGAGCCGCAGCAGTTGATAGGGCCTTCTTTGCATAGCAGAAGGGTGCTTCTTGAAGGGGACCCCACTTCAGGTCCTTTGGCTTGCCCTTGAGGGAGGCGTAGAGGGGAGCAAGAGTGGCGGCAATGGCTGGCAGAAAACGGTGATAATAGTTCATCATGCCCAAGAATTCCTGCAGAGCTTTGACGGTCGAGGGCGCGGGGAAGTTCTGAACAGCTGCTATCTTCTCAGGGAGGGGATGGACTCCTTCAGGAGTGATACGGTGCCCTAAGAACGACACTTCATTGGTGCCAAAGGTACACTTGTCATACCGGACTACAAGGCCGTTTTGTTGCAGGCGGTCGAGCACGATACGCAGGTGACGGAGGTGTTCCTCTTTTGAGGAGGAGAACACAAGTATGTCGTCCACATAACATACACAGAAAGGGAGGTCCCCTAAGATGCCATCCATGAGACGTTGAAACGTTGCCCCAGCATTACGAAGGCCAAAACAGGAGTAATTGAAGGTGTATGTACCAAACGGAGTGGTGATGGCGGTCTTGGGGATGTCTTCTGGGTTCATAGGCACCTGATAATACCCCTTCAGGAGGTCGAGCGTAGAGAAAACCTTCGCTTTGTGCAGGTAGGAGGTCACGTCGGCAATGTTTGGGAGGGGGTTGTGATCCGGTTCTGTTTGCATTTTCAGGCGCCTGTAATCCCCGCACAGATGGAGGGAGCCGTCTTTCTTCAGAACGATGTGTAAGGGTGACGACCATGGGCTGGAGGCCTTTTGGCAAAGGTCCACTTCCTCCATTTCGGCGAACGTATGTTTGGCGGCTGCTAATCGTTCCGGTGCCAGACGTCTGAATTTTGCGAAGACTGGGGGTCCCGTCGTCTTGATATGGTGATAAATACCATGCTTGGCAGGAACTGTGGGCGTTTGGCGAAGTTCTGGATGGAAAACTTCCAGGTACGACATGAGGAGGTGGACGTAGGCATCCGTGGGTGCACTGATGTGGAGAGCGAGGTTAGAGGGGGCGGGTTGAAGAGGTGTCGACAAGTAGGAGTCTGCGTTGACCAATCGTCGGTGGGCGACATCGACCAGAAGGTGGAAATAAGAGAGGAAATCCGCACCGAGGATTGGCATTGTGACGTCAGCAACTTCCAATTGAATTTACCGTTTCCAAACGATAATGTGAGGTTCTCGTAATCGTAGGTGGGTATCGCAGATCCGTTGGCAGCTACCAGGCGGACGTCGGCAGATGTAGACAGACTATGTCGTGCCTTGAAGAGTTCCCTTGGCAAAAGAGAACGACAAGTACCCGTGTCTACCAAAAATCGTACGCCCGTTCCTGCATCCTGTAAAAAGAAAAGATTAGAAACACGGGAGGCCACCGCCACAAGCGATGGCCTACTTACACGTTTTTTGGCCACTGACAATCCTTGGCACATTTGTTCGCGGTTGCCCCGAATCTGAAGTGGTAGTAGCAAAACTGCGGCGGATGGGAGGTAGTAAGTGGCTGTAGAGGTCGTTGGTTGGGGCGCGAGCGATTGGTGGGTGGTGGGCGGCTTTGTCGCCGCTTCGGCACGTCACGGGGTAGGCGTGTATGTCCTACGGCATTCATGTCAGCTTCGGTTGACGTTGAGTAGGCATCCTCGTCGTCAAGGGTGGAGGCGTTGATGGAGGTCTTGAAGTGGCTGTCCATAAGGGCATCGGCTTTGGTCATCAAGTCCTTTATGGGTAAACTATCAACATCGGGTATGGCAGC
>NC_090732.1:112138186-112155686 GCF_036898095.1 Palaemon carinicauda
AAATCACCTCATGGAAAACGTACATCTCAGGGTTGTTATGGACATGTTCATACTTAATAGGATGCAGAATTAGATAAGGAGATCCTCTATCTGATACATAGCACTTCAGACCTGCCAATGTGGCTTGATCCTGAAAAAAAGAACGAAATATAACTAAAGCTAAAATTCTGTCAATATTTAAACTTGCGGATTAGTATCACTTATAGAAAACTGGGAGAGTAACGCTCTCTGGTTCCACACTTACTGAGGGATATATATGTATATATATATATATATATATATATATATATATATATATATATATATATATATATATATATATATATATATATATATATATAATGTACACACACACACACACACACATATATATATATATATATATATATATATATATATATATATATATATATATATATATATATATATATATATATATATATATATATATATATATAATGTACACACACACACACACACACATATATATATATATATATATATATATATATATATATATATATATATATATATATATATATAATATATATATATATATATATATATATATATACATATGTATATATCTATCTATCTATCTATCTATATATATATATATATATATATATATATATATATATATATATATATATATATATATATATACACATATGTATATATCTATCTATCTATCTATCTATCTATCTATATATATATATATATATATATATATATATATATATATATATATATATATATATATGTATGTATGTATTTATTTATATAATCCTCATCATCAGCCGTTACTAGTCCACTGCAGAACAAAGGCCTCAGACATGCCCTTCCACTTGCGTCTGTTTGTGGTCTTTCTGTGCCAGCCCGCGCCCGCAAACATCCTTAGTTCGTCGATCCATCGTCTTTTTACCTTTCCCTGCTTCTTTTACAATCTCTTGGGACTCATTCTGTTATCATCAATGTCCATTTGTGTTGTGTCATTATCATTATATGCCTGGCCCATGGCCATTTCTTTTTCTTACACGTTGTTAAAATATCCTCTAGTTTAGTTTGCTCTCGTATCCATGTTGCTCCTTTCTGTCTCTTAGAGTTATTCCCATCATTTTTCTTTCCATAGCTCTTTGAGTAGTAACTAGCTTATTTTCTAAGGTTTTAGTAAGGCTCCTATACTTAGTCTAATACTAGTAGGACCATTTGATTGAATACTTTTCTTTATAGAAAAAAATTCAGTTTACTTTTCATAATCTCAATTTGTTAACCAAAAGCTTTCCATCTCATGCTTATCCTTCTTTTAATATCGGTCTCGCATCCTGGGGAAACACTTACTGACTGTCCAAAGTACGTATATCAATTAACAGTCTCTAGAAATTCTAGAGGCTCGTCCATAACTCTTAATTGTTGTCTCTCTGCATTTTCATTGAATGTTATCTTAGTTTTACTCATATTCAATTTTAGTACAGCATTTTTGCTTTTTATATTCAAATCTTCTATCATCTCTTGTAATTCCTCCTATGATTCACTGAACAGAACTATGTCATCTGCAAGTATTAGGTCGTTAAGGTATTCCCCATTAATATTAATTGCTATATTATCCCAAACTAAATTCTTAAAAACTTCTTCCAGGCATGCTTTGAATAATTTGGGAGAGATGGGAGTCTCCTTGTCTAGCTCCTATATCAATCGAAACTTTCTCATAAACTTTTTGTAGTTTTAGGGTTCCTGTACTTCCTGTATAGATATCTTCAAATATTCTAACATAAGATTCTTCTATTCCTTGTTTTTGAAAGGCTTTTATTACTGCTGATGTTTTGACAGAATCAAAAGCTATCTCATAGTCTATAAATGCCATACATAGGGGTTTGTCATACTCTGTTGTTTTTTTCCATTAGCCGGTTAATTACATGGATATGTACAGTTGTTGAATACCCACTACTAAAGCCTGTCTGCTCTCTTGGTTGATTAAAGTCTAGCTGTCTTTCTATTTAACTTGATATAATCTATGTAAATATTTCATATATTACGGAGAGTAAACTTATTGGGCGGTATTTTTTTTTCAGGTCTTTTTGTGAATTAGTATATTGATAAGGTTTTTCCAAGCTGCAGGTATAGAGCATTCTTGCAGACATTTGGTGTAGAGTTCAGCCAGTTTTACTAGTATGAAATCTCCTCCATCTATAATATTAATTCAATTTTTAGGCCATCTTCTCTTTTACTGCTGCTTTGCCTCTTTTCATGCCTTTTAATGCTTTCTTTACCTCTCCTACTGTTATGTTTGGTACCGGCTCAGGTGTTTCATTATTACTATTGGTGAAGTTATTTCTTATATCACTATTGTATAGCATTGTATAGAAATCCACTTGAATTCTTGCCACTCCATCTTTATTGTGGACAGTATTTCCATTTTCATCCCTTAAAGCAAACATCTATTGGTACCGTGTTTCAAGTCTTTTTTTCATCAATGTGATGCTTTTTCCTTTCTTAAGTATTTCCTCAATTCTATTTCGTCTCTCTGAGATCTTTTCTTTATCAAGTTTTGGTCTTTTCTAATAGTTTTCCTTGATCTTGTTCAGGAACACATCCACCTGTTTATATATATATATATATATATATATATATATATATATATATATATATATATATATATATATATATATATGTGTGTGTGTGTGTGTGTGTGTGTGTGTGTGTGTGTGTGTGTGTGTGTGTGTGTATACGAAGACCCACGATAAAGTTTGATTGGAAAAAAATTGTGAAAGTCGAAGGAAATGAATTAGAATAATAGCTTTCGACTGTTTATGCTCATTCAATTTTACTTGTATTGTTTCAAATTGTATCCTTATGTTACTAGCAGAATTGTTGATTTCTAGTGCTTGTATCGTGATGCACCATTTCATCGTCTAGTAATTATATCAGATAGTCCAGTATTCTCCCTCCAAATTCCTCTTCATTTGGTACTTTCGTCATCTATAATAGCTGTATCCAGATTGAACGTATACAAAACGCAGTGTGAATACACTGGCATTTTGCTGGAACGTAAACGAACCATATCCGTAGGAAAACGAACCGTACAGTGTGATTCGGCCCTGATTCGGTCCCAATGCGGTTTGGTGATGGGAGACTTGTCTGATCGCTCACAGCAAACCAATCTAGTATGGGTGGCCCTGAGTAGTTCACCACGTTAAAGCACCCCCACTCAGAAAGGGATATATATATATATATATATATATATATATATATATATATATATATATATATATATATATATATATATATATACACGTGTATATATATACGTATATATAACTATATATGTATATATATATATATATATATATATATATATATATATATATATATGTGTGTGTGTGTGTGTATGTATATGTATATATATAAATATATATGTATATATATATATATATAAATATATATATATATATATATATATATATATATATATATATATATATATATATATATATACATACATATATATAAATATATATGTATATATATGTATATATATGTATGTATATATATATATATATATATATATATATATATATATATATATATATATATATATATATGATGAATGATAATTTTGCACATTTATAAGTGTTTTTCATATTCATTTAAGCTATATATTATACACTTCTTAATATCTGGACCAAAGATCCAAGGGGGAATCTACTTAATGATAATAGCTTCTGGTCGGCCAGGGAATCGAATTCGGGCGCAAAAAACTGAGCTCCCGTTGAAGGTGATGGCTCCAGAAGGATGGAGCCTTCAAGTTTTTCAGTAATCCTGTAAAGATTCGGTTGCCAGCTCTTCATTTATTCTCTTACGCCAGCAGATGCTGGCACCCATTTAAAGCTTGGTGAACTGTTGGGCAGTAAGCTAGGGGCTATCCGTGGACCTAGCCAACGTATGCCAATTGTATGTATGAAGATGTTTATGGTACAACTGTTTGGATTACATGGAGTGAATTAAACCGTTGTATATCAAGCAGAATAAAAGGCTTATTTGGAAAAAGACAAAACAGAAGAAACGTACCAGTAGAGTTTCTCCTCTGCAGAGCTTATTGAAAGGTGAATCCCAAGTGTACTGCAGTTTTGCTTTCGAAAGAGGGACAGGGAAGAAAAAATGAGAACCCTCCACAAAGTTATCATCGTGCTGAAAAAAAAAACAAAAAATATTTTCATAGACCTAAATAGAATGAAATAAAATAAAATTATCTGAAAAGACTACGGAAGAAACGTATTTCTCCCCACATTTTACAATACAAGACAGGATGATATTTAAAGAATATTACAGAATATTTTTCACTATAACAATCAAATAATAATAATAATAATAATAATAATAATAATAATAATAATAATAATAATAATAATAATAATAATAATAATAAACATGGACATAGAAAGAGTAATACTAGTTATAAGAAAGGGATAAAATCCACAGATAACATTTCCATTTCAAATATTGTAGAATTGATCCTTCCTTCTGGACAAATTTATCGATATGGGCAAATGTCACATCAGATGCACCAAGCTATATCATATAGATAATTTATTTGTTGTTTTGACTTACAGAGCATTAGTCATATTTCTAATAAGTATCTCGGTGTTGTGAACATCCGAAAATGACAGTTGACTTGGTTGATGGGCGTGTAAGTGAAAAACATATTTACTTTAATATCGCTAAAGAAAACAATGAAATTTCTTTAGGATTTTTGTATTCTATATGTTTGTTTTGCCTTACACATTTACCCATTAGCCTGTATTCATAGGGTTTACTGAGTGTAGTTTGTTAATACGAGGTCCCTCAGTAGTCTCTCTCTTCATATATATATATATATATATATATATATATATATATATATATATATATATATATATATATATATATATATATATATATATGATATATATGTATATGTATATATTTATATATATATATATATATATATATATATATATATATATATATATATATATATATATATATATATATATATGTATATATATATACATATATATATATATATATATATATATATATATATATATATATATATATATGTATGTATATATACATATATATGTATATATATATATATATATATATATATATATATATATATATATATATATATATATACAGTATATATATATATATATATATATATATATATATATATATATATATATATATATATATATATATATATATCTATATATATATATATATACAGTATATGTATATATATATATATATATATATATATATATATATATATATATATATATATATATATATATATATATATATAAATATATATATATATATATATATATATATATATATATATATCTATATATATATATACATATATATATATATATATATATATATATATATATATATATATATATGATTACAACAGTAACATAGCAGGATATGATATGATTACAGCAGTATCATAGCAGTTTTTGTGTATCTACTGTATTGTTAAAAAGTATTTAGAAAGCTCTGAGCAGGGGACTGTACCACCCGTGTGTCACACGAGCGTACATTGTAATGACATTTCTCTTTTTTTTTATATATTATCCTTTGTATCTTCACTCTCCCCTAGCACTGAGAGCAACGGGTATTAACCTGTCTGTTTATTTCATTATTAACTGTTAACAAAACCAGTTGCCGGTATGACAAGAAATAGCGTGTTTGTATTTTGTGACCTTACCAGACCTAGTGTGTATATACACTCGATGTGTCGTAAATAAGTTACTCAGTTGCATTCATCTCGTCTTTGACTTACAACCTACTCTTGGCCCATCACATTGGTGACCCCCGAGTGTGACTCGCTACTCCCGCCTTCCGCCCCCCCCCCCCCCCCCCCCTCACTGTTACTCTGGCAGATTCAACGGAAGTTGGCGCCGCCCCATTCAAACTTTCGTCGTACGGTAGCGGAGAGGCGTTTGCTTGGTTTCAGCGCGCAGGAGTCCAGTTTTGCATCAAGGGCGTGACCACCACCAAAGCAGATTTTGTTCTCATGGCGATACCCAAGGACACCTTCCCCGAAATCTCCAACTGACTTTGTGAACTAAGTGACACCACAACAGTGTATGATGCCCTCAAACCATACCTTCTGCAGCAGTACTCGCCGTCGCCAGCCGTCCGTATAGCAAAGCTTCTTCAGCTCTCTCAACAACCGTTGGGGAACCAAAGGGCTTCGCTCACACTCAGGGAAATGTCCAGTATCCCTTGCCTGCAACCTACTGCAGATGGCTCTCCTTGAGAGGTGAACCAACTTCGTGCCCTTTGGGTACGCCGTTTTCCCGAACCTGTATGCACTGCCATACCCGACGTCGATAGTTTAGCCATAAAGGACTTGATGACCAAAGCCGACGCCCTTATGAACCGCCATTTCACGACCTTCAAGACCTCCATCAACGCCTCCACTCCTGAATTGGAGGAAACCTATTCAATGTCAACCGAAGCTGACGTGAATGCCGTAGGACACACACGCCTACCCCGTGATGTGCCGGAGAGGTGCAAAGCCACCCATCACCCACCAATCGCTCGCGCCCCAACCAACGACCTCTACAGCCACTTACTGCCGTCCATCGGCTGCAGTTTTGCTACTACCACTCCAGATTCGGGGCTGCCGTGAAGAAATGTGCCAAGGATTGTCAGTGGGCAAAAAACGTGTAAGTAGGCCATCGCTCGTGGCGGTGGCCTCCCGTGTCTCTAATCTTTTCTTTTTACATGATGCTGGAACGGGCGTGCGATGTTTGGTAGACATGGGTGCCTGTCGTTCTCTTTTGCCAAGGGAACTCTTCAGGACACAACGTAGACTGTCGAAGTCTGCCAACGTCCGCCTGGTACATGCCAATGGATCTGCGATACCCACCTACGGTTACGAGAACCTCACATTATCGTTTGGAAATGGCAAATTTAATTGGAAGTTTATCGTTGCTGACGTCACATTGCCAATCCTCGGCGCGGATTTCCTCTCTCATTTCCTACTTCTGGTCAATATCGCCCACCGACAGTCAGTAAATGCAGACTCGTACCTGTTGACACCTCTTCAACCCTCACCCTCCAACCTCGCTCTCCACATCAGTGCACCCACAGATGCCTACGCCCTCCTCCTCACGTCATACCCGGAAGTTTTCCGTCCAGAACTTCGCCAAACGCTCACGGCTCCTGCCAAACATGGTATTTATCACCACATCAAGACGATGGGACCCCCAGTCTTCGCCAAATTCAGCGTCTGGCACTGAATTGATTGGCAGCCGCCAAACAGACATTCGGCGAAATGGAAGAAATGAGCCTTCGCATAAAGGCCTCCAGCCCATGGTCGTCACCCTTACACATTGTCCTGAAGAAAGACGGGTCCCTCCGTCTGTGTGGGGATTACAGGCCCCTGAACATGCAAGCAGAACCAGATCATTAACCCCTCCCAAACATCGCCGACGTGACCTCTTACCTGTACAAAGCGAAGGTTTTCTCCACGTTCGACCTCCTGAATGGGTATTATCAGGTGCCTATAAACCTAGAAGACATCCTCAAGACCGCCATCACCACTCTCTTCGGTACATACACCTTCAATTACTCCTGTTTTAGCCTTCGTAATGCCGGGGCCACTTTTCATCGTCTCATGGATGGCATCTTATGAGACCTCCCCTTCAGTGTATGTTACGTGGATGACATACTTGTGTTCTCTTCTTCAAAAGAGGAATACCTCCGTCACCTGTGCATTGTGCTCGACCGCCTGCAACAAAAGGGCCTTGTAGTCCGGTACGATAAGTGTACCTTTGGCGCCAATGAAGTGTTGTTCTTACTGCACCGCATCACTCCTGAAGGAGTCCATCCCCTCCCTGAGAAGGTAGCAGCCATTCTGAACTTCCCCATACCCTTGACTGTCAAAGCACTGCAGGAATTCTTTGGCATGATCAACTATTATCACCGTTTTCTGCCAGCCATTGCCGCCAATCTTGCTCTCCTCTACGCCTCCCTCAAGGGCAAGCCAAAAGGCTTGAAGTGGGGTCCCCTTCAAGAAGCGGCCTTCTGCAACGCAAAGAAATCCCTATCAACCGCTGCTGCTCTCCCTTTTCCCATCCCACATGCCCCTCTTCTTCTCTCCACCGATGCCAGCGACATCGCTATTGGTGCAGTACTCGAACAGGTGGTCAACGGCTCGCCCCGCCCATTGGCCTTCTTCAGCAGAAAACTGTCTAAGGCAGAATCGGGTTATTCTAACTTCGATCGTGAATTGCTGGTGGTGCACTTGGCTGTCCGTCACTTTTGCTATTTCTTTGAAGGTACGCCCTTCGTCATTCGCACAGATCACATGCCTCTGTTGCACGCCTTCACTCGACAGTCTTTCGCCTGGTACGCCCGTCAACGCCGACATCTCTCCGCCGTGGCTGAATACAATTGCACCCTTCAACACGTCCCTGGGAAAATGAATCCCGTTGCCGATGTCCTGTCAAGAAACACGTTGGCTGCCGTTCAACTGGGATTGGATTACAATGCCTTGGCTGAAGCCCAACGACAGGAACCAGAGTATCAAGCATGTAGGACATCCTGGACAGCCCTCCGTTGGGAATACGTCCCCCTTGACGACTCCAACACCACCCTCCTCTGTGACGTCAGTACTGGTAAATCGCAACCGGGGATTCCTGCTCCCATGCGCCGGCAGGTGTTTGATTTCATTCACGGCCTTTCACATCCCTCGCGCCGTTCTACTTCACAGCTGCTGAAGACAAAGTTCATTTGGCAGGACATTACTAAGGATGCTAAAGATTGGGTCCGCACCTGTACTTCTTGCCAAACTTCCAAAGTACATCGACACACCAATTCAGGAGCGGGCACCTTTCCTCAACCTCAGCGTCATTTCACCCATTTTCACGTTGATGTTGTAGGCCCCCTACCCACATCACAAAGACATCGTTACCTGTTTACCGTCATCGACCGCTCCACTCGTTAGCCTGAAGCCATTCCCATGGAAACTGCAACGTCCGCCTCATGTACATCTGCCTTACTCTCAGGATGGAATGCAAGATTTGGTATCCCTGAGCATATTACTTTTGACAGGGGTACCACTTTCACCACTCAATTATGGATATCATTAGCAAATCTCCATCAGACAACTGTCTACAACCCCGCTGCGAATGGAATGGTTGAACGTTTTCATCGCACCCTCAAAGCAACTTTGATGTCCCACTGCAAGGACTCCAACTGGTTTACTCAGCTTCCTTGGGTCCTCCTGTGACTAAGGACCACTCCTAAAGATGCCATGGACGTCTCGGTAGCTGAAATGGTGTATGGTGACCCATTGATCATCCCTGCCGAATTTTTTCCTTCTGCAGCTTCCTCCGATGATCTCCAGCGCATATGTCACGTCGTGGGAAAATTTACTCCATGCCGCCAGACTTACAAGCCCCCATCGAAGCATCACATACCAACAGACTTGCACTCTGCAACATACGTCTTCCTACGCAACGACACTAGCAAGCCACCAATAACGCCCCCTTACACGGGCCCTTTCCTCGTGATCCGACACAATCTGAAAGCATTCTTACTAGATATTCGTGTCAAAGAAGACTGGGTCTCCACTGATCATCTAAAACCTGCTTATCTCCTGCCAGATGACCCGCCTACAGTTCGCCTCTCTAGATCAGCGCGCTCTATTTAACATGTACAGTAATTCATGTTTAGGGTGGGAGCCATGTACCACCTGTGTGTCACACGAGCGTACATAGTAACGACATTACTCTTTTTTGTATATATTATCCTTTGTATCTTCACTCTCCCCTCGCACTGACAGCAACGTGCATTTACCTGTCAGTTTACTTCATTGTTAATTGTTAACAGAACCAGTTGCCGGTTTGACAAGAAATGGCATGTTTGTATTTTGTAACCTTCTTACCGGGACCTAGTGTGTTTATTTACTTGATGTGTCGTAATAAAATTACTCAGTTGCATTCATCTTGCCTTTGACTCACAACCTACTCTTGACCCGTCACAGGACTATAGAGAAAGTTCGAGTTTGAAGGATTAATGGTTAAAAATAAAAATAAATATATTCTCGAGTAATATTTTACCGACCAATATGCAAACAGGTCCCTTAAAAGAAAAGTCAGAGACAGATATAGAGTCAAATTGAAAAATAAGTTGTGGTACGAATAAAAGTCTTTAGATTTAAGACCATTTAAAAGCAAAAAATCACAAAATACCTTTCAACCATTGGAAAAGCTATCAATATTCTGACATTGAAAACTGCCTTGATAAAAGCCAAGATAAAAAAAAAAAAATTTTCTTAACATAAAACTAGCTAGGAATGTAATTAGATCTCTGCTCATTACCTCCATTGTTACTTGGCCAATTAGCAACTGGATGAAATTGCTCTGTTCTGGGTCGTTGCTGATGGCTGCTGCTTGGCGATACCACAGGTAAGAATTGGCATATCTGGATTCGTAGAAACTCTCATTGGCAATGCGCACGCAGTCGAAGGCGTTTAGACCTGATTATTAAAAATAATTTCATTATTACCTTTAATACCAATGATTAATATAATGGAGGTATTGTTTAGATTCTAGAGTATACTTTCATAACGCAATCTTATAAACAACACTGATGTTCAAGGAATTTCATTGTTTAGGTTTTACGAAATATCATTAAGAATTTCTATTTACCAAAAGTCTTAAAATGAACACTAAAAATGATCAAATATTATAGTAGCACTAAAGTCTTGACCTTTATACTTTGACGTTAAGTTACACAATGAAACTTCAAAACAACACTCATAAACTTTTGTAATATATATATATATATATATATATATATATATATATATATATATATATATATATATATATATATATATATATATATATATATATATATATGCAACAACAGTTTTAAAGGTTTAAAGGCAACTCATGAATGGCAGAGGCAAGGAACAGTGACATTGCCCTATTAAGCAGGACAACGCCCTAGAGATTGACCATATATACATATGATCTGTGCCCAAACCCCCTCTATGTCCAGGCTAGGACAAACGATGGCCGGGTAATGGCTGCTGATAACTCAGCAGATAGACCTATAGCCCCCCCCCCCCTAAACACCCCATCAGTAGCTCGCAATGATGGTGAGATTGCAGCGACCAAAGAAACTGACGAGTTTGAGCGGGGCTCAAACCTCAGTCTGGCGTTCACCAGTCAGGGCCGTTAACATATCAGCCACCACAACCCCTTTCTAGTCCATTGCAGGAAAAAGGCCTCAGATATGTCCTTAGTCATGTCTGGGATTTTGCTATTTTCATCATCATGTTAGCCACTGCGGGTTAGTGATGTGGAGACTTTTGTTTGATCGCTGACAACAAACCGACCTAGTATGGCGGACCCTGATTAGTAACCGCATTGCTGATCATGTTGATACACAAACCCTTTCACCACGTTAATATATCCCCATTAAAAAAGGGAAATGTATGTATACATACACATACTGTATACACGAACACACTCCGATATATATATATATATATATATATATATATATATATATATATATATATATATATATATATATATCATCTCCTCCTACGCCTATTGACGCAAAGGGCCTCGGTTAGATTTCGCCAGTCCTCTCTATCTTGAGCTTTTAATTCAATACTTCTCCATTCATAATTTCTCCTACTTCATGCTTCATGGTCCTCAGCCATGTAGGCCTGGGTCTTCCAACTCTTCTAGTGCCTTGTGTAGACCAGCTGAACGTTTGGTGAACTAATCTCTCGTGGGGGGGGGGGGGTGCGAAGAGCATGCCAAAACCATCTCCATCAACCCCTCATCATGATCTCATCCACATATGGCATTCAAGTAATCCCTCTTATACTTTCATTTCTAACCCTATCCTACCATTTAACTCACAATATCCTTCTGAGGGCTTTGTTTTCAAATCTACTAAATCTATTGGAGATGGTTTCATTGTTATACCATGACTCATATATACATAGAGTAACACCGATCTCACTAAACTGATATACAGTATGGTCTGATTTCTATATGTAATTTCAGGCGATTTGATTTCCAAATTTTACTTAACCTAGCCATTGTCTGATTTGGTTTTTTCAATCTTTAATTAAACTCTAATTTTAAAGACCCTGTATTGGAGATCATAGTTCCTAAATACTTAAATGATTCTACCTCATTAATCCTTTCTCCTTCCAGTGATATTTCGTCTTCCATTGCAGATTCCGTTCTCATAATCTCTCTCTCTTCTATTTATCTTGAGCCCAACCTCATGTGATAATTCATACATTCTGGTAAGCAAGCATTGCAAATCCTATGGTGTTCTGCTAACAAGGACAGCATCATCTGCTTACTCTAGGTTTTCTAAATTCCTATCACCAATCCAGTCCAATCCTTCGCCACCATCTCCAACTGTTCTATGCATTACAAAATCCACGAGGAGGTTAAACAACAAAGGTGACAACACATTCCCTTGGAGTACTCCATTGTTCACTGGAAATTCATTTAATAAGACTTCATTAACATTAACTTTGCACTTGCTATGCTCATGAACAGATTTAATCAAATTTACATATTTAAGAGGAATTGCATGATAACACAGGACTATCCACAAAATTGGTAGGTGCACGCTATCAAAGGCTTTTTCATAGTCCACAAATGCCATCAAAAAGGGATTTCTATATTATACGCATTGCTGTACATGTCTCAAAATGGAAATTTTGTCAGCGCAGCTTCCACCTTTTCTAAATCCTGCTTGTTCATCTCTCAGCTTTTCATGAATCTTTCTCTCCAGTCTCTTTAGAATAAGCATGTTATATATTTTCATAACCACTGCCGTAAGTGTGATGCCTCTGTAATTATTGCAATAGTCAGGTCTCCTTTTTTTGCCATTTTCACTAACACTCCTAACTTCTATTCATCAGGTTTTGCCTCTTCATGCCACATTCTACAAAATAATCTTGTAATTAGTCTGGGAGTCACTTCATTTTCGGCCAGTATCATCTCGGCTTTTCATCTCTTTAGTGTTTTGAGGATAACTTCGACTTCAAGCACACTGAATTCATTAATGGGCACATCAACGTCAGGTATATATATCAGTCAAATTATTCCCTTTATATCTCCTATTCATAACCTCACTAAAGTTCCATCCAACGTTGTATTTCTTCATTTTCTATTGTTATAATAGATCCATCTCTCTTTTCGATGGGTATATGCTTCTTCTTTGCCCCAGTCAAGATTTTATTAATAATTCTATGAGCAATTCTTATACCATAGGCACTTCCTGAATTCATAGCTTTGTCAGCCTTATCTACTTTACTGTGTAAATATTCTCTCGAATCATTTCTGGCTTTTCTTTTGACCTCACTATCAATACTGGAATACTTAGCATGCTCTACCTTGTAATTTTCATTACTTCCTCGAAAACTTTCAACAGTCAATTTTTGTCTTTGTTTCCTTTTTTATAGTATCCGAAGTATCATTTGATATTCATGACTTTCTCCTTGTAACTGTGTGTCGCAATACTTCACGACCAACTGACTGATATATGTTCTTAATATCACATCATTCTTCATTAATCATCTACTCTTCATCTCTTAGAGTCTCTAAAACTACAAATCGATTCCTACATTCAATTGCAAATGTTTCTCTGTGCTCTTCTTCTAAAAGCTTAGTTGTATCAAACCTAGGTATTCTATTTACCTTTCCGTTGGGTGCTTTCAGTTTTGATTTCACTGTAGTAATGAAGAGCTAGTGATCACTACCAATATCTGCACCTCTATAGCTTCTTACATTTATTAGAGTCCTCTTTTTCTCTTTATTAATGTCAATGAGATCTTTTTGATTTTTGTAATTGCCACATGGTGAAGTCCATGTATAGTTTTGGATGTTATTCTGTTGTCAAAGAGTACCTCCAATGACAAGATTGTTTGCTGAACAGAAACTTATGAAGTGTGCTCCATTTTCAACTTCGCCAAGACCCTCGAGACCCATCACATTCTCTATCCCTTGATTATTCCTTGCAATTTTATCAATGAAGTCACCAATCACAATTTTCATATCCCTCCCTGGGATCTCATCGATTACACTCTGCAGTTCCTCATAATATTCATCTTTCCTCTCTTCAGGGGAATCATTTGTTAGTGCATAGTAAACTATAATAATAAAATTGCACTGCTTTGATTTGAACTTTGCTACTAACAATCTACTATTTACAGATCTCCACTCGGTTAATGCCTTTCCTGCTCTTCGTGTCATCACCATTCCTACCCCTTCTCTTCCAACACCATCTAATCTTCCTGAATATATATATATATATATATATATATATATATATATATATATATATATATATATATATATATATATATATATATACGCGTAAAAATCACAGGAAAACGTGATGCTCAGATGCAGAAGAACCTCAGGGAAAATGAAAATACGAAATATACGATTAAGTCCTGACTAGTTTTGTGATACTTCTTCAGTCCTCTGAAGAAGTATCATGAAACTAGTCAGGACTTAATCGTATATTTCGTATTTTCATTTTCCCTGTGGTTCTTCTGCATATATATATATATATATATATATATATATATATATATATATATATATATATATATATATATATATATATATATATATATATATATATATATATATGTATATATATACATATGTATATCTATACACATATATATATATATATATATATATATATATATATATATATATATATATATATATATATATAAATATATATATGGCCTTGGTCTAAAGTTTCCTTACCAAACCCCTTATAACGTGTTTCACTTAGGGCCAAGATATCCAAACTATATTCTATAAATTCACTCCCCACTTGCTGTAATATCCCAATCTGATTCATGGTTCTAACATTGTAATTACCTATTTTCAATTTTTCTTTAGTATTCATAAACCGAGAGATTCTTAGCACCGTTCTACACCCGAGACTGGGGGCCATTTTTTCACCTTTCCTATCCATGACTGACTAAATCCATATAGGATTCATTGGCTAGATACATCAAAGGATAGCCAGTTCCTTATGATGCCCAGTGCCTATCTAATTAAGGCAAGTGACCCCTGCCGGTTCATACTAATTCTAGTAAGATCGACTGCCAGGCATCAGGAGTTAAAGCCGAAAAGACAGTTTGTACATCGCCTTAAACCCAATCCGTCACCTTGTTGCTAGTGACTTCATCGAAATTTAGGGGGCATTTCCTCCACACCCAAAGCTCTCATTACTCCACCAAGTTGCTTATCCTCTAATACGAGCATAATCGTTGGCAAATATGGATTGCTAAGATATACACACACACACACACACACACACATATATATATATATATATATATATATATATATATATATATATATATATATATATATATATATATATATATACTGTATATATATATATATATATATATATATATATATATATATATATATATATATATATATATATATACTGTATATATATATATATATATATATATATATATATATATATATATATATATATATATATATATATATGTGTGTGTGTGTGTGTGTGTGTGTGTGTGTGTGGTATCTTTTTGTATGTCAAATGTCTGCAACAGAAAATAGATCCAAAAACGCATTTTGGTTGTTAATTCATTCCGACACATGAGGTTTGATGATTCAAAGTAATCAGTTAAACGAAAGGCAATTACATACTCTTTCTCTTAGGTGTTGATACATACGCATTTTTAAAAGAAAAGTAACTTTCAATGAATCAGGTGGACGAGGGTAATTTGTCATTATCTACCGGGCAACTGATTTCTTTTTCTCAAGAAACCTAACCTTTTGAACATTTCTTTTACTCTAGTTGTGTTATTGGTGGTAATTTATGTAGGTTCGCGTACCTTACTTACACAGATATACCGAGGGGTTATTTTTGTTATCATTATCAGTGAATGCACCAGAGCACCATAATAATCATTTTTGTTCATCAGATTCAGTAAACAGTCCTCACAACTCTCCTGGTAGTCGACGCCTGTGCAGCTGTCACCTAACTCCAACGAGATTGAAACTCAAATTTGATGTGACTATTTTCGGTGAAAACAATAGATGAATATACTATGACTACCTTAAAACACTTAATGAGCTTCATATGTTGATATGTGGAGGAGCACAATGCATTACCAATCTCATGACTGTAAACTGGGTTTGGTTAATTTTAGGATTGGGGTGGAAAAATTGTTAACCAGTGCTTCCATATGAGATGTTGATATCGTTTATCTACTGTACAGTTATCATAAATTAAATCGTATTCCACAGATAGGAAACACAACCAACACAAGATTAAGGTTAGATGAATAAAGTTTATGCAATCAGCCATGAACTTTTAGGATCTTCAACTTTTCATGTTGTGAATTTCCTCTTTTGAAAATTGCTTTAATCTTCAACTAAATCGTCTGGAGACTGTTGAACAAAATCTATAACATTGATAATGCAACTCCCAGTATGTACACTACCTATCAGAAACTTGAAGAAGTACTATCGAGAAAAATTCGCTACAATTTCAGGAAATATTCAATTTTTTTTTGTTCTTTTTACCTACTTTCGTCTCTTACCACATACAGGTTATTAGTTTCCAAAGATACACCCAAATTTGAAAACTCCAAAATCACTTCAAAATGGTATTCAATAAGTGCAAAAAGTTATATTAATCAATCAATTTAATTTCTGCCGATAAAAAGAAGATGAAGGTCATTCATATTCAACTATAAAATCATCCAATCTCTGTCATCCGTCTAAAACTTTTTGTCTCGACATCTTTTGTTCGTTCTGATGTTCGATCTCCTGGGTATTCACTTGTTATCTAAACCTTTCTTTGTTCGCATTGTTTATTGGGATCTAATCTAATCTTATCTTTTTGCATCTTAGTTTTCGCTGTATTTTATCCACTTTGATTTTCCTGTTCAAACAATTCTTTCATATTTATTTCTTTCCAT
This sequence comes from Palaemon carinicauda, assembly GCF_036898095.1. Lineage (NCBI taxonomy): Eukaryota > Metazoa > Arthropoda > Malacostraca > Decapoda > Palaemonidae > Palaemon > Palaemon carinicauda. The sequence goes on from NC_090732.1 coordinate 112,155,240, forward strand.
TTTCTGTAGTATACTTTGTTGATTCTTCATTAACCTATATGCTCCATTTTAGCTTTAGGTTTTTTACCTAAATATTCAATGTCCGTAATCCCTGGTTTGTAACCATCCTAGGGTTAAACATAAGTAACAAAGCTGTCTTGAAATAATAAAAACTATGCTACCCCAACAGCTTTTGAAGACATGGGAATTTTGATGTTGCACTATTATGCACAAAAGTGTCCTCTGATAAAGTGTTAAAATATGTGACTGATACTCATGAGAGTAGACAGTTGGATTTACAAGTTTCTAAAAATTTCTTAATAGAACTGATTAAACTATGCATGAAATATTGTGAATTCGAATTTGATGGGAAATTTTTACAATCAAATGTTTGGTATGGCCATGGAAAATACTATACGTAAAGTATTAAGAAACATATTTTTACCTCCGCCAACGAAGTTGGAAGGA
>NC_090732.1:112160686-112225686 GCF_036898095.1 Palaemon carinicauda
TATTTTTTCTTGTTTCCTTTCCTCGCTGGGCTATTTTCCCTGTTGGGGCCCCTGGGCTTATAGCATCCTATTTTTCAAACTAGGGTTGTAGCTTAGCAAGTAATAACAATGATAATAATAATTATAATAATAATACAATCGTCAGATTACTATTTATGGTGAAATTTGCTCTCTCTCTCTCTCTCTCTCTCTCTCTCTCTCTCTCTCTCTCTCTCTCTCTCTCTCTCTCTCTCTCTCTCTCTCTCTCTCTCTCTCTCTCTCTCTCTCTCTCTCTTTTCGTAGTCAAATTAGTATTTCATGCACAAAACATACACTGATATCTTGTTTCACTGAGTAATCAAATCTCTATAAAACCGATTCTGATTTTGAATTGTGGGCTGAAATGATTATAGGATTCGCCATTAATTCACTAGATAAGATGGATGGATACATGGACACCCTAGCAGTAGTTCTTCCTGATGAACTGATAGCCTTGTTCCATTGGCTTGAGGATCATTATACTGTGCGACTAAATAGGCGTCGAAATGTAAGAATGACCTTTATAAACCAACTAATGAAGATCGCACTTACAATCACACCTAAACTGCCAATTGACGTTTATAATATGAGGGAGGAATTCATCATCTTTCAATCTGGAAATTTATTGATGCTTTAAGGATTGTTCAGAAAGGACGTGATGCATTTCTCGAAAAAAATGGATCGCTGGACATCCACCATCGAAAAAGCTAAGAAAATATAGAGATGCTGACTAACGAAAAAAGAAAATGAATAAAAGAAATTAAATCATTAGATCCTATGGAATTCCTGAAGGGTATTGGTCATAATCATGAAATGAAGAGGTAATTTCTAAGGTTAAATAGCTTTACTAAGCCTCTTTACTTTTGAAATACAATATTCGCCCGTTTTCCTATTATTCTATTAGTGTATTAATAGGATCCTCAATTCCTTAAATAAATAGTCATATCAAGTTGGGTATTTTCATTGTTTTTATGCTTATACATATATATGTGTTTGTCTTTTCAATAAATGTTTCACTTTATACGAATATTTGTATCGAACATCTCATAGTAATTACCTGATCCACCGCATACCCCGCAGGAAGTCTTACAATAGGCCATCATGAATTCCGGATTGAGTTTACATTCTAACAAGTCGGCCCAAATGCTGCACTTGTCGTATAAATCGGTACAATTGGGATCTGTAAAGAACAGAAAATGTTACAAGCGCAGTTAGAATTATAAAGATTTCTATACAACTGAAGGCTAATAACTACATGATACCCAGCGTTCCAGTCTAGAATATCCACAATATACTTACAGTTTCATCTGAAGGCTATAGCGTTTGATATTGTTTAAGCTTGAAAAATTTGAGTTACTCTACAGAATACAAAAGGAAAATGTGTGAAAACAGAATATATTACAAGATGCTGAAAAGAGCCAGGATACATGCTTGTTAGTTTAAAACTATAAAGAATGCCCCATGAATGGTCAAAATAATGAAAATCGGTCTAGCAACACGGATCCACAGAATAATTTATTTATCTATACGAACAATCTAGATATGCCAAATACCTCCTTCATTTAATTTTATATTAGACTTTGTATCAATATAAGGATACTAATGTAGTTTGATGCTGAGATAAAATTCCTTATTAAGAAATTACAGATATAATTAAGTATAAATTTATATACATGATTGCATCAAACTTAGGGACAACATATTTTCAAAACGTCCTATTAATCTTGATTCACTTCGTCAGCAGAACGGAAGTAATAAAGAAATAATTTTAAAACCTTTTTGCCTCCGGGGGCAAATAAACAACTGGCCAAATTGCTTACTGAATTGAGGCGAATGTGCAATCACTCTCTTCATGGTTGGCCAAAACAACACGAGCCTCTTAATGAGGGTAAACAAAAGAATGGGATTTCCAGTGATGGCCGTGCTGAGGTAATCCCCCTTTCCTAAGGCCTGGACATCTTGGGAAAGAGAGTTGTAGGAGTCCTTGTATCTAAAAAAAAAAAATCAAAGAAAAAAACATAATTGTCAGCCAGATAAGCTTTTACAATTGCTAATTTAATGCTAATAATAACATATCAAAATTTTTCATGGATACTCCTAATTTCTTTAGTTCCAGAAGTAGTATTACTTTCTATCTTGAAGTCATTCAGATTTATAAAGGACAGACGGAACTTTCCTGATGCATGTGGGCTAGAAAATTAATAAATCTAAAAATAATATTATTAATAAATGCAATCTATTCAGTAATTATGTTGGATGAAAGCTTAAACGCATATAATAAATAGATTTTATACCTATTACTAGATACTTTGGAACTTTCGCTAACGTCCTACTTACGAATAACTTCGCTGCTTAATTTTTAAACATATGCAAAATGATAATACAGTAAATTTGTATTTCAACGAGGACGAAAAAAAAAAAAAAAAAAAAAAACACATACTGTATACGTAAAGCAAAACAAGAACTACATAATCATCAATTCTGGATACTTATGCATTTGCACTTGGGCTCACTTCAATAACGTTCTGTTTTTTGCAATACATATCTAGACTGGAATTATCATAAGGGATTTAATATACAGTATATATATATATATATATATATATATATATATATATATATATATATATATATATATATATATATATATATATATATATATGTATGTATATATATACATATATATTTATATATTCATTGTAATACCTATCTAGACAGCAAATATCATAGGGTATTTAATATATATATATATATATATATATATATATATATATATATATATATATATTAAATACCCTATGATATTTGCTGTCTAGATAGGTATTACAATGAATATATAAATATATATGTATATATATGTATATATATATATATATATATATATATATATATATATATATATATATATATATATACATACATATATATATATATATATATATATATATATATATATATATATATATATATATATTAAATACCCTATGATATTTGCTGTCTAGATAGGTATTACAATGAATATATAAATATATATGTATATATATGTATATATATATATATATATATATATATATATATATATATATATATATATATACATACATATATATATATATATATATATATATATATATATATATATATATATATATATTAAATACCCTATGATATTTGCTGTCTAGATAGGTATTCAATGAATATATATATATATATATATATATATATATATATATATATATATATATATATATATACACACACACACACACACACATATATATATATATATATATATATATATATATATATATATATATATATATATATACGTTGCCATATATTAATTTTTCATTTAGAGTTAAATTCTTGAAATTGAGAGGCTCATCCAATCAAATTATTATTCTCGATTTGTAATAATTCAATTTTAACTTTTCTGATAACCCCATTTCTCTTTCTCTATACTTGAAAAGAAAGAGCATTGGAAAGGCAGCGTAACATCTTTTTCTAATCCACCTCAGGGAAACCAAGAAAAATGTAATGCAAATATAATCAACCTCCATAGGAGCTTATGAGTCTTACCCAATATAAGAAGATAGAAGAAAATAGAATACCAGATAATAAGAGAATCTTTACTGAGTTTGCGTGAGAAAAAGAAGTTTAGCTGGTGTTCTCAGGCCACCAGAGATAAGAAACCCTGCTCTTGAGCACCGCGAAACGAATTAGAATGTTGTATGTAACAAAGCAGGTAATAAGCCACTTAGTTCCAGAGATGGTTTTGACCGAGAGATGAAGAAAGTGGGGGATCGTTATCAAATGAATTGCCTTAGTTTTAGTCCTTTGATGAGGGTGGCAATGGAAGAACCATCAAAATATAGGAGAATTGTCCAAACGGGTATTTGAAATGCCAACTGTGATTGTAAATTTGAAGTCTTGCAGATAGGAATTTAGGGCATATAAATAACATTCACTATTCAATGGGATAAAAGTAATCACTCAAGGACAAGTTAGAAAAAAACCAGAATACCCCAAATATAGAAATGTGAGAGAATCTCCAATTAAATGACTCAAAATAGCATTGATGAAAGAATCGGTGGTGAATGAGGACAAGGACAACTCTTTCATTCTTTTTCTCCTTTTGGAGTATTCCTTTCCTTTTTCTAGACATTGTTCTTATTTTGGATAAAATGGAAAATTACAGAGCCAATTTTCGATTATTAAACAGAATTATTCCTTTATTACAAAACACTCATCAGTTTTTTCCGAACAAATAAAGTTTGCCTTTCATTCCACCTGACCATTTATATAAGTGTTATCTTCACTTTCGCATTTTCTGTACTTACCAACATTAATCTTTGTCATCGTGATTCCAAAATTTCCCCCTTTGCGAGGAGTGGATATTAAACTGTACAAAGCATCCAAGTCTAAATTCTTCAAGTTTTCTATGTTAGATTGTCACTTCTGATTTAAGAGTAAGCACGTGTTTCCAGTACCATAAGTCTAAAAATAATTCAGATGTCGGGTTATACTTTTTTTTACAATAATACGTGACTATATACGAATGCAAATCTGTGTAATTCTTAGTGTTTTAGAAACCTGTGGATTACCTGGCAACTTCTGGAACATGTTGTGGTAAGGATTCTAAGATCTCTCCGACCTTGTTGTCGAAAATGAATAGGTCTTTCATGTGGGATAGCGAAGAATAGATTTCACCCGAAGCGCCATGACCTCCCACAAAACCACACATTTGAGAAATCGTCAGAATACCTGAAATGAGTTAAACGTTTATTTGGTGTAAATTTCATGACTGCATAATATTTCCTGATATTTTCCATGACGTTTAATGCTTTAAAATGTTTTCAAATTGAGCATAAAATTCCTGTCTGGATATGAAAATGAACAGGCATATACTGCAAAATTTCAGAGAAGAAATGTGGAGAAAAACAATTTCAAGTTTTTATGCATGTGCAGTGTGGGAAGCCCAGTATTAAATGGCAATCCTTTTATCATTGTCGGAGGATGAATAAATTATATAGAACGTCTTCGTCTTGATTATAGAGTAATAATTTCTTACGTGAGAGGTAGGTAAATAGAAAAATTAGTCTATTGTACCATTTTGAAGATATAAATTTGCAAGTGCAAACATCAAAACAGGATACCAGTCGGATTTGTAGAATAACCTTTTAGCAGGCAAGTAGCCCGTATGGGGTACATTTTTTTTTATCATATTTACAATTCTAATGAATACACACTGCATGTCGTACACACCATGTGGTTTTAGCCAAAGAAGTACACTTCAAGTCTCTACTTAGCCAATTAGCAAAGACAGTAAAGGAAATACAGGAACGTAGCTTGGATTTCTGTGAGCATTTGGCTGCTGTAGTAGGGCGCATCCGTAACAGGTGGCGCTGTTCTTGTCTTCTGCTTCTTGCTTACGCAAGTCGGTGTTCTTTTCAAACTATGATGGATGTTTTTTTTTTTTTTTTTTTCTTATCAAGCATGATACAAATATATACTATACTATGAATAAAACAAAATTTACCATTGAAAAAAACGTACTAGTGTTTTTATTTTCATTCAAGCTCATGATTATGTTATATTTCCATGCATTTCAAAGGGAATTTGGGATATAATAATCTGATAACGCTAACTCAAGTCTTAAAAACCATTGTAGCACTCCATCGCCATATGTAAAACAAGAAGCATATGTTATATATATTGCTCCTCAAGCATAAACTATCATTTATTGGAGCATTTTGTCCTCGCATTTATCGATGAAAAGTTAAGGTAAGGTTGTATATTGATGTTTACATAATTATAACTTGCAGAACACGTGTACTTTATCGAAGTCCGAGATTATGTATCGTAATAGGGCCTAAAAGATGCTAAGGCCACTTCGAGAGGCCCTTATTTTACAAATGTAAGTACAAACTCGTACCTCTGGAAACAAAAATCACATTAAATGCAGAAAAAATCAAAGCATCTTTTCTTACCATATCTCTATCTCAAGAGAACTCTAACTCAAGAGAGTGGAAGACCATACATAGGTTATGGCACTACTCAAAACTAGAGAACAGCGATTTAATTTTAGTTTCCTTCCTTTAGAAGAGCTGCTTAATATAGCTAAAGAGTCTCTTCTACCCTTACCAAGAGGAAAGTGGCCATTGAATAATAATAGTGCAGTAGGTGACCCCTTGAGTGAAAAAGAATTGTCTGGTAATCTCAGTGTTGTCAGGTGTATGAGGCAGAAGAGAATGTTGAAAGAATAGGCCAGATTATTCAGTGTATGGGTAGGCAAGGGGGAAATGAGCCGTAACCAGAAAGAGGGATCAAATGTAGTACTTTCTGGCCAGTCAAAGGACTCAACATCCCTCAAGAGGTAGTATCTCTATATGTGCCGACTAAAGGGTTAATCACAGGAATGATACTTTGTAAAATATTTACATTGATCTGCGACTCAGTTTGACACTTTCTTGTCACTGATGTGAAAGAGCCAATCAGACTTGTTTGCCTTCATCAGGCACAGGTCATCACTCATTCCCATGTGCATATATTAGCATACTGACATAGCAATTAGAAGAGGCATACTTTAACGAGGATTTCGTTGAAACTAACAATCTTTATGAACAATTTTTCCTGGTTTTATGAAAACTGTAACAAAATCTTGTGTCTGCAAAAAAATTGAGTTTTTAATAATTTTATGGAAGGATATATGAGTAATTATGGACAGTGAGTGAGTGGAGGAGTGGTAAATAAATCTTTTCATGAAGTGACGGGCTATAAATATTTGAGATCATAGTAGTATAACACTGTAAATAATCGGAAAACTTTTAAGTAAGCATTTCTGCATTTTCTGAAAGAAAAACAGGGATGCAACATTTCAGCAGACAGGGTCTTTTTTATGGTTGAATTGTAGCATTAAATTTCATCAAAGTTTAAATTGTCAATGAAAGCTGATTAGGAAAGGATTGAAGCGTGTCAAGCTTAAGATTTTCTCTTGAACTGTAAAAACTAAGATGATAATAGTATTTTTATTTATACTCTAATTACATTTTACAAACAGAAGAGCATAAATATGAAAAAAATATTATCCATATTTTGATGAAGTAAGACGTCATTAAGGTTTACCTTTAGCACTTACGCTAACATAACTTATGAAAAGATTTATATATATATATATATATATATATTTATATATATATATATATATATATATATATATATATATATATATATATATATATATATATATGAAAACACTTACCTAGAATAATGAGCATCATTTTCCTGTTAATTTTCTTGTCCTAAATTATATAAATAGTTCTCGAATTCTGGTCCAATGGAAAGAAGCTCTGAAATTAAAGAATTAAATTAATGCCACGGTGTCAGTCATTTAAATTAACCCCAAAGCAGTAGTCGTTCAATATATCAAATTAATGTGCTTTATAAGACGTTTACACTGAATGGATTTGCTGTAACTCTTTGCTATAATAATTGAACGGTATTCTCACAATATGGGCCTTTTTTATATATGTGAAGTATGATAGTTTATGCAAGTTTATATGCATTTCTGTCTGCATTGTCAGTTCCCCTCAACATATATTAATACATAGACAAAGGAGATGGTTTGATTTTCAGCTTTACTTACAATCGAATTCAGACTATTTATCCGTTTCTTTATTATTAACCAACAATCGATAATGTCAAGGCTCAATACACATGAAAAATAATCGACAATTTCGAGGCTCATTAGACATGAAAAATAATCTGCAATTTCAAGGCTCATTAGACATGAAAAATAATCGACAATTTCAAGGCTCATTAGACATGAAAAATAATCGACAATTTCAAGGCTCAGTAGACATGAAAAATAATCGATAAATTCAAGCCTCATTAACCATGAAAAATAACAATCGATAATTTCAAGGCTCATAAGACATGAAAAGTAATGGATAATTTCAAGGCTCATTAGACATAAAAAAATAATCGACAATTTCAAGGCTCATTAGACATGAAGAAATAATCGACAATTTCAAGGCTCAGTAGACATGTAAAATAATCAATAAATTCAAGCCTCATTAAACATGAAAAACAACAATCGATAATTTCAAGGCTCATTAAACATAAAAAATAATCGATAATTTCAAGGTTTATTAGACTTAAAAAATAACAATTAATAATTTCAAGGCTCATTAGACATGAAAAATAACAATTGATAATTTCAAGGCTCAATATATATGAAAAATAATCGGTAATTTCAAGGTTTATTAGACATAAAATATAACAATCGATAATTTCAAGGCTCGTTAGTCATGGAAAATTACAATTGATAATTTCAAGGCTCATCAGACATGGAAAATAACAATCGATAATTTCAAGGCTCATTAGACATAAGGTTTATTAGACATGAAAAATAACAATTAATAATTTCAAGGCTCATTAGACATGAAAAAAAAAAAAAACAATTGATAATTTCAAGGCTCAATATATATGAAAAATAATCGATAATTTCAAGGTTTATTAGACATGAAAAAGGACAATTGATAATTTCATGATTCATTAGACATGGAAAATAACAATTGATAATTTCATGCCTCATTAGACATGAAAAATAACAATCGATAATTTCAAGGTTTATTAGACATGAAAAATAATCGATAATTACAAGGTTTACTAGACATGAAAAATGACAATCGATAATTTCAAGTCTCATTAGACATGAAAAATAATCAATAATTTCAAGGTTTATTAGACATGAAAAATAACAATCGATAATTTCATGGCTCATTAGACATGGAAACTAACAATTGATAATTTCAAGGCTCATTACACATGAAAAATAATAATCAATAATTTCATGGCTCATTAGATATAAAAAATAACAATCGCTAATTTCAAGCCTCATTAGACATGAAAAATAATCGATAATTTCAAGGTTTATTAGACATGAAAAATGACAATCGATAATTTCAAGGCTCATTAGACATGAAAAATAATCAATAATTTCAAGGTTTATTAGACATGAAAAATAACAATCGATAATTTCATGGCTCATTAGACATGAAAAATAACAATCGATAATTTCAAGGCTCATTAGACAGGAAAAATAATCGTTAATTTCAAGGTTCATTAGACATGAAAAATAACAATCGATAATTTCATGGCTTATTAGACATGGAAAATAATCGATAATTTCAAGGTTTATTAGACATGAAAAATAACAATCTATAATTTCATGGCTCATTAGACATGAAATATAACAATCGATAATTTCAAGTCTCATTAGGTATGAAAGATAATCGATAATTTCAAGCGTAATTAGACACGAAAAATAGGAAATGATTCATAAAAAATAAATCTGTGATTTCTGATTTAACCCTCCTACTGATAGACAATATAGTGAAAGCATTTGCTTGTATTCCCTTTCTTCTTGATAAGGAAACCCCCCATTATTAACTAAATCACATTATTAATAAAATTCTTTTGATTCCATCATCAAACTCGTCCTTTCATGCTTTAGAATAATTCATACTTCATTTCTTGCTACAGATTCTTGCTGTATCTAATACCATATCATCTTTATGTATTATAGAAGTTTATTCTTTGATTTTATATTAAAAAAAATGCTTACATCCTTCACATCATTCCTTAGACTTTTGACATCAAATCACCGGGTTTTCTTTTTATAGATTATTTACTCTAGACACAAGGATCATGTCAGCAAAAGATTAATAGGATACACTCCTTCATGACATTCTTACAAGTGACTCTTCTTTTTGTTAGGGGCTTCATTTTAGAGTCCAGTAAAGCCATTGATTTGAATTTCTAATAAGACATGATCTAATACTATTGACTTGTGGAAGAAAATTCAAGTTTACATCTTCTTTTCCTCCCTTTTCTAATAATAATAATAATAATAATAATAATAATAATAATAATAATAATCCATCCATATACCAAGGCACTTCCCCCAATTTTGGGGGGTAGCCGACATCAACAAAGAAACAAAACAAAAAGGGGACTACTCTCTACGTTCCTCCAGCTTAACCAGGGACTCAGCCAAGTTCAGCTGGTACTGCTAGGGTGCCACAGCCCAACCTCCCACAATTCCACCACAGATGAAGCTTCATAATGCTGAATCCCCTACTGCTGCTACCTCCACGGTCATCTAAGGCACTGGAGGAATCAGCAGGGCCTACCGGAACTGCGTCACAATCGCTCGCCATTCATTCCTATTTCTAGCACGCTCTCTTGCCTCTCTCACATCTATCCTCCTCCTATCACCCAGAGCTTTCTTCACACCATCCATCCACCCAAACCTTGGCCTTCCTCTTTTACTTCTCCCATCAACTCTTGCATTCATCACCTTCTTTAGCAAACAGCCATTTTCCATTCTCTCAACATGGCCAAACCACCTCAACACATTCATATCCACTCTAGCCGCTAACTCATTTCTTACACCCGTTCTCACCCTCACCACTTCGTTCCTAACCCTATCTACTCAAGATACACCAGCCATACTCCTTAGACACTTCATCTCAAACACATTCAATTTCTGTCTCTCCATCACTTTCATTCCCCACAACTCCGATCCATACATCACAGTTGGTACAATCACTTTCTCATATAGAACTCTCTTTACATTCATGCCCAACCTTCTATTTTTTACTACTCCCTTAACTGCCCCCAACACTTTGCATCCTTCATTCACTCTCTGACGTACATCTGCTTCCACTCCACCATTTGCTGCAACAACAGACCCTAAGTACTTAAACTGATCCACCTCCTCAAGTAACTCTCCATTCAACATGACATTCAACCTTGCACCACCTTCCCTTCTCGTACATCTCATAACCTTACTCTTACCCACATTAACTCTCAACTTCCTTCTCTCACACACCCTTCCAAATTCTGTCACTAGTCGGTCAAGCTTCTCTTCTGTGTCTGCTACCAGTACAGTATCATCCGCAAACAACAACTGATTTACCTCCCATTCATGATCATTTTCGTCTACCAGTTTTAATCCTCGTCCAAGCACTCGAGCATTCACCTCTCTCACCACTCCATCAACATACAAGTTAAACAACCACGGCGACATCACACATCCCTGTCTCAGCCCCATTCTCACCGGAAACCAATCGCTCACTTCATTTCCTATTCTAACATATGCTTTACTACCTTTGTAGAACTTTTCACTGCTTGCAACAACCTTCCACTAACTCCATATAACCTCATCACATTCCACATTGCTTCCCTATCAACTCTATCATATGCTTTCTCCAGATCCATAAATGCAACATACCTTTTGCTAAACATTTCTCGCATATTTGCCTAACTGTAAAAATCTGATTCATACAACCCCTACCTCTTCTAAAACCACCCTGTACTTCCAAAATTGCATTCTCTGTTTTATCCTTAATCCTATTAATCATTACTCTACCATACACTTTTCCAACTACACTCAACAAACTAATACTTCTTGAATTACAACACTCATGCACATCTCCCTTACCCTTATATAGTGGTACAATACACGCACAAACCCAATCTACTGGTACCATTGACAACACAAAACACATATTAAACAATCTCACCAACCATTCAAGTACAGTCACACCCCCCTTCCTTCAACATCTCAGCTTTCACACCATCCATACCAGATGCTTTTCCTACTCTCATTTCATCTAGTGCTCTCCTCACTTCCTCTATTGTAATCTCTCTCTCATTCTCATCTCCCATCACTGGCACCTCAACACCTGGAACAGCAATTATATCTGCCTCCCTATTTTCCTCAACATTCAGCAAACTTTCAAAATATTCCGCCCACCTTTTCCTTGCCTCCTCTCCTTTTAACAACCTTCCATTTCCATCTTTCACTGTCTCTTCAATTCTTGCGCCAGCCTTCCTTACTCTCTTCACTTCTTTCCAAAACTTCTTCTTATTCTCTTCATATGACTGACCCAGTCCCTGACCCCACCTCAGGTCAGCTGCCCTCTTTGCCTCACGTACCTTGCGCTTTACTTCCACCTTTTTTCTCTCTATATTTTTCATACTTCTCTATACTATTACTCTGCAGCCATTCTTCAAAAGCCCTCTTTTTCTCTTCCACTTTTACCTTCACTCCTTCATTCCACCATTCACTGCCCTTCCTCATGCTGCCTCCAACAACCTTCTTGCTACTTACATCACTTGCAATCCCAACAAAATTTTCTTTTGCTAACTTCCACTCCTCCTCTAAATTACCAGTTTCTCTTACTCTCACCTCGTCATATGCTATTTTCAACCTTTCCTGATATTTACTTTTTACCCCCGGTTTTTATTAGCTCTTCAACCATCACTAGCTCCCTTTTACATCCACTTACTCTATTCCTCCACTCTTTTGCTACAACTAATTTTCCTTCCACCAAAAAAATGATCAGACATACCGTTAGCCATACCCCTAAACACGTGCACGTCTTTCAATCTTCCAAATATTCTTTTAGTTATCAACACATAATCCATTAATGCCCTTTCTACTACTCTTCCATTTGCCACTCTTACCCATGTATACTTATTTTAATCTAGCACTTATTACCATCTCTTGTTCAACACACATATCTACCAGTCTCTCACCACTTTAATTTTCACCTGGTACGCCATACTTCCCAATGACACCTTCTACCTCTCCAACGCCCACTCTAGCATTTAAGTCACCCATGACAACTACATAATTCCTTCTACCCAGTCTTTCTACACACCTAGTTAATTCCTTCCAGAACTCATTCTGCTCTTCTTCACCTTTCTCACTACCTGGCCCATACGCTCTGACAAACGCCCAACATTCCCTACCCAACCTAACCCTTACCCAATTTAACCTAGATGATATCTCCTTCCATTCCACTACTTTACCTGTCATCCATTCACTCAGCAATAAAGCCACACCCTCTCTCGCTCTTCCCCTTTCAATCCCAGACACTCTACCAGACATTTCACCAAACATCACTTCACCCTTTCCTTTCATCTTTGTCTCACACAAGGCCAATACATCCATCCCTCTACTTCTAAACATACTTCCAATCCCACATCTTTTACTCTCTATCGTACTACATCCACGCACATTCAAACACCCCAAAACTATAGTGCGGGGAGCAGTCACTCTCCCCCCAGCTCCATCTTTTTGATAACGTCTCACAGGATTTTTTATACAGGTCAATACTATGGAGAATAGAAATGTTAAAATAATAATAATAATAATAATAATAATAATAATAATAATAATAATAATTATAATAATTATTATTATTATTATTATCATTATTATTATTATTGTCGTGAACGAAGTGAGTGACCTGACCTTACATGAAATGCCAATTTTATTTGTTTATTTATTTATTTATTTATTTTTTCAAGCTATCTCGCCCAACCGGTAGCCCAGTCATTCCCTAACAATATTTTTCTGAGCGGGGTTTGGGGAGGGGGGAGCAGCTGATATTTTCGGCGGCGAAGTCAATAACACCTATACCAATAAATATATTCAGACCAAATTTTAAGGGATTATATATATATATATATATATATATACTGTATATATGTATGTACAGTATATATAAGGAGGAGATAACTACTTCCTGAGTTTTACAGATATCCAGATTATTTTCACAGGGTTTGATGGGTGTTATATGAACTATATTCATATCCATTTTCGTATGGATAGTTGCCATCAAAAAGTCTTAGTAGCCATTTTTCGATATCCACAGGTTACCAAACGGTTAAGCAAAAATAGATACACTTCACTTTTTAACCAAATCTCACAGTGCTAGTCACAAAAACCAATTAATAAATTTTGTGATGTAAACTATATTCAAAAATACACTTCTTTTCTTTCAAAATCAAAATTAGAAAAATTCCAATGTTTGAACAAACACTATGCATATTTGAGAGAAAATACTATGCACATTTGAGAGGAAACACTATGCACGTTGGAGAGGAAATACGTAGTGGCTGAATAGATGTTGAAGAGAGGACTGGCGGACGTTGGCTCTATTAGAGGGTCAGGCTGGATCTCTCGTTCCTCTGCATTGCTAGGCCCTTATATATATCATCTTAATCCATTCTAGCAAAGTCCTTGAATTTTCATTATAGATTCTACAAAGTACTCCTATTATTATTATTATTATTATTATTATTATTATTATTATTATTATTATTATTATTATTATTATTATTATTATTATTATTATTGTTGTTGCTAAGATTATTGTAATCTTAGTGAATCCAAATTAAGGAAGTTTCGATGAAGCATTCAGAGACTATGAAATCCATAAGGAAAGAAAATATTGTATATGGGGGAATTTGGTCAATGCTATGGAGAATGGAAATGTTAAAATAACTAAATACATATAATGAATAATCTACTAGTTATTCATTATTAATGCATAAATAGATCAATGTATTAACGAGAAAGGGTAGACGTGCTTGAGTGTTGTTTCAAGAAAGAAAAATAAAAATTGATAAGAATTCTCCTCCATCACTGATATTAGGTCTGATCAGCAAAAACCTTCATAAGCCTCCTTATAGGACAGGCCATAGCCTAACAACCTCATCACATTTTTCTATATAAAGAGAAAGAAATATATTGAAAGAAATTTTGTATTTTATCCTACCGCCCTGCTACCTCTGAATGGTAAAATCTGCCAATACGAGGCTGAGTCTGAGCGGTACATCTTTTGACTCATGCTTGGTATATCATGGATAAATCCTAGCTTATTGTCCTCTAACTAGAGTGAAGGAGACTTGCATGGAACTAACAATCCAGAAACTGTACCCGTTTGGTGCCACCCCCTTGAAGGTGTATGATATCATCATCATCATCTCCTACGTCGATGGACTCGAAGGACCTCAGTTAGATTTCGCCAGTCGTCTCTATTTTAAGCTTAATTCAATACTTCTCCATTCATCATCTCTTATTTCGTGCTTCATAGTCCTCAACCATGTAAGCCTGGGTCTTCCAACTCTTCTAGTACAACATAGGTGACAATACATTCCCTAGGAGTACTCCGCTGTTCAATGCGGACTCCACCAACATTAATATTGCACTTGCGATTCTCATGAACAGACTTATTCAAATTCACATATTTAAGAGCAATTCCACAATAACGCAGGACTCTCCGCAAAATTTGCTGGTGCATACTATCAAAGGCTTTTTCATAATCCGCAAAGGCCATCAAAAGTTGATTTCTATATTCTCAAAATGAAAATTTGGTCAGTGCAACTTCTACCTTTTCGAAATCCAGCTTGTTCAACTCTCAGCTTTTCATCAATCTTTCTGTTCAGTCATTTTAGAATAAGCATATTATATATTTTTATAACAACTGACGCAAGTGTTATGGCTCCGTAATTACTGCAATAAGTCAAGTCACTTTTTTTTTTTTGCTATTATCACCAACACTCCTAACTCCCATTTATCAGGTTTTGCCTCTTCATGCCACATTATACAAAAGAATCTTGTAAGTGTGTATATATATATATATATATATATATGTATATATATATATATATATATATACTGCATATATGTGTGCATGATTATAAGTTTATCTGAATGTGTGTACAGATACTGGGGAGATGATCAGCGAGATATGTGTTATATAACAGAAACAAATACTCACTTTTCTTGGACAAGAATTATAGCTTTTGTTAATTTTCTATAAGTAACTATCTTTCAGAATGAGATGAATTCCATCTGTTTCACAGAAGCTTTCCTCCTTATTTTCCTTCTTTTTTTCTTCCTCAATTATGTTGCATCTTTGAATTAATAAGCATCTAATTAGAATATGAAGACATGTTTAGTAAATAAGCATGATTAGGATTAGGTAACTGAATTGCAGAAGTCCAAGTACAAAATCACGGGACACAAGAAACCAAGTTGTATGTTCTAACTTTGTCAAACGATGCACTGTTTGTAAAAGGAAACAGTAACTGTAACTAACACTCCTGGTTGGGAGAGATGGAAAGCATCAGGTGTTGTTCCCCCATTTACCAACACTCGCACCTGTGTTATGTTTCGTAGTTTGCGAATCCAAAACTGTTCTTACGTATTACATGGAAGTTTGCTGAATGATTTATCGTTTTCATATATTATCTCTTCAGCAAAGCATTGGAATATTAATGTGAGGGTATTTTCTATTAACTTAATATTATTATTGTTAGTGTTTCGTTTGAGTTCATCGTTTGATTAGCAAAAATCAGATATTATTACGCTTAACATTATTATCAGTGCGCTAATTTGAAGCTTTTTAGCCCCATACTTATGAAACATGTTTTTTTTTCCGAACATCACTTGACTTAATTTATATAAGACCTCGGACTCAAGCACATATAAGCGCACATACTCCCACACAGACACAGAAAGATATATATATATATATATATATACTGTATATATAATATATATATATGTATATATATATGTATATATATATATATATATATAATGTATATATATACATATAAATACGCATACACACACACACATATATATATATATATATATATGTATATATATACATATAAATACGCATACACACACACACACACACACACATATATATATATATATATATTACGGGGATGCACTTTAATCAAATAAAAGCATTGGACATTGTCACATTTCTAATAAAACTCTTGCATAGTGGATAAAGCCCCTGTGCAGAAAACTTTCTCAAAACTATATTCTTCACGTAATTTTCAGAGGGTTCATCAATAGCATTTCACATGGTACAGGGAACACAACTAAAAGGTTCTTTGCCTACCACACGCCACAAACCTTTGTGACTTCAATTTCACGGCATCCCCGTCCATTGCAGTACTAGTTTGAAGTTTTTCCTAAAATATGCTGCCATCTCTTTTACACTAGGCCTATTAGTTTCTTAAAACCTGGAATGAGTAGGTAAATCAATCATAGCTTCTTTGTATAACCAAATATCATATTGTCTGGAGGCAACAGTAAGATCTCTAATATTGAATATTTACCTTAATATCTATAGACTATATGAGTTAAAATCAACAATAGTCTGAGAAATATAATTCTAAAAAGAAAATTAACAATAATGATGAAAAGACAATACGAAAACGACTATGTAATTTTATCGAATAGTCATAAAGGTAAAAAAAAAAGAAAATGATAAATTGTACGATAAAGATTATCAATATTTAGAAGCAGACACTACGTAATACATTGTAGAGTGACAATGATTTAAAAATTGGAAATTATTAAGTGACATTTCAAGTATATCATCAGTGATTTAATTTTCACAACAACAACTACAACAACGACAAAGGCAACAACATCACCAACAACAGTATCAATAATAATAATAATAATAATAATAATAATAATAATAATAATAATAATAATAATAATAATAATAATAATATGACTTGAACAAGAAGAATAATGCATAGAAATTCAACAGAAGTATCTGAGCTTACACTTAATATTAGCTCTTTTAAACAGAAAATCTCATCAAATGTATCAGTTGGAATATTAAGCTTCAGGTGGGCGAGAACATTTTATTCGACGGACAGATATTCAATGGAATATACTCCTCAATGGTTATTTTGTCCCATAGCGGAAACTGATAACTCACGACAATAGCCAAGAACAATAGATTCAGACATACAGGTGTTCAGTGAGTGAGTGAGGCATATACTGTACAAGTCAATGATCTAGTATCCTATGATTAGGGTCAACAACACAAAATTTGTGATATTGAAAACGTATAGATTTTAGGAACATCAGCAGTAGAAAGCTCGATATATGAAGTCTGAAACACTCTTCTGGTAAAATTATGTTGTTTATTAATGAACGATTTGTGAGAATTTAGATAAAAGAAAGACTTTAGAGGAAGGAGATGGAGCAGGGGCTGTGGGGAGGAAGCCAGGTTCTGAACACCTGGGATTTGATACCATTGTGGAGGATTAATTTTCGTTTTATTTTCTATCTTTTGTTGCGTGCCAAATCGGGAGAGAGAGAGAGAGAGAGAGAGAGAGAGAGAGAGAGAGAACGGGCGTATCAGCGAGCAAGAGGTAGTGTAATGATTGTTTGTTGTAAGAAAGTCAGTTGGTATTATTGATGTTGTTTGTTTATATTTTTATCTAGCTGAGGACAGTGGGGAATGTCTTGACTGTGGCAGGAGACAGTTGTGTTTTGAATTCTGAATATATTTTCATTATTTTTTGATTAACATTGGTAGTGATTATTTATTTCTGCAACAAGTACATTTTTTATATCTATTACATGAGTGTTTCTGAATGATAGAATCAATTTATTGTTTATATTTGGTTATAGTGTCATAGCTTAGTTAGCTAGGCACATGTCCGTAAGGTGTTTTTTGTTTGTATTTGCAGAACCGTACTTCCTCCCTTTTCTTATTACTATTGTGGAAGACATCTAAAGGTACCCTCTCCAGCTGTGATTGATATAGGTATTGACGATGTGGACTGTTTAAAGATTTGGATTTGGATTATACTTTAAAATACAGATCAGGAAGTTGACGACGGTTGCGGTAAACGGAAATTATTTGGAATACACTTCGGATGATGATGATATTCACTGTCTTAATCAATTGAGGCGGGTGTGGCAGATTACCAGTAAGTGTTCCGGTTGCCACAAAGTTGGAAGTGGACTGTGAAAGACTGCGGGCCCTTGTGTGGACGAGGGTGTCCACACGCAAACATATTCAAGTGTTTGTTTGTTTTTTATTTGTTGAACATCGGTATTGGTTTCAGTGAATATTTACTAAAGTATTGCTCTTTTTTCTAAATATTGAGAATAGTTTCCATGTAGGCAAATGCACCCTTATATAGTATAAATTTTACAGATTGAGTTCTGTTATGGTTATTTTGTCTGTGTTTTAGTGTTTAGTTTATGATTGTTTTTAGTTTGTAAGAAATAGTTTTAAGTTTAATTTCTTTTTTGATTGGAGAGTTGGGCAAATATATGATACTTTAATTACTAGCGAAACGGAATTTCGCTACAAAAATGGACAAGTGCCGGCTAGTTTGGCATTTTCTCTGTTTAATAGGGCTGGGGCACAACAACTTGCGTATCGGTCGATTAAAATGTGAAGTATGTTCTTCACTCTTAAATCCATTGTTTACACCAGAGACTGAAGGGGATTTACTCTGCATGCTTGGTTTCTGTGCATTTACAATGACATATATGCCAGCTAGTTTTTTAAACCAATTAACAGCTTACAGGCACTTCTTCATAAGTTCCCGGATGTTGTTCTACAACAGCCATTTTTTTCTCACCTTGATTCGGTTTCAACTTAACCACCATCACGCAAAGACGTCTCCAAGAGGGTGTATGGGAAGCACATCAATCTATTTCGAAATTTAGTATAATTTCGTTTATGTTGGCAATGGAATATAATGGAAATGCTCTCCGTTCAGTTTGAAGCTATTAATACTCATGTGAAATTAAAAAATAACTGAAATAATGCCTCAAAGGTCCGATTCTGACTTAATTTTCAGGGAAGGCCAGCACATTTTCTACTGCAAAGTTTTTGTAAAGTTTGCAAAGCCAAAAAAAAAAAAAAAAAAAAAAAAAAAAGGCGTCGGTGTCAAATCATAAGGTAAGGTATTATTTGTGATTTACTTTTTTTTTTTTTTTTATAATGGAAGGATTTATTTGAGATTTACTTTATCATAATGTTATGATTTACCTTTAGCTTATGACCTGGGAAGGGGGGTCCGGGGATGTACCCCTGGCTAGGGGTTGTGACCTAGGAATGGAGTTCTTGGGAGTTTGCCCCCGGCTAGGAGTTGTAACCTGGGAAGGGTGATCCAGGGGGACCTTGCAACCCGGCAAGGGGTTGTGACCTGGGATCTACTAGGTTAGGTGAGGTGGGTTTGTTAGGTTCTGTACCCTTTTACAAATCTCAAAAGTTAATAATCATGTTTTGGCCAGTTTTCAGCCATTTACATGAACCATATATTTTTCCACTGGGTTATCTTTGACTTATTTTGCATTTCTGACCATTATTATTGTCGAAAATCACTCTTTTATGACGTTTCCCCACCCGAAAAACCCCGGTTTCCTACTGGGTTCCCCCATAATTGTCTTTATATAAGGGGGTCCAAAAACTCATGAACGGGAGGTTTGCCCCTATAATTATGGTCAGAAATGCATAAAATACAAGATAGCGTGTAGCAAAAATATATGGTTCATGTAATTGGCTAGAAATTAAAGTATCACATATTTATCGATACTCGTTTTAGTTTGTAGGAAATATAGTATTATGGTTACGTTTTGTCTTTATTTCCCCTCTGTGTAAGAGAGTCCAGTTGCTGATAACGTAAGTGGAAAGGTTGTGTTGAGGAGACATTTGTCAGTTAGTGATTCAAGGGTGTAGGGATTGTTTTTTGTGACATCCTGTCACATCATATGTATAGTTGCAGATAAATAGTTATTGTGACGGGCCGACCAACCGTGTGTCACATGATCGTATATAGCTATTTTTAGTGCGAAGGAAGAGCAAGATACAAGTATAATATATACATAAAATGAACTATGTACGATCGTGTGACACACGGTTGGTACATGGCTCCCCCCCTAAAAATGACATACTGTACATGTTAAATAAGGTGCCCTGATCTAGAGAGGCGAACTGTAGGCGGTCATCTGGCATGAGATAAGCAGGTTTTAGACGATCAATGGAGACCCAGTCTTCTTTGCCACAAATGTTTAGTATAAATGCTTTCGGACTGCGTTGGATCACAAGGAAAGGGCCCGTGTAAGGGGGCTTTAGCGGTGGCTTGCTAGTGTCGTTGAGCAGGAAGACGTGCGGTGTAGAGTGCAAGTCTGTCAGTATGTGATGCTTCGCTGGGGCTTGTAAGTCTGGCGGCATGGAGTAAATTTTCTCACAATGTGAAGTATGCGCTGGAGATCGTCGGAGGAGGTTGTAGAAGGAAAAAATTTGGCAGGGATGACCAAAGGGTCGCCATACACCATTTCAGCTGCCGAGACGTCAAGGGCGTCTTTAGGAGTGGTCATTAGTCCTAAGAGGACCAAGGGAAGCTGAGTAAACCAGTTGGAATCTTTACAGCGGGACATCAAAGCTGCTTTGAGGGTGCGATGAAAACGTTCAACCATTCCATTGGCAGCGGGGTTGTAGGCCATTGTCTGATGTAGGGTTATGCCCAGGAGACTTGCTAATGATGTCCACACTTGAGAGGTGAAAGTGGTACCCCTGTCAGAGGTAATATGCTCAGGGATACCAAATCTTGCAATCCATCCTGAAAGTAAGGCAGATGTACACGAGTAGCATGTTGCAGTTTTGATGGGAATGGCTTCAGGCCAATGAGGTTGAGCGGTCGATGATGGTAAACAGGTAACGATGTCCTTGTGATGTGGGTAGGGGTCCTACAACGTCAACGTGAATGTGTGCAAAACGACGCTAAGGTTGAGGAAAGGTGCCCACTCCTGAATCCGTGTGTCGATGTACTTTGGAAGTTTGGCGAGAAGTACAGGCGCGACCCAATCCTTAGCATCCTTAGAAATGCCGTGCCAAATGAACTTCACTTTCAGCAGCTGTGCGGTAGAATGGCACGAGGGATGTGAAAGGCCGTGAATTAAATCAAACACCTGCCGGCGTATGGGAGCAGGAATCCACGGTCGTAGTCTACCAGTACTGAAGTCACAGAGGAGGGTGGTGTTGGAGTCTTCGAGGGGGAAGTCTTCCCAACGGAGGGACGTGCAGGATCTCTTACATGCTTGATACTATGGATCCTGTTGTTGGGCTTCAGCCAGGGTGTTGTAATCCAATCCCAGTTGAACGGCAGCCAACGTGTTTCTTGACAGAGCATCGGCAACGGGATTTATTTTCCCAGGGACGTATTGAAGGATGCAATTGTATTCAGCCACGGCGGAGAGATGTCGGCGTTGAAGGGCGGACCAGGCGTCAGACTGTCGAGTGAAGGCATGCACCAGAGGCATGTGGTCTGTGCGAATGACGAAGGGAGAACCTTCTAAGTAATGGCGAAAGTGATGGACAGCCAAGGGCAACGCCAGCAATTCGCGATCGAAGGTAGAATAACCTGATTCTGCCTTGGACAGTTTTCTACTGAAGAAGGCCAATGGGCGGGGTGAGCCGTTAACCACCTGCTCGAGTACTGCACCAATAGCGACATCGCTGGCATTAGTGGAGAGAAGGAGAGGGGCATGTGGGATAGGAAAAGGGAGAGCCGCAGTGGTTGATAGGGCCTTCTTTGCATTGCAGAAGGCCGCTTCTTGAAGGGGACCCCACTTCAGGTCCTTTGTCTTACCCTTGCGGGAGGCATAGTGGGGAACAAGAGTGGCGGCAATGGCTGGCAGAAAATGGTGATAATAGTTGATCTTGCCAAAGAATTCCTGCAGAGCTTTGACGGTCGAGGGTGCGGGGAAGTCCTGAACGGCTGCTACCTTCTCAGGGAGGGGATGGACTCCTTCAGGAGATATGCGGTGCCCTAAGAAAGGCACTTCGTTGGCGCCAATGGTACACTTGTCATACCGGACTACAAGGCCGTTTTGTTGCAGGCGATCGAGCATGATACGCAGGTGACGGAGGTGTTCTTTTTATGAGTAAGAGAACACAAGTGTGTCGTCCACATAACATACACAGAAAGGGAGGTCCCCTAAGATGCCATCCATGAGACGTTGAAACGTGGCCCCCATTACAAAGGCCAAAACAGGAGTAATTGAAGGAGTATGTACCAAACGGAGTGGTGATGACGGTCTTGGGGATGTCTTCTGGGTTCACAGGCACCTGATAATACCCCTTCAGGAGGTCGAGCGTAGAGAAAATCTTCACTCTGTGCAGGTAGGAGGTCACGTCGGCGATGTTTGAGGGGGGGGTTATGATCCGGTTCTGTTTGCATGTTCAGGCGCTTGTAATCCCCGCACGGACGGAGGGAGCCATCTTTCTTCAAAACGATGTGTAAGGGTGACGACCATGGCTGGAGGCCTTTTGGTAAAGGCCCATGTCCTCCATTTCGGCGAACGTCTGTTTGGCGGCTGCCAATCGTTCTGGTGCCAGAAGTCTGAATTTTACGAAGACTGGGGTCCCATCGTCTTAGTATGGTGATAAATACCGTGCATGGCAGGGGCCGTGGGCGTTTGGTGAAGTTTTGGACGGAAAACTTCCGGGTACGATGTGAGGAGGTGGGCGTAGGCATCCATGGGTGCGCTGATGTGGAGAGCGAGGTTGGAGGGGGCGGGTTGAAGAGGTGTCGACAAGTACGAGTCTGCGTTGACCAATTGTCGGTGGGCGACATTGACCAGAAGGCGAAATGAGATTGGATATCCGCACCGAGGATTGGCAATGTTACGTCATCAACGAGAAACTTCCAATTAAATTTACCGTTTCCAAACGATAATGTGAGGTTTTCGTAACCGTAGGTGGGTATCGCAGATCCGTTGGCAGCTACCAAGTGGACGTCGGCAGACGTAGACAGACTACGTCGTGTCCTGAAGAGTTCCCTTGGCAAAAGAGAATGACAAGCACCCGTGTCTACCAAAAATCGCACGCCCATTCCAGCATCATGTAAAAAGAAAAGATTAGAAATACGGGAGGCTACCGCACGAGCGATGGCCTACTTACACGTTTTTTGGCCACTGACAATCCTTGGCTCATTTCTTCGCGGTTGCCCCGAATCTGAAGTGGTAGTAGCAAAACTGCGGTGGATGGGAGGTAGTAAGTGGATGTAGAAGTTGTTGGTTAGGGTGCAAGCGAGTGGTGGGTGGTGGGTGGCTTTGTCGCCGTTTCGGCACATCACGGGGTAGGCGTGTATATCCTACGTCATTCACGTCAGCTTCGGTTGACGTTGAATAGGCGTCCTCTTCGTCAGGGGTGGAGGCGTTGATGGAAGTCTTGAAGTGGCTGTCCATAAGGGCGTCAGCTTTGGTCATCAAGTCCTTTATGGGTAAACTATCGACATCGGGTATGGTAGCGCATACAGGTTCGGGTAAACGGCGTATCCAAAGGGCATGAAGTAGGTTCACCTCATGAGGAGAGCCGTCTGCGGCAGGTTGCAGGCGAGCGATACTGGTCATTTCCTTGAGGGTGAGCGAAACCCTTTGGTCCCCGAACCGTTGTTGAGAGAGCTGAAAAAGCTTTGCTATATGGGCGGCTGGCGACGGCGAGTACTGCTGCAGAAGGTATGTTTTGAGGGTGTCATACGCTATTGGGGTGTCTCCTTGTTCACAAAGTCAGTCGGATATTTCCGGGAAGGTGTCCTCAGTTATCAGCGCGAGAACATAATTGCTTTGGGGGTTGAGCGAGTCACGCTTGATGCGAAACTGGACTTCTGCGAGCTGAAACCAAGCAAACGCCTTTCCGCTGGTGAATGATGAAAGTTTCAATGGGACAGCCGCAGCACCAACTTCCGTAGAGTTCGCCATATTAACAACGATGGAGGGGCGAGGGGGGTGGACGGTGGGAGGAGTGAGTCGACCTCCGAGGTCACCAATGTAACGGGCCGAGAGAGGGTTGTGACTCAAAGACAGGATGAAAGCAACTGATTCTGTTTATTATTGAACACTCTCCTTTATATACAAAAGCTCAAGGCAACAGGATATTTCCTGTTCAAAATCGACACCATTACCATTGAGAAAAACAGACATGTTTATTCAGGTTCTTTTTAGTGCGAGGGAAGAGCGAAGATACAAGCATAATATATACACAAAATGAACTAAATACGATTGTGTGACACACGGTTGGTACAGTATAGTAGAAAGTATGCATAAAAAGAACATTGATGGATATGATGAATATTACAATGATAATATTGGGTAAAACCATTGTGGTTTTTGTTTTGAGAGTGATCTTTGAGAGACTTGAAATGATGTGTAGCATGGAACTGAAATGCTAGAGTTATCATTTCAGAAAAAAAAAATGAGAAGAAAGCAGATAATTTGCCAGTTAAGTTAGGCGCGAAGCAGATAGAATTATGAAAAATATAAAAACCAAAAGTTGATAGTGGTAATAAAAGCAAAAAGAAAGGACGCTGTAAAAATTTCAGATTACATGGAAAGCTACAGAACTATGAATTAAATAGATATTCAGTTTTTTACGCAAAACAATTCACTACATGGAAACTAAAAGTCGATAGTAAATTATCAATAAGAGACTGGAGTAAACAATACATAACAGCATTTCAATGCATTATCCTTTGATTTGAAAGGGAGAAAGATAAAGTAAACATCACGGAGACTGGATAACTATAGATACAAACACAAAGAAATATATTATTATTTTTTTTTTTACTAAAAAATAGTAAATTTTCAATATAGCAGACTTTCCCGACGATGACAGCAGCTCTTCCAACACATTTTAATAACAATTTAGAGAAGATTGTGATGTTTGGAATTTGATCTCTCCATCCATCCTTTCTTCCTCTTTCTCTCAGTCTCATTCTCCCTGAATGTTGTCATACCTGCGAATATCATCCTATAGTTTCGAAGTTAGAGAAGGACGAGAAAATGGCTTTCCTGGATTACTGTTATAAGGTACAACGATGTTTTAAGAGATGGACAGAGGCTGCTAACATGAGGGAGATAGCTCATTGTACTTTAGTTTAGACTATCGAAGATCTATGGTTCTCTCGAAAGACATAATCTACAATAATCTCTAAAGAATTTTTGTAAAAAAAAAAATCATGAATGTAAGATGGTTGAAGGTATGGAGTTGAAGATTGGTTCATAAAAAGTTTTAATTTGGGTTTTAAATAATTTCAGATTATGAAAAATCCTCTCATTAGCATAAGATACAATTGGTTTTGCGACTCGAATCCAAAGAAACCAGCCAGTCAAGCTGGTGTATTTTTCCTCATAGAGGGTGGCTGCAGAAGATCCCTCCAGCTGTTGCGCGACTTAAAAGAAACGTCCCGCTGAAAGTTGTTGCCAATTGGACGGCAATATTTTTTTTCATACCACGGAGGGTGTTTTTGACCCCTTTGGTTGAGGAAATTCCCTCCCAATAGTGTATGAACATTTAGAGGACAACGGAATCCTCCTATGACAAATAAGACATTTCACATTGAACTCCTCCCTTGGTGTCAGTAAATTCTGTAACATTGTGTCCATTGTTCACTATGAAGTAATGTGTACTAGTTTAATTTGTTCATCGTAAACATTTAGGTATATGTTTTTCTTACCATAATCGTATTTTCCATAAGAAATACAGTATATAGAAATAAGTACACTTAAACTAGAGATGTGCCGATACCACTTTGGAGTCCAATACCGACATCGATACCCAATTCTTTTTTAGACCGATACCACTTTGGAGTCCAATACCGATATCGATGCCCAATTCTTTTTTAGATCGATACCCATTTTTTTTTTCTATACCAATATCGATACCAACACCAAAGAAATAACCGATGCCGACACAGATACTAGCCTATACTTCGACTCTAGAAATTCTTTCTGTTGATTACAATAACAGCATAATATTGATTTGATGACTGACTTTTTAACCTCTTCAGTATGTGCAATGCTGCGCGTGAGGCATCATTAGATCTATTCTGTAAACAGTCTATTTGACATAAACCAGTTTCAAAGATGTTTTAGTAAGAAACGTGTCAATGGCAATAACACAATCCGATCATAAATCTAATGCCTTCCCCTACATGATTTTTTTTTTATTACTGAATATCATATTAGTTTAACCAAATCACTGAACCAGAAAACGTTATTCATGAATAGAGTAAAGTAATGAAC
The DNA here is from genome assembly GCF_036898095.1 of Palaemon carinicauda. NCBI lineage: Eukaryota > Metazoa > Arthropoda > Malacostraca > Decapoda > Palaemonidae > Palaemon > Palaemon carinicauda. The sequence continues at coordinate 112,187,445 of NC_090732.1, forward strand.
TAATTCCATTTGAGAACTTAGTTGTAGCGCGAGGAACTAAAATGGTAGCATTGACTAAAAAACAAAATAGAAATAAATTATAGGTTTCCGTCTCCAACGCTCAATTTCAGCAAATTTCTCACTAGTAGTGTTAAATTCTACACATCACCCTTTGTCTTTTAGTTGACGTTTAGGTATAGTTATCTGCACGAATTCTAATATACACCAAGGTAGGAGGGCAGTAGAAATTTAAAATGTATACCGAAATTCATATGGGGATTGTACAAGGAATTACGAGTAATACTAAACTTCTTTATTTAGTAAAGTCCATATTTCAGTTATTGAAATGTTAACTATTCTATTCAAACCCCAAAGTTGGTCCCGTTCAGTGGTAGGACTCCATTAGTAATAGGTAAGAGATATTATTTTCGATAGGATGAATTATAATCAATTGTCAGTTGGTTAGAAAAAGAAGGCAAAATTTGTAACTCCCCCCCCCCTCCCCCGTCCCCCGTCCATATTACGAAATTAGCACAGGAGCAATATTTTCAAATCATCGGGATGATGAGATTTATTTATTGTCAGGTTCATGCTTGATATATTCTAAGAATATAATTTTTATCTGTTAATAATTTTTGTCTGATTATGAAGTAACCGAGTCATTATCTGAATCATTACAGTGATTGCCAAAGGGTATAGTTTATTCGTTTCACTTACCTTTTTGGTTTGTATAATGGTATTGTATAAATGTTTTTTCTTTTTTTTTTCTTTGTAAAATTAGTCATTCGTATATGCAATATATTTCAACAATCGTTGGCCAGTTTAGCTGTGCCCCATGATTTTCCTAGTAAATTTATTAAACATAATGCTTTTCCAACTATTAATGCGACTTGGCTTTATAATAATAATAATAATAATAATAATAATAATAATAATAATAATAATAATAATAATAATAATAATAATAATGGTAAAAGCTATGAGCAACAATGAGATATGAAGATATGTAGTAAATAGTAATTATAACGCTTTACTGTTGAAAGCAGAGTTATCTAACCTCAAAAGGGTCCTCGCACTAAGGCCTCTATGTTCAAAGGTTCTGCTCAAAACGTTAAATGTTAGAGGTGTCTTGTTTCGGTTCCAATTTCATCAGGACAGGTACTCATCAGAACGTCAGCTGGGAAAGCCTAACCCGCCACTGTGATGCCCAACCACAGCGGTGCCCTACGCAGTAAACAGCTTAAACTCAAGATTCCGTGCTGGGATAGATTTGCCGCCATGCAAATGATAGGCTAACACGTTACCATTGCGATGAACAAATTAAACTGGTACATATTACTTCATAGTGAACAACGGACACAATGTTACAGAGTTTACTGACACCACGGGAGGAGTTCAATGTGAAATGTCTGATTTGACATAAGAGAAAGACGCTATCCTAAAATGAATGAATGATTTAAAGTTTTCAGGCATCCTTACATCTAAGGTCATTGACGCCGGCACTATCCTAAAAAAAAAAAAAAAAAAAAAAAAAAAAATTCATCCCACTGAGAGTGAATTTCCTCAACCAAGGGGAGCAAAAACGTCCTCTATGGCATAAAGAAAAAAAAAATATCGCTGTCCAAATAGCAACAACGTTACCCAGGATGTTCCCTTTATTATTACCTTTGAAGTCGCCCAACAGCTGGAAGGATATCTTCTGCACCCACCCTCTACGAGGAAAAATAATCCAGGATTAAAGTAAAACCAGACGATTGAAGCTATGAAATAGTTGATTAATTGATGATAATTACTTTTTCTGTACGAGTTTTCTTCATATTTGGTTAATGATTACTTTGATATTTGAGTGCTCAGACATCCTATAGAATAATATTGTCTGATTATGGACTTACATGCATTTACCAGAACTGCTGGAGTTTAAATTCTACGGGGGAATGACGGTAGAGAATGAATAAAATCGTAAAGAAAATGAAAAAAAAGTATCGTATGAAAATTACCATCAAACTTATAAAACTATCCTTATGAAAGAACATGCTCTCGAGGTGCACACACAAACGTTTATATATATATATATATATATATACTTAGTGTGTATGTGTTTGTGTGCATATATATACTCACAGACACACAAATACACACATATATGTATATGTGCATATATATATATATATATATATATATATATATATATATGTATATGTATATATATATATATATATATGCATATGTATATGTGTATGTATATATATATATGCATATATATATCTACACACATACACACACATATATATATATATATATGTATATGTATATATATATATATATATATATATATATGTATATATATATATATATATATATATATATAATATATATATATATATATATATATATATATATATATATATATATATATATATATATATATATATATATATACATATATATATATGTATATATATATATATATATATAAATATGTGTGTGTGTGTGTTTGTGTGTGTGTGGAATTACTTTCACAACAGATGCCATCGATACTAAAAACTTCTTTCTACTGTTACTTCAGAGATTAATTACCCTTATTGATACCTTGTAAATTTGAACTGATAAAACAATTCTAAATCGCGATTGAAGAAAAATACATTGAAAAATCTTTACATCAATTATGCTGCAAAACATCCAAAACTAATTTTCTTTTCTTTCTTGTCAATGATAAATCTTTTTTATAATATTTTTCCCAATTAAATTGTCTCAAAGGCAGAATAGATCTCCAAATATAAAGTAAATACAGACAAAACAGAATGCTGAAACAACCAACTAAATACTTATACATTCTATTTTCTCATCTAAAACAACCAAGAACAAAATTATGATACTTCATCAAAAGTAGTGAAAATATTTCCCGAGATCCATTAGTCGTTAGTAATATAGAAGATTCCAATAATGTCACTAATAGCAATATAAGTTAAAATCTGAAATGAAATATTAGTCCAGGATATATACAGTAGATGCTCATTTGATACATTTTATCGAAAACCCAATAATTCAGTGCTTCTTGAGAATCTTAATCTAATAAAACATAAATGCCAATACTAAACTATTTCATTCTCATTGTTTTCGCTATTTACTTCACTCATTGTTTAAAGATCAAAGTCACTTAAAGCAATACAGTGGAACAACTGACCGACGCATAACTTTCCCGGTTAAAGTTGTTTAATACTTACTGAGAACTTCCCGTAAAATGAACAGGAATATTTTATTCTTTGATTGAAAGGAAATTAAATTCAGTCTCCTCTCTTCGGTTAAGATTTTTTTTTTTCTATGAGAATTAGCTGGTGGCGTCCTTTTCCTTCTGACAAATCAAAGTTAGTTGTCTTCATTTAGGCAGAACCTAAGGTGTGCTTCTTCCGTTGGAATTAATACGACTTTTTTCTTCGCATATTGGCAATTTTCTTTCAATAAATATGCACATGCGAATCTGAGAGCACCATCAATAACACTAAAAGGGAACTATTGCAGAGTTATATTTTTCCTCTATAACAAGTGTTCAAATTGCTGAGTAGTTGTTCTCTTATAGATCGGGGTACTTGAATAATGAAGTATTTTAGAGTCGCAAATTATAAAAGAAGGAAATAGAAAGATTTTCCTTTCCATATGCAGTCTTCTGGCATCGAGCTTTTACATGTACACACACGCATATATATGCACATATATATGTGTTTATACACAAATACTCATATATATTATTATTATCATTACTTGCTAAGCTACAACCCTATTTGGAAAAGCATGATGCTATAAGCCCAGGGGCTCCAACAGGGAAAATAGCCCAGTGAGGAAAGGAAAAACAGAAAATAAAATATTTTAAGAAGAGTAACAACATTAAAATAAATATCTCCCTTATAGAATATGAAAACTTTAATAAAAAAAAAAAAGAGGGAGTGAAATAAGATAACAGAGCGTGCTCGAGTGTACCCTCAAGCAAGAGAACTCTAACCCAAGGCAGTGGAAGACCATGGTACAGAGGTTATGGCACTACCCAAGACTAGAGAACAATAGTTTGATTTTGGAGTGTCCTTCTCCTAAAAGAGCTGCTCGCCATAGCTAAAGAGTCTCTTTTACCTTTACCAAGTTGAAAGCGGCCAATGAACAGTTACAGTGCAGCAGCCCCTTGAGTGAAGAAAAATGGTTTGGTAATCTATGTTGTCAGGTGTAAGAGGACAGAGAAATATGTAAAGAATAGGCCAGACTATTCAGTGTGTGTGTAGGCAAAGGGAAATTGAACCGTAACCAGAGATGGATCCAATGTAGTACTGTCTGGCTAAGACCCCATAACTCTCTAACGGTAGTTTCTTAACAGGTGGCTGGTGCCTTGGCCAACCTACTATCTATCTATCTATCTATATATATATATATACAAATATATATACAACATACATATATATACATGATAAATTTTGCGTATTTAAACGTGGTTATCCTCTTCTTTCTTCGTGGCCAAGTGGTATGTCAGTGTTCATACAAGTTTCCTGGACCAGGGTTCGACTCCCGGCAGGTCAGAAGCTATTGTCTTTGTGTGATTTCGCCTGGGGCTCTGATCCCGAAGTCGGTAAGAGAATCCAGACATTAATGTATCATATATATATATATATATATATATATATATAACTCATTATTTGAATTTTTCAACCCAGGAATACTCTTTGATATCGAGTTCGCTAAGCCATTGAATTACAGACCCACATAGAAATTCCTTCAATTATAACTGTTTCTGATCGGCCAAGGATTTGAACCCTTAGCACTGATTGAAATAAGGGTAAACATTAGACTTCAGCCCACTCGGGGATATGGTAACGACGTAACGTGGGAAGTAAAGCACTGATGCACGGTTAAAGCTCCTTTTATTCTTTATACATATTTAGGGTCAGTATAATAGTGTCGGGTTCTTTTTGCACAACCTGTTGTTAATCATAACATAGTGATTGATATCTGCAGACTTTCGTTTTTATCACCTGATATTCTGTAACGATACTATGATCCGTGAACCTTCAATTTGCTTCAATTTTGTATGGGAGAGGTAGTATTATCGAGTTTTGTAGATTTATTTATCTATAAACACTTGGAAATATGGTTTTATGATTATCTTATCGTCCTGTATTCAGAATAGGGCCCTCAAATATTAGCTCATTGTGTTCCCTCTTCGAGTAAGCAAACCCATGTCTGCCTCTCTTTATACACGTTACCCTCTTAGATTGGAGTCCGACTATTTCTCTTTGATAGGCATTATTAGTTAGTGTTTAATTAAGATTTGTTTTACCTCTACCATCAAACTTTGGAACTCTGTGTGCTACTTTTTATTGATTTTATTTTTCTTATGATGGGAGTGGTGGAGGAATTGATGCGAAGATAACTCCTGAACAACTGACTTTATTTAGAGACAACACGTGTATTCATAGGACCCCAAGGAATCACTTAGGGTTTATGTCAATGAGGTTGACATTGGTATGAAATAGACTATATAATAACGGAATGATAACAGAGTTGACAAATACTTCTTACCTTAAACGACGCCGGTTGCAGTATGAAAGAAAACGTAGAAAGGGTACGTGCACTACACTATAATTTTCTGTTTGTAAAAGATACTCATGTTGCTTCCTTTGTTGATAAATCCATTAATAATATCCTCCTCCTTATTTTACTTCTTTTCCTTTCAGTCGTATGTGACTATGATATTGGATTTGCCCACGGTTGAGCTACTTTAGATTAGTCGACGAGCAGGCTTATCTGTCTGACAGTCGACTGCGTGATGTCACACTTGGGAGCTTGAGGAAAGGACACAGAGTACGACTCGGGCAAAATTGTTTTTGCTTGTCAATGAAGTTATAGAATTCAAGGATGGAGAACCTGCGGCCTTAAGGCCGCATATGGCCTTCTGGATCATCAAGTGCGGCCTTCTACGGCCTTTGATATATGTACAGTATGTGTAGTATATTTCTGCTTTGACACTGAATATTGTGTGTTTGAAATATTCTACTGTATGTACACACATACAAATATGTACACACAGACAATAGGAAAGTTGTGTTCAGTGATGTACCTCCCAGAGAATGGAAGCAATTTTTCCTTGAATTCAATGAATCCTAACTTAGCAGTTTTTCCTTGTCAGCTGCAGCAGCTGTTGTAGCTGACAAGGAAAATCTGCTAGTTGCAGTGAGTGAGTGATTTAACGTATGATGGACGAGAGAGTTCCTGTTTTGTCCATCTCTTCACTGTGATCTATGTTAGTTTTATAGGAGTCAACAGATTCTAGATTTTTGGTATAAAAATATTTTATTTGTGCTTTCACTAATGAGTTTTCATTGCATGAAAAACAGCTTCCCTTAGGTAACCTTAACGTAAGGAAAAGAGTAACAGACATTTTAACAAATTCAATAAGCAATGTCACAAAGGAGGACTAAATTTTACTTCTTTATTATAATAAGTTATGCAGTGATGGTGTTCCAGCTATGATGGCTAAAAACTAGGGATTTATTGAACTTCTTAAGAAAGCAAATAATTGATTTTTTTTCAATGAAAACAGCTAAGTGTGTTTAAACAGATACAATTTTTAATTGGGATGTTACATTTTCATGAGATGTGATTGTTTAAAAAAGTTATATTGTTGATATTTATAAGCTATCTTTTCCAAAAGATTAATATTCATCACTTCAATACAAAGAACCTACTTGCTTAACCAAAGTAATTTGAAAATGACATGCTTTCGATATTATTCATTTACTTACGGTAGTTTGAAAACTACCCAAAATTGAATGAAATATTTCAAAATTTAGTTTTCAATATAATTCATTTACTGATTACTTGTATAAAAAGTACTTAATTCAAATATTTGAAATTGTAATGCTTTAAATTTTTATAAACCTGTCACTTTTCTTTAAATTACTAATAAATTACTTGGAGGATAAAATAACCAACAAAATTCTATGCGGCCTTAACGAGCATTGAGGAATTGCAAGATGGCCTTTATCCAAAAAAGGGTTCCCCACCCCTGGTTGTAGATCATTTGTTAGTACTAACACTTGGTCTTCGTACTTGAGATTCCTTTATTTGACCTCAATGCACATGCCATAAGCAGATTAACTTACTATACATTTCCCTTCAAAATACCTTCCCTTATTATGGAATTTCAGTCAGTTGTAAATCATAGCATCTGACGAACGTCCAAGAACACACAGGGAAAGAGCTTTGTGGGAATTACACTTAATAATTATGCAGTCTACGGATGTTTCATAATAGAATGTAATGGTTCAAAAGTTCGATTTTTTAGATTTTCTAAGATACGACGACTATAGGAAGAAATGGATAATTGCCTACCATCGTGTTGGTAAGGTCAATACTAACAATGCGCTCGTCTATTCAGATCATCCCCTTGGCGTACCGGGTATATTATGGTCTGTTTTATCATTGATCTAAATTTAAGCAGAAACTTTAACTGTAAAGAGAGGCTTGCAGATGAAATGAGCATCACAAAACAGTAAGTTATGATAAGGGAACGGACATACAATATAAACCTCATGGTAAGATTCAGGTAATATTGATTATAAGTTTAATTGGTAAATGGAGAAAACCCATCGTTTATGATTTTGATAAATCTTACGAACATGAAATAATAATGGGGATAATTTACGAAGTAGAGAATGCTGGGTATCCTGCGATTGCAATCGTGCATGATCAGGGGACAACCAATGTGGAAGCACTTTAGATAGCCCCAATAAACTGTAAGTGTTTCAATAAAAAATCCGTGTCACAATAGGAAAATATTCTTATTTACAGATGCCCCAAACATGATAAAATTAATAATAAATCACTTTATAACTAGGGGGTTTTGCTTTGAAGATGGAATGCTGATATCAGTTTCTAAGGTTCAGTAACATGTCTTTAGTGTTTTTTTTATTTTTTTTATTGACTTAATTTCTCAGAAGATTCAGCTTTGTTATTTCTAAGTTATATTAGTTTTAATACCATTTTCACGAAGTAAGATAAGAAAATTATATATATGAGTATGTGTGTGAAAAAATAAACTGGCAACTCCTTAGGGGGTAAGTGTGACAAGGTTCGTGAGTCTCTTGAATTTTTGCAAACAAATTGGGGGGATTGGCTCCCTTTTGTATCACAAGAAGTGTACTGTACAATGTTTTGTAAAAGAAAAGCAGCTGCAGCACTGACCATTATAAAGTATCGGCACATAACGCTCTTAAAGCATTTCACAGAAGCGGGCGACCGACAAATGAGCGGCGAATCAGTAGTGAGAGTATTCTGAAAGAGCGACAAAATATACTATTAAAAGAGCGGACGACCTGACTGCCTCATTATCCTCCCACCTCCCACCCCTACCCCCTACTTCGTTCCGGGGTCAGCAGGTTAACCTTGTCGGTGACCTCCATACAACTGGTCAGTGTGTCTGGTGATTCCACCCAGTACAGTCAAGTCGTGCCAACATGGAGTTCACCATTACAGAAACTAACAAGGGAAAGAAATGCATAATCTATGAAGGTTACAAGTTTAGAGTCGACACAACTTAAGTGATGGAAGTTTTTCATGGCGGTGCACAAATGGGAAGTGTAAAGCTCGAGTGAAAACAGACTGTGAAATAGGTAGCATTGTCCCTGTGCAGTTGCAGCACAATCATGAAAATGATGAGAGAAAGCTTGAACGACAACAACTACGTACTGCAGTGAAAAGAAAAGCAAGTGATGACATGACAGCAAGGCCGGCAAAAATAATTAGGACAGAACTTTGGATGTAGTCAAGAAGCTCCAAGCAACAACGTACTTGAAAATCAGAAGTACCGGCATGCCAGCTGTCCCAAAGAAAGTGGATAAAGAGAAGTGTGAATATGCTATAACTCAGTTCGCCAAGTACAAGTCGCAGGATATTAACCGACGTCAATATTTACAATCTATGGGTTGCAGTTTCATGGCAAGAACTGATTTGATGTGAACGGAAGATATGATGTGAACACACTTAAGTGACGAAAATACGATCTGAACACATTTAAGTGACGAAGATATGATATGAACCTTTAAAACCTTTAAAACCGCTTTAAAACAAAATATTTTTCCTGCTCAAAAGCCTACTTCCACCTCCCCGTGGTGAGCAGGGGGCAACAGGTATTTACATCTGGCTAACGGAAGAGGTAAATAAGACGCTCATCTGTTGTAAAATGTAGCCGCTCTTTTAATAGTAAATCTGTCGCTCTTTCGAGAAAATGTTGCCGCTCTTTTAACATATAGTTTCGCTCTTTAGTGAAACTCCGTCCCCAGTAATCGGCTAAAACTCACGGTCCCCGGCTGCGATCGATCTGTTGTCATGTAATTGCTAGGCTATATGTGTGTGTGTATATATATATATATATATATATATATATATATATATATATATATATATATATATGTGCGTGTGTGTGTGTGTGCTCTCATATACAGTATATGCATCCACACAAACACATAAACACACGCACACACACACACACACACATATATATATATATATATATATATATATATATATACATACATATATACATATATATATATATATATATATATCCAAGTATCTATCTATCTATCTATCGATCAATCTATCCATCTATCTATCTCTTTATATATATATATATATATATATATGTATATATGTGTATGTGTATGTGTGTATACAATTATCTTTACAATAGATGTCATAGATACCCTTATTGGTACTGTACCTTGTAAATATGAACTAAAAAAAAAAAAAATCTAAACCGCGATTGAAGAAAAAATCCCTGAGAAATCCTTACATCAATTATGCTGCAAAACATCGAAAACTAATTTTCTTTTCTTTCTTGTTAATGATAAATCTCTTTTATGTTTCTCCCTCTTGAATCGTTTCAAATGCAGAATAAATCTCCAAATATAAAGTAAATACAGACAAAACAGAATTCTGTAACAACCAATCAAATAATTATACATTCTGCAGTATTTTCTCGTCTAAAACAACCAAGAACAAAATTATGATACTTCATCAAAAGTAGTGACAATATTTCCCGAGATCCATTAGTCGTTAGTAATATAGAAGATTCCAATAATGTCACTGATAGCAATATAGGTTAAAATCTGAAATGAAATAATAGTCCAGGATATATACAGTAGATGCTCATTTGATACATTTTCCTAAAACCCAATAATTCAGTGCTTCTTGAGAATCTTATTCTAATATCACTTTGGCAACTTTCTACTAAAACATAAATGCCAATAATAAATTACTCTATTCTCATTGTTTTCGTTATTTACTTCACTCATTGTTTAAAGATCAAAGTCACTTAAAGCAATACAGTGGAACAACTGACCGGCGCATAACTTTCCCGGTTAAAGTTGTTTAATACTTACTGAGAACTTCCCACAGAATGACCCGGAATATTTTATTCCTTGATTGAAAGGAAATTAAATTCAGTTTCCTCTCTTCGTTAAGAAAAAAAAATATTTTTTTTCTATGAGAATTAGCTGATGTCGGCGTCCTTTTCCTTCTGATAAACTAAATTTAGTTGTCTTCAGTGAGGCAGAACCGAAAGTGTGCTTCTTCCGTCTGGCAGTTTTCTTTCAATAGAATTGCACATGCGAATCTGAGAGCACAATCACTAGCAGTGAAAGGGAATTATTGTAGGGAGTTATGTTGTTCCTCTATAACAAGTGTTCAAATTGAATAGCAAGTGTTCTCATATACAGTAGATCGGGCAGCGTCACTAATGAAATATTTCAAAGTCGTAAATTAGAAACAAAAATGAAATAGCAAGGTTTTCATTTTCATATGCATTCTTCTGGCGATGACTTCTACGTGCGCGCGCGCGCACACACACACATAGACACACACACACACACACACACGCATATATATATATATATATATATATATATATATATATATATATATATATATATATATATATATATATATATATACATATATAGTATATATATATATATATATATATATATATATATATATATATATATATATATATATATATATATATATATATATATATATATATATATAAGCTAAAGCTATTAATTTATTATCAAAACGAAATACAAAATTGTTACAAAATACAAAAATTAAAAGCACCAGTGCTGTAAACTTACATACGTCAAAATTATGCTTATGTTGGTTGGTGCTAGTATTGCCTCCTTGGCTATTAGGTCCAGGCTATTCCGCGATGTGGCCAAAGAGGAAAAAGTTCTTTCTCCCTTCATACGGTAATACTCACTTGAAAATGGTCTCTGGGGGCTTGAATGGGCTAAAATATAGGGTGTTATGGCTTTATGCCCTATAACTACCCGTTCTTCGTGAACAGTCGGAGTGGTCGGACACTCTTGCTCGGTAATGCCTTTCGCTTTTCCCAACATAAGATGTATTACAGTGATCATCATCACACCCGAACAAGGATGATCTAAGATACTATCTTTAAATTTGAAAATTTACTCATTGAAATTGAAGGAGAAATTACCATCATCGGTGAAACCTTTGGATAAAATTCACCTACAATTCTACTGAGGTGATTTCTTACTTTAATTAAACTGTGGATACCAAGTATGGAATTGCTTTTTTTTTTTTTTTTTTTTTTTTTTTTTTTTTTTTTTTGAGAAACAACAGTTTTCTTTTCGCCTGATCGTAGCATAATTTTGTTTATCATTTTAGATATGTATGTATCATTAAAACTATAATGATATCCATTAATCTTTTTCCCATACATTAGTTCTTTATAAGTCTTGAGGCATTTAGAACAGATGTTATACTGTACGCTCTATATATGAATGCAGATAAGATTTCTCTTATTCTTCAAAGAAATAAAGGCGATGAATTTAGTCCAGAGGCCTGTGAGCTTGGGTAAGTGATGTGGGGCACACCATCCTATTTTTTAACAAATATTAATAAAAAAATCAACTTTTAACCAGATTGAATACAATTAGTGGCCAAAGTAAACATCATAACTTGGGCCATCTATTGACATACGGCTGAATTGCTAAGGCTAATACAAAGTATGATTTTTTTTCCAAAGCATTTCGTTTTAGGTCAAGGTACATTTTAGTAATTTGTTTTACCAACCAAATGGAGAGACTCTTAGAGATGAGGTCATGGGTCATGCGCCGTGCATACCTGTGCTAGATGACCCATTTACACCTGCCGAGCTGGACTGCGCCATAAGTTGAGTGGAGTCAATGTGAATAAGAGTCATAGTGGACTATGCCCGGGTATAATTAGAAACTTGCAAGTGTCGTGGCCTATGTTCTTATTGACTGTCTTTAACCTGGTTTTTGTATAAGGAAGTTACCCTCTAAGCTGGTGTTATAGTAAATTGATCGTGCTATTTAGGTCAGGTGATCGATTGTCAAGCAATAATTACATGGAAATTAGTATCATGGACACTTTGGCAAAGATTTATGACACATTGATCCTGAATAGATTTAATATATTAAAACTGTGGTGCTCGCGAGACAAATATCAAGCTGGGGCGCTAACTAACAGATGATGTATTGAACAAATTGTCAGCTTGAGATTAATTATGTGATTATGCTGTACATAAGGAAGTCGAACTATACGTGTTGTTTATAGATTTTAGTAAAGCTTATGACAGGGTCCCTTGGCTCAAGTTGTTTAACCGTCTTATGACCTTAGGATGTGGAGCTGTGATGATTAGAGCCATAAAAGGTATGTATCCACTAAAAATATCCTCAGATTGGCAACTGTAGATGGAACTATCGGTATTCGCCAGAGGGCCTCATCGAGCTGTTTATTGTTTGTGCTATACATTGATTATATGGTAAGCATGTTAAGGACGGTTGGAACGGATGGATTTCTAGGTAATTTGCATGCCATGTTGTTGATGGACGATACTGTCATATTAGCTACAAATAGAGAGATGTGTAAAAAGAAGTTGGATTTTGTGTGTCAATTTTGTGGTGAAAGTGGCATGGTGATATAACAGATCGATACCAAGTTGTGGGTACAATGTCGACTTTTCTTCTGAGTATCTGTATCTTGGTGCATGGTTCACGGACTCGGGGAGAAGCAAGGCAGCAATGGCAAAACATGAAAGAGCGTCCGAGACTATTGTAAACAAATTTGCTATATTTTGTGCGAGCAACACTCAGATGCCTTTTATGTATAAAAAAAATTGTTTTTAATGTGGCAGTGACATCATCATTGTTATTTGGATCCGAATCTTAGCTGACAAATAGTAATAAAGGAATGGAAAAGCGATAGAACAAGTTGATAAAATGTTTACTAGGTGTACGTAGAAACACGAGTGTAAACCTGTGTATGGTGGAGGCAGGCAAGGTCTTGGAGGCAGGTATCCCTCCAGTCCGGGCAGTGATTGAAAAACGGAGGTGTAGTTTCATGCAGTAAATATTTGCTCATACAGACCATGATGAACCGTTTCATAGTGTGTATCAAATATGTAGAGAGGCAAATACCCCAGGACATCGTTTTCTTCATATATTTATGGGAAATGGTAATATATACCCATTAAAGAAGATATCTGAAACTGTTCGAGGGACGACGCAAGGGCCAAGAAAATTGGGAACCTATATTACAGACATGAATCCGATGATGGCTGTGCACCCGGTTTATATGACAAAAATATTTATACCTGACTATAAACGTGAGGCATTTACGAGACTGCGTCTCATGTGACGTTTCATAATTCATAATCTGATAAAATATGGAGGAAGGTGGAACCACACACCTCGGGAGAACGTGTGTCAGTATGATTGATATTTACGTGCAAACAGAACATGTGTTGATACACTGACCACTTACTGATCAATGTCGGGAGAGGTACCGAATGTTAAATTTATCAGATATTAAGGAATTATTCAGTGAAACAATTTATTTGGAAGAATTATGTAATTTTGTACATGAAGTATTGCTGATATATGTGCAATAACTGCGATGCTCTAAGAACGTAGTTTTGTATTGTATTAGGGTTAGGAGATGTTGGAAGTTAGATCGTAAAGATGTTTGAGTAGCTGGTATTGTGGGGGAAGAAAAAGAAAAGAAAAGAAAGAAGGAAAAGAAGTAAATGAGGAGGGAGAGGGGAAAGAAGAATCACGATCTTAGGTCTTGTGTCGTGGATTGATAGCGTTGGTGTTAAATATTGCTCTTAAAATATATTTGGGTGTGGGTGATTATTGCAGACAAATCTAATTCATATGTAACGAAGAATACTTTTCGGTACTATATGTTTGTTTTGTCAATAAACTACTACTACTATTACTGCTACTACTACTACTACTACTACTACTACTGTGGTGTGCCACCATAGGTGTGGTACGCCATGATGTGGGGACACACCGTACAAAGATTTTTTAGGTATATGTAGATATATGTTAATGACCTGTATTGGCTTGAATTTTTTTAATAAGGTTATCTCAAGCTGATTAATAGGTGAAATAAAAGAAAAAATAATTGTAGAAAAATTGATCCAAGAAAATTTCCCTTGAATTACATTGCACTTCTACAGTAAACATTCTTCAATTGAGTTTGTTTAAGAAGTTTTATATAACTTAGTAATGATTTTAAGGTCCTTAAGAATGTCTTCAAGTACATTACTTAAGATTAATACACAAGATTGGTTTGAGATCACTAAAATAAACTGAACTAAAAATTCTTTACTGATATGATTTGAATAGGCTAATGAATCAATAAATATTAAAAATTAATAATTTAGACTTAATAGATATCAATATACCAGAAATAACGTAGCCTACAAAGAAAGGCGCTTATTTATGTAATTCAAATCATAATCGGACCTGAAAAAACTAGATTATATTTACTTCTACCTCAAGTGCAACTAGGATGAAATCCTCCAGCTGAAAAACAAAAATAGATCAGCCTATTGATTCCAAAAGTTAGCCTATACTGTAGAAAGTATATTTGTGTGGATAAGATAACGCACTAAATTCCTAAAAATTGTAAAAAAAAAAAATATAAATAAATAAATAAATAAATAAAGTCACAATTCAAAAACTTAAATAAGGATTGAGGATATATAGAACCCATAGACCAGAAATTCTTATTTAAATCAAAAGCACTGTACACCGCAATTAAATTCTCTTAATAGAGGGTGAAGCCTTAATCGCTATGGAGCTTAACCAATAACCAGTAATAATAAAAATAGGGAAATGGAGAATATGGGGAAAGGAAGAATACCCCTGGATACAATCCAGTTTATGTACTCGGAATGGGAAAGATTAAGGAAATAGGGAGAAAGAGAAGTACAGGAGAAGAATAAAAGGGAGGGACAGACCCTCTTGCGATATTAGGGAATTGGTATTTGCCAAGAAGCTAGTGCTATGGAGATTAAGAGGCACGAAAGTTTGTCCATCACTAAACTACGTTGGTCAATTGAAGGCCTCCTTTAATGTAGAAAAAGAGTTAAGTATAGTCCAAATCATCGCTATCTATCTCCTAAGTTTAATTACACTGGGAAAACTATTAGTAAAATAAACAATAATACTCACAACTTTATTTCTATAAGAAATTACATTTCTCTTTTGTGAACATACATCTATAAGAAAAAAACAATAAGCCTCGGCTAATATTCCACAAACTTAGCCTAAGCGTCATCTTCTCAACCCGAAACTGATCATATGATGCTCGCAGGCTGCATCCAGTAACAACCCAATGCTTGAAGTTTGCTTCTAACTCAGTTTGGTCTATCTATCTGCTTCTTGTTGATATGTACATGCTTTGTTGGCATCTTGCAGGAGTTAGGCCATATCTGGAAAAGAGTAAAAGCCATTAGATGTCGCAAAAGAAAACATAAAAAGTTTGAAAGTAGGGGACACCTAACGACCAATTTCTCATCGTATTACCGAATATTTCTTAGAAATTCTTAAAATCATATTATTTAGCCTAAGTACTTTTTTTATTACCCTACATGTGCTATGATTTAGGTAGGAAACAAAAAATCGTGTCCTCAACATACCATCTATAAAAAAGATGTTCAGAGTCAGGAGGGCATTTATTAAGTCAGATGTTTTCAAAATAAGCTAGAAATACGTTTGAGAGATTAGGCTCTATGGGGCTACTCATAGCACAGCCATCCACATGTACAATACATAAAACTTACAGTCAAATAGAAACAAAAGGTTTCTACCATGCATATATATATATATATATATATATATATATATATATATATATATATATATATATATATATATATATATATATATATATATATATATCAGTCCTTAACACTAAAATCGGTTGGAAATAGCTGTCTATATCAATAAAGTTTGATATAAGTACATGCATTTCTTGAGCTCATCCCTTTCATCATATGAAGAAAACTCATTTGAAATATTGTTATTGATATGATGTGAAGGTATAAGTAAAAATATATATTTCATTTCAGCCACATAAATAACTGAATAAACAATGATTATTTTATCCACTTAAGCATACTTGGTAAATATTTGTATAATCTACGACTCATGATCCCAGTTACCTAATTAGAAGACAGCATATATTAGATCAAATAAAAAATAATTTCAAAGTTTTATGTCGTATTTTTTTCAACTTTTATTCAAGTCGAACTTATCGAAGATATTACCTTAATAAGAATTTGATAGATATATCTAGGTGCACCCACCTTATAATCTAAACCACAAGGAATTTAATGAAAAAAGGAATGATTTCTATCATTAAATCTTATCAAAGACCCATTAATACTCTGCTTCCTGCTGTTCAATTTTCTTACTAATTAATCTTCTACGCTACCAACTTCTCCACCAGGAAAGACCATTCATCAGCCAGTAATTAATATAAAAATAGCTCTCTTGAATCAATGGCCTTACAGATTAATAGAAGCCCAACAACAAGCCACACACAACGCACACACGGACAACCCCCCCCCACCTCACACACACACACACAAACCTATATATATATATATATATATATATATATATATATATATATATATATATATATATATATATATATATATATATATATATATATATATATACGCATATATATATTTTATAAACACAAATATGCCTTTTTATTCGTGGATGTATAAACGACACACACACACACACACACACACACACACACACACACATATATATATATATATATATATATATATATATATATATATATATATATATATATATATATATATATACATACACATATATAAAAGACTTTCTTTTATTTCTGCGAACATTTAGTATAACATTTTACCCCAAAACAAAAGCTGAGACCTAAGAGACTGTCATGACTAATTTTAGCTCTCAAGTTTTCATTCTACAGTAGTGAACATTTTTATAAGTTAATATGAAATTGTTCAAGAAGGAACTTGTTAGAGGTTTATATTATAGGGGATATACTGTAGATATTGCTATTTTTCTCTTATATCTTTTCTAAAGGTATATTAGATTATGTATTTCTCCTTTCTTTCCCTCGTCATTCAGTTTCTCCCTCCACGCACCTTTAATATGGTTCTGATTACTTATACTGGGATTAGATTAATTTCTCAACCTAAATATTCAGTTTCACGTAAAAAAGAAATCATTTTTTACTTAAAATATCTTTGTACTTGTTT
The DNA here is from genome assembly GCF_036898095.1 of Palaemon carinicauda. Taxonomy (NCBI): domain Eukaryota; kingdom Metazoa; phylum Arthropoda; class Malacostraca; order Decapoda; family Palaemonidae; genus Palaemon; species Palaemon carinicauda. The sequence continues at coordinate 112,205,077 of NC_090732.1, forward strand.
CTATATTCTGAAACCCATTTTATTGACTAACTTATCAAGGCCTCCGACTGACAATGTGTGACGCAAAAAGACCACCAAATTCCACTGACCATCTCCGATGTTATGGAAAACATGTCAATCATTGCCTGATAGGTAACACAATTATTTTTTTTATTCTCTCTTCACCTGTCATCCTAAGCCTGCAGTTAATATGGTATCCCAGAGTTGCAAAGTTTGAGGGTAGGCTACGCTCAAATGCCCTTAATTCTGCTACTTGTTATTTCTTTATTCATTAACTTTAACTGTTTAATCATTCAAAAGGAATTACACGTAAGATTTCAATTCATTTTTCCCTGCCTGATTTTTTTTTTTTTTTTTTTTTTTTTTGGTACTTAATGAATGCTGTTCAAACTTGTCTTTTGTCATGTTGCATATTTATGAATAATATCATCATCAAAATTCGAGTAGCAGTAACGGGGACAAATCAACAAGCTTTTCATAAGGTAAGGCAATCTTGTAGTATATTTCCTTATTTCCTTTCCTTACTGAACTATTTTCCCTGTTGGAGCCCTTGAACTTATAGCATCCTGCTTTTCCAACTTGGGTTGCAGATTGGCAAGTAATAATAATAATAATAATAATAATAATAATAATAATAATAATAATAATAATAATAATAATAATAATAATAATAATCTAAAATCAGCTAACCGCCGTGACTTATTCATTTGTATGTAATTATCCTCATTAATAATGTCATAAATAAATCTCCATGTGAAGAAAAAATTAGCCACTTTATTGTTTTATCAATGCTCTTCTAATTAGATTCTATTGGACTGACGTATATTCCGTTTCATGGAATTTCAAATTACAATGAAAATTATCAATGAAAATGAACAATGAAGGTTATTTTTATATAAATATTATAGCTTGAAATCTATCTATCGAGAACGGCTGATCCATTTCTCCACTGCTGTTAAAATTACTTATTTTACCTATGCAGTATATGCGCATATTCAATTCAGGTGTGTAGCCACATTTGTGAATCATCCGCAGCTGGGTAAAAGGTGTTTGAAGTGACGTGGTTCATTTTATATCTTTTCATTCTTTTCTTGTGTTTTTTATGGTTGGCTTTCAACTGGTAATTGAGATAGATCATACTGATAAGTCCTATTCGTCAGTTTGCTTATTGGCACATCCAAGGAATTTCTTCTGCAGACTCATCGCTATCAATAAATACGCTCTTAATTTTGAACCCTTTTTGATATTACGAGCGTTCTGTTTATTGCAAACATTAAAGTAATTCTTCCTTTCAGTTCGTGCAATACATTTTGTTACTGATATTTACAATAACCTAATTCCACGAAATCTTTTTAAGACAGATAACACAACTTATTTGGGTTGTTTTTTACTAAGGTTTTCTGAAAATTGACTTCAATCATTATCCAACGCACAGTTTTCGAATGAAAAGGCATTCTATTCACTCTTCGAAAACATAAGGAGACGGGAGTCACTGAATATATACATGCACATGCAAACATTCCCGCACACACACACACACACACACACACACACACACACACATATATATATATATATATATATATATATATATATATATATATATATATATATATATATATATATATATATATATATATATATATATATATATATATGTGCGTGTTGAAATTTATAGTCCTATTGATATACATCACTTCCAACGAAATGTAAAGCAGTTTTTTTTATGAGAAGGACACCTACACACACACACACACACACACACACACACACACACACACACACATATATATATATATATATATATATATATATATATATATATATATATATATATATATATATATATATATATATGTGTGTGTGTGTGTGTGTGTGTGTGTGTGTGTGTGTGTGTATGTGTGTGTGTGTTGAAATTTATAGTCCTATCGATATGCATCACCTCCAACGAAAGGTAAAGCAGCTTTTCTATGAGAAGGACACTCCAAAATTAAACCATTGTTCTCTAGTCTTAGGTAGTGCCATAGCCTCTGTACCATGGCCTTCCACTATCTTGGATTAGAGTTCTCTTGCTTGAGGGGACACTCGGGCACACTATTCTATCTTATTTCTTTTCCTCCTGTTTTTCGAAGTTTTCATAGTTATATATAAATTAGTTTTATTTAATTGTTAATTACTTCTCTTGTAGTGAATTTTTTCCTTATTTCTTTTCCCCACTGGGCTATTTTCCCTGTTGGAGCCCTTAAACGTATAGCATCCTGCTTTTCCAACTAGGGTTGTAGCTTATCAAGTAATAACAACAACAACAACAACAACAACAATAATAATAATAATAATAATAATAATAATAATGATAATAATAATAATAATAATAATAATAATGCATGGTAGATTAGGTAGATAACACAGATATACGTTTTGTGTAATCATATGCCATTGTTTGTGGCTAGTGTTACCGACAGGGGGACATGCGGATGCACGATAAGAATAATGATGGAGAACAAGGACATTTTTTGTGAATGTAAACAAAATGAATCATTTAAGCCCAGATAGAAAGACACAGGGGAGGAAGTGGCTCCTCAACATCTGTATCTCAACATTGATAATGTTTCTTTAACTTTGTATGACTTAAAATTTTAGGTCTGATTCTCGACAGCAAATTTACTTTTGAGAAATACATTAGGTCTGTGTCTTTTCAATTGCACAAAAAATTTGCTTATTGAGAAAGTCTTTCAAGATTTTTGGTGATCAATCTGTTATGAAGAAGTGTTTTAATTCTTTCATTTTACCTTCTTTTGAGTACTGTTGTCCTGAAAGGTTCCTGATACCTGAATGGGCGGAAGTTTTTTTGTACGAACACCTTCAGTGTTCTCAAATAATTACCAATTAATGTGAATAAAAATTTATTTAATAACCTATATTTCTCCATCAGATATATGTTTTGCCAATAAAAAAATGTGAAAGAATAAATATATTATAAAGTATCGGCATGGTAAGTCTAAATTTAATAACACAATCCACCAAAGTCAACGACAGTAGCTTATTTTCGGATGCACACTTTATAATTTTGTAATTTTTCACATATTTTAACACAAATTGGGATTAATTACTCTCTTTATAAGTTAAACATGTTATTAAAAACTTTCTTTGAATACCAGAATTTACCAAAAACATGGAATTAATAAAACCCGAACTTCAGAGCGACAGTTTTTTTTTTTTCTTTTTTTTTTTTTTTTTTTTTTAATTGTAGTTCGGCCTAATCCTTTCAGTTTAAATAGTCTTGCATTGTCTCTCTTCATAATATTTTACTTAGTATTTTCCCACATTCCTGTTCCTCGCCTAATATCTATCTATTTTCCCCGATATCCTTTCTTTCATAAATGGGATATCCGCACTACGATTCCTTATTTCTTATCCTCTGTGGAAAGTGTTGGCTTGAAGGGAAGCGCGTGCTAGTCTCATTAAAATAGTGTAGAGACGGGAATAATAAAAATTATATACTTAATTCAATTGATATAATGTGAGCTACTGAACAGGTTTACAGAATAGGCAGTAACATAATTTTGTTTGTCATTTACCTGACAAACTACACTTCCCAGTAATAGTCAGTCAGTAATTTCTACGAAACATGCAATTCTGACAACCGTACGGTAAGAGGTAGATTATGGTTAAACTGATGAGTACACAAAAAACATCATATCAAATTGTTGTGAGAAGGATTTCTCACATTCCTAATAGGGTGGTTGAATCAGTAGATCTTCAAAAGTTTCAGCAAATATTTTCATGTTGAACAGACCTACATAAGTCTTTTTGTAGTTTATATAATAAATAGCTGTATTAATGTTGGTAATGTTTTTAATGATATCCCCAAATGTAGGTAAAAGGAAAATAAATTGAGCAAGGAAGAAAACTAAGGAGGTGCCGATAAAAAGGCAAGTTCCACCGCCCAACAAAGCAAACACCTGTTCCTAAAACATAAACATTGCCAAGCAGTGTTGCTAGGTTGGTCTTTTTCAGGCTAAAAAAATTTAAATTTGGTCTTTTTTTCTTTGAATACAATACTTTTGACCTTTTTTTTTTTTTTACTAAGTAGCTGGCCTTTTAAAGCTGCAGTTGACCTGAAGTTGGCCTTTTCTCACTTAGAAAACCTGACAACCCTGTTGCCAAGCGTTATCATTTTATCTTTAGGTTCCTACTTCAGTCACTTCCTATGCATTGTTGATTTTGTTGCATCACAGGATATAAGTGCTTTGGGTAGCCACGTGTCATGTTTAATCGTTTAAGTCTTACCATATTGAGCTGAATTGGGACTGTTCCTCATACGCTAGTCTACCGGTAGGTTACTTGATCACCTTAAGCCAGTGATGTTATAGGTGTTGTTGAAAATTCGGATAAAACAACCATAGGAACATTTAAATGTTATTATATTAACCATAACGAAGAAAGTAATGGTCAAGATTTACTCGGGGTGTATGTATGATAGTGGCCACTTGCATGTGCGTTTACGGCTAACTTAGAATATGGTAGTGTTAGGGGGTCCGTTACCCCCTCCCTGTTAGGTCAGAAGGTAAGGACACATCTTGTAGGTTAGGTGAGGGGGGAAAGTCGAGGTTGGTTGATGCCCATTTCTAATCCACAATGAAGGAACTGGCCGCTGATATACAAAGGCTCCGAAATTTTAGAAGTTTTGACTGAAAACCTACATTTTTAAAGGAATCAAATCACGTCACCACGTAAACTTAATGTAAGAGCCATAACCTCCCCTACTTACCTATTCGGAACCCCACCTGCGACCCCCTTTAGACTGCCATATCCTTAGCTCACCTTAAGACCAAGTTACAATACTATGTTTTTCAGGTCTGTTTCCCTGTTTGATATGTCTATAAATTAGTGTCATCAAAATATTGTACTACCTGAAAGTAAAATTTATAAGGCTTTTTTCATGATCTATTTATGGACAATTTTAAACATAAAACTTACCCGCTGGTTATATAAGAATGGCTAAAGTCCCTGGATGCCCGGCAGAAAATTAAAAATCTCGCGGCTATCGCAGATATGCCAGGTGTATACTAGCGCCCTTGCGGTAGACAGGCGGAATTAATCCAACCAATCCAGACCTCTGCCGCTATACTGGCTAGAACGTTGGAAATTCTCTCGCAATTTACTTTGATTTGGACGGTTTATTTGGTGATGTACTCTGTCTTTTTGTTTTAGGCTTTCGCATTAGTGATTTCTCTTTCATATTTTCTTGAAATCTTTATTGTTTTGGGTTTATTTAGTTAATTTTGACAATTGTTATTATTTGGATCTCTCGTAACTTTTCAATATGGCTGACCCCTCCCCTGTATATAAGAAGTGTATTAAAGATTGTCATACTCGCCTTCCTAAGGGTTCTGTTGATCCACATACAATTTGTGTAAAATGTAGGGGTAAATCCTGTACTTTTGGGGATCGGTGTGAAGAATGTTTTTCTTTAACCGAAAGTGAGTTGGTTGCTTATGAGCACTATACTCAGAAATTAGAGAGAGACAGAATTAGACGCAAGTCTTCCCGTTCTGTAGAATTACCTGTACCCGATGTCATTGATCCTATTCCTTCCCCCGTAGTGGTAGATCAGGAACCGAAAGAGCCAACGATGAAGGATATGTTGTCCGCTATTCAAGCTCTCGGTGTGAGAGTTGAATCGTTAGCGGCGGACAAAAGGCAAATTATGTCGGAAATTAATTTGTTTAAAAGTTGTCGCACAGGCGACCGATCAAGTGTAAAAAGTTTGACGAATGTGTTCAGTGTTGTGGAGGGTGCGTCTGCGCGATCCTGTTGTTGGCTTAGCCTAAGACCTCTGTCAAGCTCCCGAACCCATAGGAGAAGTTATGTCGAACGGCGAAAGGGAACGAGAGGCTTCATCAATTGCACAGACGTCCCCTCGAGCGTTTCTGCTGTCGTATCACAGGTCGCTCACCCTCACCGCAGGAAAGGTGAAGTTAGTGCTTTATCTCCTTCTTCGGATGAAGGTTCACGTGATGAGATCTGGCGGCAAGCCTCTAGACCGCTTAAGAGAAAAGCGCAGGCAGTGGAACAACGGCACGATTCCTCTCCGCAACTGCCAGGCTGTAGTCATTGGGATACACCGGAACGTTTCGGTCCCTTGACGAGTGTTCGCCTGCGAAACGCTCTGACGTGGGTTCCGATATGGATAAAGGTTTGATGCAGTCAGATGCGGAGCTAATTCCTGGTTCGGGGTTACGGTTCATGCTGCGCCGCTTCCATCGGACTGGTGCTCGTCTCCCAAAAGCGAGGAGCGGTTTCAAAACGATGAGGAAGGCGAATTCGCATTGGAAGAGGCAGCGCAAATATTGCCTCAAGGTGATCCCAAGTGGTCTATGTTGTTGGGCATGAAGCAGCAGCTCTCGTCGCTTATGCAGTCTTATCGGCCTGCTGTTGACAGTGCGGCTGTGCGTCAGTCTTCCGTTTTAGACCCGTTGTCGCACAGTCAGCCTGTTGTCTCTGGTACTGAAGCGTTATCGCACAGGCGATCTCCCAGTCGCAGTGTTCAACGGCAGGTTGAGGTGGATGCATCTCGTTAGAGTTCGGCTTCTCAACATCAATCGATTGCACATACGGCGATCATCAGTCTTCCAAACGTTACGACGCTCGGCAAGTAGACGCTAAGCGTCAGCGTGACGACACACTGCAGTCTCCCATGACGCTGCAGAGCGTCAGCGTCAGCGCGACGACACACGCCAGTCAACCCATGACGTGGTGGAGCGTCAGCGGCAGGCAGACGTGGCGCGCCATGATGCGGCGGAGCGTCAGCGTCAGCCAGATGCTACCCATGACACCACACGTCAGTCTACCTGCGACGGTACTCGGCAGTCAATCCATGACTCCTCACGCCAGCCAATCATTAGGTCTTTTGAAACTTCTAAGAGATGTCATCAGGAATCACCTGCTTGGAATTTGGATGTAGTTCTTAGATTCCTCATGAGTAACAGATTCGAACCTTTGCACTCGGCCTCTTTTAAAGATTAAACCTTGAAGACCCTTTTCTTGGTTAGCTTAGCAACAGCTAAAAGAGTCAGTGAGATTCATGCTTTGAGCAAGAACATTGGTTTCAGAGATGGGAAAGCCATATGTTCCTTGCAGCTTGGTTTTCTGGCCAAGAATGAGCGTCCTTCCCATCCATAGCCGAAGTCTTTTAAGATTGCTAATCTCTATGATGTAGTGGGCGATGAAGTGGAAAGGGTGCTCTGTCCTGTTAGGGGACTAAGGGTCTATTTGGACAGAACAAAGAGTTTGAGAGGCAGCTCGGAGGCTCTCTGGTGTGCTGTTAAGAAGCCTTCGCTGCCTATGTCGAAGAACGCTCTATCCTTTTTCATAAGGCTCTTGATTAAAGAAGCTCACTCCCAGTGTGGTGAGGTAGAGCTTAAACTGCTTAAGGTGAAGACGCACGAAGTTAGAGCAGTAGCTACTTCGGTGGCTTTTAAACAAAATTGTTCTCTGCAAAGCATAATGGATACAACTTTTTGGAGTTGTAAATCTGTATTCGCATCCCATTATTTGAAACGTATCCAGACTCTTTATGAGGACTGCTACACTTTGGGCCCATTCGTTGCGGCGAATGCGGTAGTAGGTGAAGGATCTACCACTACGCTCCCCTAATTCATAGTACCCTTTTCTACCTCTGGGAACTTGTTTAGTTTTTTATGGTTGTATGTGGAGATTGGTCGTCAGTCTTCCGCAATCTGTTGATTTGGTCAGGTGGTCATGTTGTTCCTTGAGAGCGCCCGGAACAAAGGTATTAGTTGAGGTCCTGTCAAGTTATAGGTTATGGCACCATTTGACAGCTCCTAGAGATCATCAGCCCCCTGCGTGGACCGCTGGATCTCCTAAGGATAGCAGACAGAATGAGGCAGAGTACCATTGCAGTCTGCTTCCTTATTAGGTATGAACCTCTTAAGTGAATTTCCAATTACATTGCTATCTGTGACCCATCACCAAGGGTGTCAATCAACCATTCTTATATAACCAGTTTTATGTTTTATGTTTAAAAATGATATTTTCATAATAAAATAAAGTTTTTAACATACTTACCCGCTGGTTATATAAGTTATAATCCCACCCTCCTCCCCTCTAGAGACCAAGGGGCATGGAAGGTCTGAATTGTTTGGATTAGTTCGGCCTGTCTACCGCAAGGGCGCTAGTATACACCTGGCATATCTGCGATAGCCGCGAGATTTTTAATTTTCTGCCGGGCGTCCAGGGACTTTAGCCATTCTTATATAACCAGCGGGTAAGTATGTTCAAAAATCTATTTTATTATGAAAATATCATTTTGAACAGTTCTGATGATTTGTTGCTATACGTAACATAAACCTTCCACCTTTAGTAGGAGTATAATAACAGCGAAACTTTAATTGCCCATTACGCTTTTATGAGGTAAATGTAGCTGGCTATCGGGTGGTTGGGAATCCCTGCCTACCTGACAGGTAGTGCTCACCTTCCCTTTTACTTTGGCAGCCATTGAGTACAGACTTATTTTCTGTCACATGGCTCTAATTATGAATTCGTTCTGCTTTTTCTTCTAGATTTGGTGTTTGTTGTGTGATGTCGGTTTTTTGGGTAGATATGTGGCTATGTACTGGCTATCCGGGAAATGACTGTCACTGGTATATGAACAAGCTGGAAGTCAACCAGCATTGTAGCTGCTGCGGGGGACATTCCTATTTGCTTGAATCCTCCTCCTTTAGTGTGGGGAGTGGCCTCTAGTATAGTGAGCTGAGTTCGCAAAGAAGAGGAAGAAGTCGAAGAGTGATCCTTCGAAATTAGTATAGGGTATGCCCAAACCGATGCCCAAGAAATTCTTAGGCTCCTTTCTCTATTCTTTGGGTTCGAAGACCGCTGTGCACTCTTCCTCTACTCCCTTCGAGGCCGATGTTGTTGGAGGAAGGAAGAGGAAGATGTACACCACCCTTCCTTTAGGGAGTTTTTTGAGCATGACAGGAGTCATACTTTCCTCTGGCAAATTTAGTACAACCATGCCTCTTATCCAAAGCACTCTCACTAACGTAACTGTTGATGACCCTCGCAAGGACTTTTACGTGGGTGTGCTGTGGTCCACCTTTGGTATTGATGGTGCCTCTTCTGTGAAGAAACTTCTGGAGGTGTTACCTACAGCTAGGTAGTAGAAGTTTTCCTACCCTGCTGCTCCAGTCCTGCCTGCAGAGGAGAGTGGTGTAGTGGCATCTCTGGACATATCCATTGATGTTGCTGAATTATTGCTTGTTGGTGAGGGCCTGTCTTCTGCGAAATCATTGATCATGGTTAAGGAGAAGTGTCGTCACCTGCTTTGTCTGTTCCTGTAACATCTTCCCCTGCTGAGGAGCTGTATACCGCCAGGTAGAAAAGGAGATCACCGAAGCACAGGACGACCTATCTGGAGAAGTCTCTTGATAACTCTCCAGCTTCCTATGCATGCTTTTATGGGAAGAGTAATGTTACACCAAAACCTTCCCTCAGGGGAAATGAGGAGGTGCGACGTCTAATGGCTAAGGCCCTTGCCTCAAGTAGTTATTTCCGCAGGGGAGCAACTACGGGTGCTACTGGTCAGGGTGACGAGGTACGATTAGTCTCTGTCCTGCCCAGTGATATTCCCTTGACGCTTTAGTATCTCCCCGCATTGGAACGCCTAGACTAGACGAAGGAAGAAAGCTTCCCTTAGGACCTCTGATGCTGTTCGTGTTGTGGATGATCTACGAACACCTTCCCCACACATACATGTTGGAGACAAGCTTCATCATCGGCGCAGTCATCCCCACAAGCAGAGAATGGCGATCACCCACGAGTACGAACACCAAAGTGGAAAGCTATTGATTGAAACTCTCACGAGCTGTTCCACAATCACCTTCCAAATCTGGGAAGGGATCGGATCGTTAGTCGCCACATGTACGAATACCTAGTTTATCATCAGGGACACGCATTTCATGTGCACCCTCGCCTTCACAAGGTTTCTTTTCACACTGAGAAAGGTTCCAAGCAAGTGAAGCCATCGCTACCCACACGTGTGATCCCCAGAAACAAGTTTGCCCAGACCATGATCACCACTTGTGTGATCCTCACGACCATCTTGAGCACAGTCACCTGGTGGGACAGGAAGCAGCACTCTCATGTAGGAACGCACCAATTCTGAACACCTTGACTCTTTTCCCGGCAGGAAAGATCAAGAAGGCCGTCAAGAATTGGCGGAAGGAGAGCCACAACTCCCTCATCCACAGGACAGTGACCCTTAAGGGCAGTGGTCCTTCAAGATCAACTGCCCATAGAGCTGCTTCTTCTCAATTCAGCAAAGCAGTCGCGAAGAATATGATGGTGAAACTCTGATCAAGATCAGCACCTCTCATTCCTGAACCAGTTTGAGTTACAAACAATACACAAAATGGAGACCTCAGCTACTAATAGGGAAGCAATCAGGCCCTCGGCCTTCATGATGATGTTCAGCCCGAAGAATGCTTATTTTCTGACCCTGATTTATCCTTCTTTCCAGAAATACCTTTGACTGGTGGTGGCCGACAAGTTATACCAGTTTTTGATACTTTGCTTTGGAATATCTTCGGCTCCGTATATCTTTACAAAAGTCTTCACGTCAGTTTTGGCATAGGGACATGTTATCGGCATTCTGCTTCTCTGTTATTTGACAGTTTTACTTGTATTGGCGGACTTGGAAGAAGCATTCCTCCTTCAGTGATACAGACTTACGTACCTCGGTATGGATATCAGTACAATCTGTTGGTTGATCTTTTCAATTCAAGAAAAAATTTTCTGCCTTTATAAAGGTAGCTCTTCCCTTCATTCAGCAATCCCAACAGCCAGCACATCAGTGGCAGCAACTTCTGGAACATCTCACATCCCTGTAACATTTCGTGTCATTCGGTCGCCTTCACCTTTAGTCATTACAGTGGGAGTTGAAGGGGCATGGGTCTCAACATGTCGACAATCCCCTCTCACTGGTGCTGATAGAAGATGCCAAAAGGGATTTGGAATACTGGCTCGACGAGTCAAATTTGTTAAGAGGCTGTCCTTTCTTAACACCATCTGCGGAATTTCTGGTTTGTTCTGTTACTGGAATACAAAACTACGCTATTTATTGGGGTATTACTTTTGGCGAAGAGAAAGACAAGCCATTAGACTTTTAGCGAGGGTTAACCACCCATACCGCAAGTTAGCGGGGGTTGGTAAGTAGCTACCCCTCTCACTCACACACCTGTGACTGTACCCCACTTAACTTTTGACTCAGAGGGAAAGACGTTGTCTGTCTCCTCTCTCCAACTGACCTGCCTTTTGACTTTTTAATCTTGTCTTCTTGTTTTTTAATCAGTATACAGTACTGTATATGAAAACATTCTTAATGTTTTTGTACAGTATATGTTTTCATCTTTCTTCATAGTGAATGTTGCTGTTTGTGTGACAGTGCAGTGCGGTAGGTTTTCAAGGGCGGAGAACTTTCCCTTACTACCTTCGTCACTTGGACAACTGTCATCCTGTAGGCGGTTGGCCTTCCGAGTGTCTCGACCGCCGCCACCGTCATCGTTTGGATACCCTTCCGTTGGCTGTTATCGTCGCACTCCCCTCTACGTGTTCTTAAAGAGGATCTGCTTATGGCCTTTATAGAGCTTAAATTGGGTCTTGGTCTTTCTCACTGACAACGCTGGTCTCTTTATGTGGGCAGCCAGCAGATACTCTGTGGGGGATACACCTTTCCCGGTTGTGGGTCTTCGATTGGCTGCATGCCGATCTCCTGCTCACCGATCTCCAGCTCGCTGATTGCCAACTCATCGATCTCCAGTGCTCTGTTTGCCAGCCTTGCAGCATTCGCCTGTCCTACGCTCCTCTTCGGCCCTCTAGCCATTGAATTGCTGTTTGTGGCTCGCTGTCACCGATTCCTAGCTCGCCAATCCCCAGCTTGCTGATCGCCGATTGCTAGTTCGTCTTTGTCCGAACTTCGACCTCCAATCTTGCCAATCGGCGATTTCTAGTTCGCTGGTCGTGATTTTTAGCAAGCCAATCGCCGCTTTCTAGCATGCCAATCGCCACTTTCTAGCTTGCCAATCGTCAAACCATACTGTTACTCTTCAATTATCAGACTGTTGATTTCCAGCAGCTCACCTATTTGCAGCACTCTGGTCGCAAGCTCGTCAATCAGCTGTTTACCATTTACCAGGTTGCGGTTTGCAAGCTCTACGATCGCCGATTGCATGCTCAAAGATCGCTGATCATCGCACCGATCCCCTGCTTGCAGGTCACCAGATCTCCGATTTGCCAGCTCGTCGACCGCCGATTCAATGGCTAGACGATCTCCAGCTTCTTACCGATCACCAATCGCTGTTCAGCAACTCGTCTTTTGCCATTCTTGACAGGCGACAGCTCTCCGTTAGTCAATTTGACTTTTGCTTACTCGCAATTTGCTGTTTGCCAGCTTGTGCTCATCACTAAGACAGCTCAAGTTTGTCTTCTCTCCTTGCATCTCTCTTGGACTTACGCTACTTCAGTGGCCCTCTCATGTAGAGTTGAAGGAGTTTAATCCAATTTTCCTTCCGGGAACCTAACCCGGCACTCTCCATCGATGACTGGAGTAATGCACGAGAGTTATCCTTGGAACTTAATACCCCTCCTGGTTCCCGACCTTCGTCCGTACCTATGGACTCTCCACGGTCTCGTCGTTCGCCAGCCTCGCGACGCTCAACATACCATCACCCCTCGTCATCTGCTCGCCGAAAAACTCCTGTTCGTCGCTCGCTAGCTGGTTCCAGCCATCCGGTCGATCTTCCATCACCGACTCGTCTACAGGCTGCTGCTTGTCGTTTGTCGACGGTGGTCTGTTGACATCCTCTCCAGCGGTTTACCTCTCTCCCAAGTTCACAGCCATTCCCCAGGTCATCGATCGTCAACACGATTGTCACGTACTAGGCGATCTCCAACTCACTGATCTCCAGCAGCCCTCTGCTTGCCAGCTCGTCAACAGTTTAGCTGTTCAACGGTTACCTTCACGTTGTACACCAATGAGTCGCCGTTCTCCATGTGCTGAAGGCAAACGACACCAGTCTCGCAGCGCTCATCGTTCGTCAAACGACCAACCATCTCCATCAGCACTCACCGACAGACAGCTACGCATGACCTCGCTGCCACAGTACAGCGATCCCAGGAACCAGCTCCCCATCGTTGCCAACGTTTGCAAGAACGACACCACTCTAATGAATGGCACCGTTCGCCGGAAGAGAAGCTTTCTCAGCCTTCTCCTCCTTGAGCTTCTGGGCTCTCTCCAGATAGACGTAAGTCTTCTCCCCATCGTTCTCATTCGCCTTGTTCTCCTCCCCGCAAAGGCAGAACATCACTTTCGCCGGGGAGAGTAGGAAAAGGCAAGATATCTAAACAGCGGGAGTTCAAAGTTCCGAAGGTCCCCCCTTCACGTCTGGTTCCTTTTCCTCCAAAGGAGACATCAGCACTGCAAGCCTTCCTTGAGTGCTTCTTCGACAGCAGACAAGACTTCCTTGTGGAGGCCCTCTTCATCGTTCGTTCCCCTTCCCGATGATGCAGCTATTGGTCAGGAGCAGTGGTTTGGAACCTTGGTTTTGCTGTCACGCAAGCCTATGCGACAGACATCCCACCTGCTCGTCCATCAGAAACTCACAGGATTCCCCTGGAGGAGTCTTTTACGGATCCAGTGTGAAAATCCACGGTTCCTTCTCGCAGAGAAACTTTGGTTTCGTCCTCTCCCTTAAAGCAGAAAAGAGGAGTCCCTAACGAGTTAGTCTCATCTGGGGTCAAGCTGACCCCGTCAGGATGTCCTAGGGAAGGTCAAGTGTCATCGTGCTCGCTCCTCCTTGTCCTCCTGCTCCACAGCTAGCAGTCCAGGTGGTAGTTTCACGCAGGGAAGAGTCCCTATCACACTCTTTCTGGCCCTCGCCCATCTAGGAGGTCCATCGAGAACTTAGGGTATCCCCGAAGCCTGTGGAAGATACGATCCTTCCCCCTACGGGTGACCAACATAGGGTGTTCTACCAAAACTATTCGTGCTAGACCTTCTTCCCTTATAGGAAAGATTCTAAGGACTCTAAGACACTGCCAAAATCCTCATTGAGGATTACGAGACCTGCAGAGGGGGTCAGGCAGTCTTCATCCAGTCTCTTCAACAATGACCATGACCCATCCCGAGATGACGTCTTGTGGGTGGAACACAATGCCTTTGCTGCTAGTCCTACATCAGAAACTTGCGCAGGTTTGACAAGACCGCATCAGTTTCCGTCTAACCAAACCTCTTCAGGAACAGTCAGATCCCAGGTCCTTCAGCACCAAGTATCTTCCTTTTATCTGGTTCTCTAACGAGATCTGAGTAATAGTCTGTCCTGATAAGGAGGTTGCAAGATTAGAATCTCATCCAGGGAGTCAATCGCCTTGGTTCTGCCCCAAATTGATTTCTCCCTCCATATGCATCAAAGAAAAGGGTGGGCATGCTGTACCAGTCCGCCTCTGGGCTGTGATCAGAGCCCAAATGGGACTGCCTCTTAAACCTCTCTGAGATGAGGGCAACCTTCCTGCGAGTAAGAAGTACCACCCACTTCGAAGGGAACTCAGTTTGAGCTCCGGCTCGTTTCTCATACAACGCCTGATGTCGACCTTCAACTTGGGCTAAAACTTGGGGATGGGAAATAGAGAATACGGCCAAGAGGATCATCTCTAAGTGCTGGAACTCTCCTTTCCGTGGTAAGGAGAATCCCCAACTCGGAAGCAGATGTTGATTGTGTCTTTCCCATCTGCGGAAAAGACTTCCTTCTCCATTTGGTCTCTCCTTTTGGGGGATTCTTCCAGCGAAGAGAGGGATTCATCCACTCCCTTACCAAGGGAATAGTTCCTCCACCACCCACTATGCAGCAATTTTCTTGCTTGGAAGGATTGCTGACAGCAGCAGCAAACCGTTGGTGCCTTTCGCATTAGCAAGAGAATCTTCTTTATTTAGGTTGGTCTCCTCCTCCAGGGATTCCTCCCACGGGAATTGGTTTGCACATTCTCCGCCATTGTCGTTCAGAGCTTGGCCATGTCATCTCTTGCTCGCAGGTCACCAGGTCTCCGATTTACCAGTTCGTCAACGGCCGATTCAATGGCTAGAAGATCTCCAGCTTCTTACCGATCGGTGTTCGACGACTTGTCTTTTGTCATTCTTAACAGGCGACAGCTCTCCGTTCTTCAATTTGACGTTCGTTTACTCGCCGTTTGCTGTTTGCCTGCTCGGGCTTATTATCAAGACAGCTCCAGATCGTCTTCTCACTTCGCCTCTCTTTCGAGCTTACGCTACTTCGGTAGCCCTCACATGTAAAGTTGAAGGAGTTTAATGCAATTTTCCTACTGGGAACCTAATCCAGCACTCTCCATCGACGACTGGGGTAATGCACGAGGGTTACCCTTGGCACTTAATACCCCTCCTGGTTCCCGACATTTGCCTGTATTTACGGACTCTCCACGGTCTCATCATTCACCAGCCTCACGGCGCTCAACAGACCATCACTCTTCGCCATCTGCTCGCCAACAAACTCCTGTTCATGGCTTGCCAGCTGGTTCCGGCCATCCGGTCGATCTTCCATCACCGACACATTTACGGGCTGCTGCTTGTCGTTCGTTGACGGTGGTCTGTTGGTGTCCTCTCCAGCGGTTTACCTCTCTCCCAAGTTCACAGCCATTCCCCGGGTCACCAATCGTCAGCACGTTGATCACCTACTCACCAATCTCCAACTTACTGATCTCCTACTCGCCGATCGCCAGCAGCCCTCCGCTTGCCAGCTCATCAAAAATGTTTATATGCTCAACGTTTACCTTCACATCGTTCACCGACTCGATGCTCTCCAAGTGCGGAAGACAAACGACACCGGTCTCGCACTGCTTGTCGTTCATCAAACGACTGACAGTCTTCATCAGCAGCTCGCTGTCAGACAGCTACGCGTGACCTCGCTGCCACAGCACAGAGATCCCAGGAACCAGCTCCCGATTATCACCAACGTTAGAAGAGAAGCTTTCTCAGCCTTCTCCTCCTTGAGCTTCTGAGCTCCCTCCAAATAGACGAAAGTCTTCTCCCTATCGTTCTCCTCCCCACAAAGGCAGACCGTCGCTTTCGCCAGGGAGAGCAGGAAAAGTCAAGACATTTAAGCAGCGGGAGTTCAAAGTTCCGAAGATTCCTCCTTCACGTCCGATTCCTTTTCCTCGGAAGGAAACATCAGCACTGCAGCCTCCTCGAGTGCTTCTTTGACAGCGGAAAAGACTTCCTTGCGGAGGCCCTCTTGGTCGTTCCCTTCAAGGGAACTTTCCGATGGTGTAGCTATTGGTCAGCAGCTGTGGTTTAGAACTTGCTTTTGCTGTCACTCAAGCCTTCGCGTCATATATCCCACCTGCTCGTCCGTCAGAAACTCCCAGGATTCCCCTGGAGGAGTCTTCCTCGCCTTTTACGAACCCAATGCGGAAATCCACGGTTCCTTCTCACAGAGAAACTTCGGTTTTGTCCTCCCCCTAAAGCAGAGAAGAAGAGGTCCGGACGAGTTAGTCTCATCCAGGGTCAAGCTGACCCCTGTCAGGATGTCCAAGGGAAGGTCAAGTGTCATCGTGGCCACTCCTCCTCGTCCTCTTGCTCCACAGCAGGCAGTCCAAGTGGTAGTTTCGCGCAGGGAAGAGTCCCTATCACACTTTTTTCGCCCCTTGCCCATCTAGGAGGTCCCCCAAGAACTCAGGGTATCCCCGAAATCTGTAGAAGATACGATATTTCCCCCAACAGGTGACCAACATAGGGTGTTCTACTGAAACTATCCGTGCTAGACCTTCTTCCTTTATAGGAAAGAGTCTAAGGACTCTAAGACACTGCCAAAGTCTTCATTGATCATTACGAGACCTGTGAAGGGGTCAAGCAGTCATCATCCAGTCTCTTTAACAACGATGACGACCCACCCCAAGATGTCGTCTCGTGAGTGGAAGACAATTCCCTTGCTTCTATTCTTACGTCAGAAACTTCTGTAGGTTCGACGACCACATCAGTGTCCGTCGAACAAAACCTTTTCAGGAACAGTCAGATCCCAGGTCCTTCAGCACCAAGTATCTTCCTTTTATCTGGTTCTCTACGAGATCTGAGTAAGAGACTGTCCTGATAAGGAGGTTGCAAGATTAGAATCTCATCCAGGGAGGCAATCTCATAGGTTCTTCCTTAAATTGATTTTGCCCTCCAGATGCATCAAAGAAAAGGATGGGCATGCTGTACCACTCTGCCTCTGGGCTGTGGTCAGAGCCCAAACGGGACCGCCTCTTATACCTCTCGGAGATGAGGGCAACCTTCCTGCGGGAAAGAAGTTCCACTCTGCTTCGAGGGGATCTCAGTTTGAGCTCTGGCTGGTTTCTCGTACAACGCCTGATGTCAACCTTCAACTTGGGCTATAACTCGGCGATGGGAAACAAGGAGTATGGCCAAGAGGATCATCTCTAGGTGCTGGAACTCTATTTTCCGTGGTAGGGAGAATCACCAACTACGAATTTGTCATATTTTTGCCCTCTTCTGACCAGTCACTTGATGGAGTGGATAGGCGACAACACCTTCGTAGTGGCGTACGTAAACGGGCAAGGAGGAACAGTATTGCTGCAGCTTTGTCAACTTGTGGTGAAAACTAGAATGGGAAGAGCTCAACTCATTTCACCTAATGGCTCAATTCATTCCGGGCAAAAGGAATGAAGTAGTGGGAAACTTGAGCAGGAAGACTCAGTGAGTGGTCTTTGTGTTCTCAGATAGCATCAGAGATCCTTACTCTGGGGTTTGCCAAAAATAGACCTGTTTGCAACCTCACTAAATCAGAAACTTTCCATGTACTGCTATCCTGTTCCAGATCCAGAGGCAGTGTTTCAGGACGTGTTCCAGCATCTGTGGGATGGCTGTGACGCTTATGCTTTTCTGTCATTTTGCCTACTTAGAAGCATCCTGAATTGAGTTTGAGTTACGCCCAATGTCAACGTGACGCTCGTAACCCTGAGATAGCATTAGCACTAATGCTCAGGCCTTTTACTTCTATCTATCCTCCTATCACCCAGAGCTTCCTTCACTCCATCCATCCACCCAAACCTTGGCCTTCCTCTTGTACTTCTCCCATTAACTCTTGCATTCATCACCTTCCTTAGCAGACAGCCATTTTCCATTCTCTCAACATGGCCAACCACCTCAACATATTCATATCCACTCTAGCTGCTAAGTCATTCCTTCCACCCGTTCTCACTCTCACCACTTTGTTCCTAACCCTATCTACTCGAGATACACCAGACATACTCCTTAGACACTTCATTTCAAACACATTCAATTTCTATCTCTCCATCACTTTCATTCCCCACAACTCCGATCCATACATCACAGTTGGTACAATCACTTTCTCATATAGAGAGGTGAATGCTCGAGTGCTTGGACGAGGATTAAAACTGGTAGACGAGAATGACCATGAATGGGAGGTAAATCAGTTGTTGGTTGCGGATGATACTGTACTGGTTGCAGACACAGAAGAGAAGCGTGGCCGATTAGTGATAGAATTTGGAAGAGTGTGAGAGAGAAGGAAGTTGAGAGTTGATGTGGGTATGAGTAAGGTTATGAGATGTACGAGAAGGGAAGGTGGTGCAAGGTTGAATGTCATGTTGAATGGAGAGTTACTTGAGGAGGTGGTTCAGTTTAAATACTTGGGGTCTGTTGTTGCAGCAAATGGTGGAGTGAGAGCAGATGTACGTCAGAGAGTGAATGAAGGTTGCAAAGTGTTGGGGGCAGTTAAGGGAGTAGTAAAAAATAGAGGGTTGGGCATGAATGTAAAGAGAGTTCTATATGAGAAAGTTATTGTACCAACTGTAATGTATGGATCGGAGTTGTGGGGAATGAAAGTAATGGAGAGACAGAAATTGAATGTGTTTGAGATGAAGTGTCTAAGGAGTATGGCTGGTGTATCTCGAGTAGATAGGGTTAGGAACGAAGTGGTGAGAGTGAGAACGGGTGTAAGAAATGAGTTAGGAGCTAGAGTGGATATAAATGTGTTGAGGTGGTTTGGCCATGTTGAAAGAATGGAAAATGGCTGTCTGCTAAAGAAGGTGATGAATGCAAGAGTTGATGGGAGAAGTACAAGAGGAAAGCCAAGGTTTGGGTGGATGGATGGAGTGAAGGAAGCTCTGGGTGATAGGAGGATAGATGTGAAAGAGGCAAGAGAGCGTGCTAGAAATAGGAATGAATGGCGAGCGATTGTGACGCAGTTCCGGTAGGCCCTGCTGCTTCCTCCGATGCCTTAGATGACCGCGGAGGTAGCAGCAGTAGGGGATTCAGCATTATGAAGCTTCATCTGTGGTGGATAACGGGGGAGGGTGGGCTGTGGCACCCTAGCAGTACCAGCTGAACTCAGTTGAGTCCCTTGTTAGGCTGGGAAGAACGTAGAGAGTAGAGGTCCCCTTTTTGGTTTTTGTTTCATTTGTTGATGTCGACTACCCCCCAAAATTGGGGGAAGTGCCTTAGTATATATATATATATATATATATATATATATATATATATATATATATATATATATATATATATATATATATATATATATATATAGACAGACAGATATATACACTATATATATATATATATATATATATATATATATATATATATATATATATATATATATATATATATATATATATATATATAAATGTACAGTATGTATATATATATATATATATATATATATATATATATATATATATATATATATATATATATAAATGTACAGTATGTATATATATATATATATATATATATATATATATATATATATATATATATATATATATATATATATATACTGTATATATCTGTCTATCTATCTATCTATCTATCTATATATATATATATATATATATATATATATATATATATATATATATATATATATATATATATATGTATATACAGTATATCTATACACACACACATATATATATATATATATATATATATATATATATATATATATATATATATATGTATGTATATATATATATATATACATATATATATACATATATATATATATATATATATATATATATATATATATATATATATATACATATATATATATATATATATATATATATATATATATATATATATATATATATATATATATATATATATATATATATATATATATATATATATATATATATATATATATATATATATATATATATATATATATATATATATATATATATATATATATATATATATATATATATATATATATATATATATATATATACTGTATGTCATACAGATAACTTCAACACAAATCCATTACATACAGTATATATATTTTCAGCTAAGAAAACCTTTGGTGTTAGGGCCGTAAACTATATGGTACTGCTTATCACTGGTACATGTGGTGTCAGGATCCTCAATTCTTACAGCATCCCGATGTATGAGTTTTGAGTACTGCATTTTGGGATAAGTTTCTACCCAGTTGCAACAGGAACTTCCTCTCGCCAAAGTATGAGTCTCATATGGTAAGGTTGATGATTTGTATT